>NC_056751.1:662136506-662454006 GCF_019279795.1 Protopterus annectens | reverse complement strand
CCTGTGGATAACCAGTAACTGTAGGGTTACCTGTGGAATACCAGTAGTCCATCTGTGGATTTACTTGTAATCTAAGCTGTAAATATATTTTGAGGCTATAGCCAACCTATTCTGAGTTGAATCATTGAGGGAAGGATCTAGATAGGCTGTTGTTTTTTTTCTCAGAGACCTTAAAAACTAAACTGATCTATATGTGACCTGAACAGTGTTGCTGCTTTTTAAAAGAATGGAAACAACTTTGAGATGACACATTTCCACTCAAAGTAAAAAATCATAAAGACAGTCTCCAGTGTGTTGAAAATGCTATCCATGTGGTTGTAACAGGCATACTTTAGTCAAAGTATACCAGTGTAAACTGATTTTCATAGGTTCATAGGCTGATACTAGGCTATCGGCCCTAGGGTCGATACAAGCCTAGCCATAATAATTCCCTGGATATTTCTTCCCTGGACCCCTGTCTAGCAGGGCAACTGATGTGATCCCCGGGGTGAATTTCCTATCTCCCATCCAATCATCAAGGTTCCTTTTAAAGAGGGCCAAGGAGGCGCTCTGCTTGACATGTATGGGCAGTCTGTTCCAGAGTCTGTGGAGTCTCTGGGTCAGGAACCTATCCCTCCAGCATGTTTTGTTCATTGTGATGACAAGGTTTAGATTCCTGGAGTGTGTGGCTCTGAGGTATTGGGATTTCTTTAAGTGGAGCATGTCCAACAGCTCAGGGTTTGACATGGCCTTGTATGTTATGCAGAGATCACCTCTGAGTAGATGATATGCCACAGAGTATAGCTGGAGTTTTTTATATGGTCAGCATAGAGCATCTGCTTTAGGCCTGTGATTCTTTTAGTGAGGTATTTCTGTGGCCTTTCCAACTGTTGCAGATGTCTTGTGAGGTACATACCAAACGGGGCATTGTACTCTATAATGGGTCTAATGAGGGATGAGTACAATGGGATAATGACCTCCTTTTTCTGGATGAAAATCCCTTAGTGATGAGATGTGCCACATAGAAGGATTTCCTGACTGTTATGATGATGTGGTTATCGAAGGTGAGACCACTGTCCACCAGTGTCCCTAAGTCTCAAATCACACTTTCAGTGTTTAGTGTACTGCCACCTATGTGGTAATTCATGAGTACATGTTTTTTCTCAAAGGGGATAACTATACATTTCTTGGCATTAAGCTTGAACCCATGGCTCTGGCACCAAGCATCTGTTTCTGTAAGGCCCTTTTGTAGAATATCCACATCATTTGGGGATTCAGTAATGGCTCCCAGTTTGCAGTCATCTGTGAACTTTGTTAGCCAGGGTCCCTTAGTGTTGGCCTGTACTTCAAAAAAGTAGATGCCAAACAAGAGCGGTCCCAGGACTGAACCCTGAGGTACTCTGCTTGTCACTTGTCTGGAGCTGGATTTGGAGTCTGCTACTTTTACAGTCTGGGTTCTGTCAGTAATCCAGTTGTTAACCCATCAAGTGACGTAGGAATTTATACCCAACTTAGTAAGTTTATCTATGATTCCAGAGTGGGGGATGGTGTCGAAGGCCTTGGCGAGGTCCAGATAGGCTGTGTGGACCGCCTTACCCTTGTCCACAGCTCTGAAGACTAATTCGAAGAAGTCAATCAGGTTCAGGAGACAAGATCAGCCCTTCATGAACCCAAACTGGGTGGGGTCCAGTGTCTGAAGGTTGCCAATGTCTTTGTAAGTTCCATGATAATGCATTCCATGCCCTTCCAGATCAGGCTCGTCAGACTGATGGGACAGTAGTTCCCGGGATCTAAGGTGGATCCCCCCTTGTGGAGTGGAATAACTGTAGCTGTGCACCACTCAGTGGGCACGAAGCCTGAGGTGAGGCTATGATTAAACATGACACTTAGGTGAGGTGCCAGTTCATTTTGTAGTTCATGTAATACACAGCCCGGGATGTCATCTGATCCCAAGGATGCTGTATTCTTAGCTTTGGAAAGTGTGGTTTCTACCTGTGTGGCCATGATTACCGGAATTTGGCAATCGTTTCACATTGAGATGGGCCATTTATGGGTTGAGAGGGGGGTGAAGTTGGCACTAAATCGATCTGCCAGGATATTGGCAATATCCTTGGGATCAGTATATTTAATGCCAGTCTGTTGTAGCTCAGAGCATATCTGAGCATTGCCATTTAGATTCTTGATATAACTATAGAATGCCTTGTGGTTGTCTTTGGAATCTTTGGCAATTTTATTTTTGCAACTAGCTTTGGAGGATTTTATGAGGGATCTCAACTTCTTACTGAGGCTGGTAAGGGGTTTTTTTGCATCCTGGGATTTTCCTCTTTTCTGCAACAGTTTCTTTCTTCTGTTGTATAGTTTGTTTATGGCAGGGGACCATCAGATTGGCTTCCTTTTTTTGGAGGAGAGTGTCTTGGTACTATTTGGGGTTGCACAATTCATGCACGAGTGGATGTGCTCGTACATTGCCTTAGTGTAAGATTCAGCAGTCGAACTTTCAGCTCCCGTCTGCATGGGTGTCATGAAGTTTGTGACTTCTGACTTGAGTAGCATGAAGTTGGCTTTGGAGAAGTTTTTACGGAGGTTTTCTTACATTTCACATCCGCATCACTCACTTGAAGTGTACACATATTGAGAATTAATTTTCCCAGCTACAAAAACAGAAAACTGTTTGTTAGCTTCTGTACTGGCCTGCTCAATGACCTCCCTGCCTATAAAACATATGGAGAAAAGATGATGATATAGAAGCATACCTTGTTTTCTTTAAAAGGTGTGTCAATCAGGAGAAGTGGATTAGTCTCAGTGGGCTAAAATATTATCTTCACACCTCATAGGTGAAGCACTTAAAAGTATATGGGCAAGGAAGGTACTGTGTAAATTCACTATTGAAATCTGGAAACAGAACTTCTTATCAAGGATGGCGTGCCTTCTGAAGTGGAGAACTTGAAATTTCATAAATGTATGTTTCATTTGAACAAAGTGATCAAAGACAAAATGTCTGATTTAAAGCATGTTTTAAATTCTGCTTAAAAAGGCACACATGGAAGTGGATGATATCATGGTAAGCAGAAGGCTGGACACCGCCTAGATCCAGGTGATAAGATAGAAGGGCATTGCAGCAAATCTGCTTCGAATCCAGAGTCTACTACCCAGAGTGAGGACTGACTAGAAATGGTGTGAGAATTGTAGTGATGGGCAGTCTTCAGAAGATAGCGAGGAATGTTATCAGAATTAATGAAAGATAAGGGCAATGCGACTCCATTGCAAAGATATGTCAGTATTCGTCTCAATGTATGTCCCGCAGCGGGGTTACAATGGAGAGTGAAAGGGTTCATTCAGGAAGCAGCTGCAGGGTCTGCTAGATAAACCAAAATAACACGAGTGTTAATAATGAGGAGCATAAGTGCTCATATTGGGATAGACAGAACAGGATAAGAAAACTGCCTAGTCCCCATGGATGGGGCAATTGAAATAAAGAAAGAGATGCCTTTCTATGCTTTTGTTTGTCAGATGACTTGATGGTGGCCAGCATATGGTTCAACAACAGAGACAATCACAAGATGGCATACAATAGAGGCCAACATGCACCTCAGATCTACTTCCTCCTAGGAAGGAACGGGCTTTGTGATACGGTCAGAGATTGCAAGTCATCCCCTATGAAACAGTTGTTCCACAGTATAAACCTCTGATGGTCATAATCCACTGCAAGCAGTGGTCAGAGAAGACTCTAGTCTCAAAGGAGGCCAGGCTAAAGAAATGGAAGTTGTCTGGAGTGAAAGCACAGGCTTTCAAAGAACTCTCTGGGATCTAACACCTAAGGAAGAAGTGGAAATATGCAGATTAAAAAAGACTGATAGCACTTTGAAACAGCATATGTAAGGACTGTAGAAACGTTATGTGGCTGAACCAGGTATGGAAATAAGGTACATAAGGAAATCTGGAAATTATCAAAAGAAAGAGTACAGGAAAAATGGAAGCTAGAAAGATAGATCGGACTAAGTTATGAAACCAGTCACTATAGCAAAGAACAAGACATCAGAGGCATTCTACCAGCTTCTGGAAATTGACTCAGCAGATGGCATGAAAAGGTTGCAAGACAAAGACAGAGAGATAAAGAAGATAGCCATCAGACACCCTACATAAGAAATGCCAGTAACAACCTCCTCATCAAGTTTGAGAAATCATTTTATGCTCAGCTCCTGAGAGACTTGCTTGGCTACAAACATCTGCATTACAAGCTGAAGCTAAGTGAAACTTGCAGTAGTGAATTTTAGTCTTTTGTTAAGTACAAACTTGCAGTTTTAAAAGTACTGTATTTTGATCTTTTTCTGTTTTCTAATTGTGTGTTTCTGAACAGTGTGTTATGTGTCTCTCTGCAGTTAGTTTAATACCCTCCCTCCCTGTTCCTGTGTTGGTATTAGTGTTGATGGCTCTGGAATTGCCCACCCCTCCTGTAAGTCAGTATTAGAACACTCCTCCTGGGTCCATCTCATTTGCTCACTTAACTGAGTACAGTTAGATCATATTCTGCATCTAGTGTTCACTCTACTTAATACAGAGAGAAGATTTGAGAAGGCCAGCCCACTTAGGTTCTTCCTTCCTCTCTTCTTGCACTTAAACAAAAAAAAAAAACAAAAAAAAATTGCACTTTATTCATTTGATTTTACTGTATTTGTGTTTCCTCCTACTTTATTTTGCTTTTCTTAAAAGTACTCAATTTTATTTATTCTGCTGCATGGATTACTGCTTGGTCGTAGCCTGATTAAATTGTAACTGTTATTCTAAGTCTTTTGGTTTAAGTACTTGGGCTTCATACAGGCTGTTTTACATTAAGAAGGTTTGTGGTCTGCACTGTTGTGGCAGGACAGGTAGCTTACATCCTTCTAAGCTGGGAATTGCTGATTGAAGGCCCAGTGTCTGCTATTCTAAAAGTGTATTAGTTCTGGCTTAAGCACTTGGGCTTCAGGCCAGTTATTCTACATTAAGAAGGTATGTGGTCTGCACTCTTGATGGAGGAGAGGCTGGATTCTGCCCTTCTGAGCTGGGAATTGGGGGGATGTGGGGGATGAAGCCCCCCCATCTAATTTCCTTTAAAAGAAGAAAATAAAAGAAACTGTATATATTTTAAATTAAAATAGGTGGGGGGCTTCACCCCCACACCCCCCACCTTTATATATCAACTCCAGGGTCGCACGGCTTTGGGGAGAGGGACAAATCCCTGTCAATTGCCATGAATACTGGTTTTCGATCAAATGTGCTGTCGATCAAATGACTGTCGATCAAAGGTAGTATATATATATATATATATATATATATATATATATATATATAAAAGAAATTGCACTTTTTCATCTGCTTTTACTGTATTTGTGTTTCTTCCTACTTTATTACTGGGGCCATTGACTACAACTCTGATCCGCAATATATAACAATAAGTATAATTTTCTGTGCTTTTAAACTGTTTTATGAGTGTATCTGCTTTATATATATATATATATATATATATATATATATATATATATATATATATATATATATATATATATATACTTGTTTCCCGCCTTTCTAAGCTAGTATAGTCCAGTGTTCAAGTTAGTGCTGAATTCAGGGCTGTGTTACAAATCTCTGTGTTTTCCCATACCTAACTTGGACAGAAGGAAGTTTCTCTGTTCACCTGTGAGAGAGGGGAGCTTTGAGCAGCCTATCTGTCCCTGGAGGAGTGGTTTCAGCCCAGAAATTTGTAGTTTATTGGCCATTTTGGGCTAATTTCTATCTCTTTCATTTCCCTGCTATAAATACCATATTTGCCCAGTTTTGCGTGCCAGGCAGCGCCGGTTAGCTAGGGTAAAACTATTCCCAGCTCCACAAAGTCTCATCTTCAATTTTTCCTTAGGAACTAGACAAACTTTCAACTTAAGCACTCAAGTCATTCATTTCTCAGCCCGACACTTGCTCAAAACTTATAGCAAGCACTTATAAACCCTAGCACTGGACCCTCCATTACTATACAGTAGGACAAGGCTCTCTATTCGACCTTACCAGCCATCCAGCAAAACAGTTCACTGTACCTATCCAGGCATGTCCAAAGGGCAGTTTCAGGTGTACTCTCCAGTCCAACTGTTGAATCTGGGCATTTTGAGGCAATGTTACAACTGCCTCATGTACACAGACAAACCCCTCCTCCTACCACCAAACACTAATACATACGAGAGATGCAGTTATACAGCCAAATTAGAGGCTAAGCTCTCTCAACCCAAGACTGGATCAGACAGTTAAGAGGAGAAGGGAAATACTTGCATCATACCACCAGTCTTACATAGACATATTAAACCAGCACCGGCAAAAGACACACATAAATACATGGAAACATACTCGGAGGCTCTAAATAAAAATCTGCAAAACCAACAGAGACCTCCAAAGCAAACATCCAAGCAACCTCCACCCCCCCCCCAACACAAACCATGAAACACATACTTCACAAAACCAATGTGCCATGCAATCACAGTCCTTAAGGCAAAATAACATAGCCAACATACTAGTAATAGGTGACTCTATTGTAAGGCACACTGACATCCCACTCACTAGGCTGAATAAGGAGAAGGTTACTGTTAGCTGCCTGTTTGTTGCCAGGATCCGCCACATAACACAAGCACTCAGGTCACTCCAGAACAAGTACAAATATGACTCTGTCATTGTCCATGTTGGTGTGAATGACCTGAGCCATACCTCCCTGGACTACATGAAAAGAGACATAGAAGAGCTCTCTGATCACGTAGCCCAGGCCAGTATGACCCTGACCCTGAGTAGCATTCTGCCCTCACCAAGAATGATACCATGGTATAAAGAAAAAATTCTCGATTTCAACAATTGGCTAAGTTTCTGGTGTCATTCAAAGGGGATCCAGTGTCTGTCTGCCTGGGATGACATGCTCAACAAGCCACGCTGCTTCGATAGAGACAGCTTGCACCTGTCACCCTTAGGCTTTTGAATACTTGCCAAGGCTCTTGCCACCCCCATAGTGCCTTTTTTAGGCAAGGCTCAAAAGACAAACCCACCGCCATAAATACCACAAGTAACAAAAAACTGAGGGTAATGCTACACTGTGCCAGAAATCTAAACCTCAAAATGCACGCACTCGAGGCACTCCTCAGTATGGAGAAAATTGATATATGTGCAGTAACAGAAACCTGGTTTAAGCCTCCAGAGAGCACCGCAGCACTACCAGGCTACAACTCATACCATACATTTCGGCCACAGAACCCAAACCGAAATACAAAAGGTGGGGGCGTATATATATTCATCAAGGATACTCACATCTTCAGGTTAGTGGAACAGCACGATGCTTCACAGATCATCCACGTGCAACTAACAATGGGCAAAACTGAAATTCAAATTGTAGCTTGCTCCAGATTACCCACCGTGTCCCAGGACCCCCATTCCACATTTCTGGAAACACTGGGAAACATAAAGGTCCTACCAAACATCCTGATACTGGGTGATTTCAATTACCCAAACATGAACTTGGAGAAGTACTCAAGTGCTAACTACTTTGCCCAACTTTTCCTAGAATTTATAAACTCAAGCACCCTGGTTCAACTGGTCAACACTCCCACCAGAGGTGACAACATATTGGACCTGGTCATCACCAACATGTGCGACCGGTGTTCCACACCAGAGGTCAACTCCTCGCTGGTTAGATCTGACCATAAACAAATAACTTTGGATATCCATATTCTGCCCCCACCCCCGGACAAGAAAGCTACCGTGAAAAACTTTTCAAAAGCAAACTTCACGTTACTTAAGACCAAGGTGGAAAGTTTCAAAGCCCCCATGCTGAAGGATAACACTTTCCAAGCTTCAAAATCCTTTACTAATGCATTCTATGGGCAGCTACAAGAATGTATGGCTCATGCCATCCCAAGCAACCAAGACTCATTCCTCCAAGAAAAGGAAACCAGTCTGGTGGACTCCTGCCATAAACAAGCTATACAATAGAAGGAGGAAACTAGTACAGAAAAGAGTAAAATCCCAAGAAGGGAAGACATCCCTGATCAGTATCAGCAAAAAACTACGATCCCTCATAAAATTATCCAAGGCGAGCTTTGAAAGAAAAATTGCCAAGGACTCCAAAAATAACCACAAGGCATTCTTTAGCTATGGCAAGAATCTAAGTGGCAATGTTCAGATCTGGTCAGAGTTACTGCAAAATGGCACAAAATACACTGAACGGACCGATATCGCCAACATCTTGGCAGACAGGATCAGCGCAAACTTCACCCCCCTCTTACCCCTAAAAGGGCCCATAACCATACGGGAAGAATGTAGAGTCCCTGAAATCACAGACACTCATGTTAAAACAGCCCTCTCCAAAGCCAAAAACACAGCATCAATGGGATCAGACGGTGTCCCAGGCTATGTCCTACACGAGCTCAAAGACGAATTAACCCCTCACCTAAACATACTGTTCAAACTCAGCCTCTCCACAGGCTACATACCCATAGAGTGGTACACAGCAACGGTTATTATGTTCCACAAAGGTGGAGCCACAACAAACTCTGGGAACTATCGCCTTATAAGCCTGACTAGCTTGGTCTGCAAGGCTATGGAGCGCATCATCATGGAACTCATTAACAGAGACATTGAGAGCCTCCAAACATTGGACCCTACCCAGTTTGGCTTTGTTAAGTGCAGATCATGCCTCCTAAACCTGGTGGACTTCTTTGAGACAGTTACCAAGGGTATAGATGAGTGAAAGGTGGTACACACAGCCTACCTAGACCTCGCTAAGGCCTTCGACATCATTCCCCATTCTGGTATTATAGACAAACTCACCAGCCTGAACATAAATCCCTACATCACAAGATGGGTTGCCAACTGGATCACGGACAGAACCCACATGTTGAGAGTTGCGGGACCTAGGTCCGACTCTAAACCGGTTACAAGTGACATTCCCCAGGGCTCAGTCCTAGGACCCCTCCTGTTCGGCATATACTTCTCAGAGGTACAGGCAAGCACAGGAGGACTATGGCTGACCAAGTTCGCAGACAACTGCAAACTAGGGGATATAATTGACTCTCTGGCTGACACAGACATCCTCCAAAAGGGTCTCACTGAGATGGATACCTGGTGTCAAAATCATGGCCTCAAGCTAAATGACAAAAAAGTGCATAGTCATCCCCTTTGGAAAAAACAAAGTACCCACAAACTACCACATAGGTGGTAGTCCTCTAAATACAGAAGATGTAATAAGGGATCTGGGGACCCAAGTAGATAGTAATCTCACCTTTGATAATCACATTGCCAAAGTGGTTAGAAAATCCTTCTACGTGGCCCACCTAATCACAAAAGGGTTTGCATCTAGATCAAAAGAGGTCATTGTGCCCCCCTACTCATCACTCATCAGACCCATCATAGAGTACAACACCCCATTTGGGATGTACCTTACAAGACACCTGCAACAGCTGGAAAGACTACAGAAGTACCTCACCAAGAGGATCAATGGCCTCAAACAGATGCCCTATGCAGCTTGGCTGAAGAAACTCCAGTTGTACTCGGTTACATGCCACCTACTCAGAGGTGATCTCTGTCTGACATCCAAGGCCATGTCCAACCCAGAATTGATGGACATGCTCCACCTAAAGAAAACTTTATCCCCTCGAGCCACATGCTCTAGGGATCTAAACCTTACCACAGCAATAAATAGGATGTGCTGGAGGGATAGATTCCTGTCTCAGAGACTTCCCATGCTTTGGAGCAAGATCCCAATCTACATTAGGCAGAGCTCCTCGCTAACACTCTTCAAAAGAAACCTTGATGAGTGGATGGGAAACAGAAAGTTTACCTCGGGGATCACTTCAGTGGCTCTGCTGGACAGAGGCACAGGAACTAATCTAAGGGGGCGCTGAAAGCCAACACATTCTGGCTAGGCTTATAAATGCCTTCGGGCAGATAGTTTAGTACCCACCTATGAACCTATCAGTCCACAGGACATCAAAAGCAGATGGGAAGAGTACTTTTAGCAACTTCTGAATTAAGAAAAATCCCACAAAAGCTGTACTGCTCCAGACAAAGCTTAAAATGAAAGATGAAGAGCCCACTCTCTAAGAAGTAAGAACAGTACTGAGGAAAATGAAGTCAAGGATAGCAGCAGGTTCAGATGTGGTCGCAGCAGAGATGATCAAGATGTTGGGTGAGCTAAGGGACAAATGGCTCCGGTATGGAGAGAAAGACATATGCCAGATGACTGTAAAATAAGCATTCTAATGCCAGTGAACCAAAACAAAAGGGACATTCAAAACTTAATCAAAGTACTGTCACATTGCATGAAAGTGCTGCAGAGAATGACTGGGAAATTAATATGCCGAGTAGCAGAAAGTAAGATGGGATTATGTAGCAAAGAATGTGCAGATTCAGATCAGGATGCAGCACAACTGACTCAATGTTTTTAGTGAGATAGATAGTTAAGAAGAAGCTGGAGATGTGGAAATAATCCAAATGGGCATATGACAACGTCTCAAGAAAGCTGATTTGGGAAAGCCTATAATGGTCCAAAGTCCCAGAAACACTGGCAGAATTAGTGTAGCCTGTGTACAAGGACTGAATGACATCAGTACGAACAGTGTTCAGACTCACATAGGAGGTTCTCTGTGAGAGTGGGTGTGCATCAGAGTTCAGCTCTCAGATCACTGTTGTGCATACTGGTAATGGACTACATTAGTAAACAGGTCAAAGGGAACAGATCAGCAAAACTGCTGTATGCAGACAATGTGGCATTACAAGCACAGATTCTGAACAAAAATGTCAGCAAATGATAGGGGAGTGAAATACAAAACTGAAGGCAAATGAGATGGAATTGAGAACAGACATGACAGCTGTCATGGCAGGAAATGATAGGGGAGTGAAATACAAAACTGAAGGCAAATGAGATGGAATTGAGAACAGACATGACAGCTGCCATGGCAGGAAATGGGGGAAATCAGAAGAAGGTGAAAATTGTGGTAGAGAGGAATTAGCGGAATGGGTTAACAGTTTCATCTAGATCTGGAAGGGGTGGTTGAGAAGAATGGAAGTCTAAAGGAGGATTTCAAAGCTAGAATCAGAGGGTTAGGGTGTCGCCACAGCGGAACTCCGGTCCGCTAATGATTGGCAGTAGATTTTCATGAACGCTGAGGTACCAGCTCGACGTTCAACCTTCAGCGAAGGCACGCCCATTTACGCATGTCTTTAGAATGCCCACCCAACTGCGGGGAGGACATGCTGACTTCACACAGAAGGCACTCCCCGCACTCCAGCCGAGAATTGAACGGAAGAACCTCTTACTGTGAGGCAACAACGCTATCGCTGCACCAAAATAAAATGTACAAAACAGTGGTGTGACCAGTACTACCGTATTGTTCAGAAACATGGGCAGTGTAGACAGAATAGTTGCAGAATCTAGAGGGGATGGAGATGAAGTGGGTGAAAGGATGCACACTGTGAGACAGACAAAGAAATGAGGACCTCAGAGCCAAAGTAGCTCCAATTGCAGAGAAGGTCAAAGAGAAATTGTGATGATTCATATATATGCACAGGAAAACAGAATGCAATCTGGTGATGAAGATTTGGGAGAGACAGGAAGAAGGCAAGATGAAACAAGAGTGTCTGGCAAGGAGACAGATGCATTGTGTGAGCGAATACCTGCAGCTGTCAGGCTTGAACATCAAAGAAGGTAGGAAAGTGGCACTGAATTGAGGGAAAAATTGTGACATTTGATGCGACACCCAACCGCATGTAAACAATGGGAAAAAAGGGGTTGATGGTGATGATAGTGATAATGATGATATCGAGCTGGTAACTAAAGCTGAAACACAGCTACAAACTGAACAAACTCACTGAGCTTCGAATATAAAATAAACGTTATAGGTTCATAGGTTCATAGGTTCATACTAGGCTATCTGCCCTGGGGCAATTATAAGCCTAGCCCGATTCTGTATGGCTTACGCCACCCCTTGATTTGAGTATACTGTGCCCTTTTTAAGGTTTAGTTTACTGTGCCTCTGTCTAATAGTGACACGGGAGTAATCCCTGGGACAAACCTACGATCCCCCATCCACTTATCGAGATTCTTCTTGAAGAGATTCAGTGAGGTGCTCTGCCTCACATGAACTGGAATTCTATTCCAGAGCGAAGGGAGCCTCTGGGTTATGAACCTGTCCCTCCAGCAAGTTCTATTTATTTCTGTGCTGAGGTTCAAGTCCCTCGAGCGTATGGCTCTAAGGGATTTAGATTTACTGAGGTGGAGCATGTTCATTAATTCTGGATTTGACATAGCTTTGTATGTCAGACATAGATCGGTATGCAACTGAGTAGAGCTGGAGTTTTTTTAACCGAGCAGCATATGGCATCTGTTTGAGACCCTTGATCCTCTTGGTGAGATACTTTTGGGGTCTTTCTAATTGCTGCAGGTGTCGGGTAAGGTACATCCCAAAAGGGGCATTGTATTCTATGATGGGCCTGATGAGGGATGAATAAAGGGGCACGATTACCTCTCTTGATCTAGATGTGAAACCCTTCGTGATGAGGTGGGCTATGTAGAAGGTCTTTCTAACCACTTTGGCAATGTGGTTTTCAAAGGAGAGATTGCTATCAACTTGGGTCCCCAGGTCCCTAATAACTTTCTCTGTACTTAATGGGTTTCCGCCTATGTGGTAATTTGTGGGCACATTGTTTTTGCCAAAGGGTATGACTATACATTTTTTGGCATTTAGCTTTAAACCATGGTGCTGGCAACAGTTATCTGCCTCTGTGAGACCTTTTTGAAGGATGTTTGTGTCAGCTGGAGAGTTGATTATGGCGCCCAGTTTGCAGTCGTCTGCGAACTTGGTGAGCCATAGTCCTCCCACGTTTGCCTGTACCTCGGAAAAGTATATACCGAACAAGAGTGGTCCCAGGACAGAACCCTGTGGGACGCCACTTGTGACCGGTTTCGAGTCTGACATGGCTCCAGCTACTCTCACTCTGTGGGTTCTGTCTTTGAGCCAGTTTGCGACCCATCTTGTGACATAGGGGTTTATATTTAAGCTGGATAGCTTATCTATGATGCCCAAGTGGGGTATTGTGTCAAATGCCTTTGCAAGGTCTAGATAGGCTGTGTGGACTACCTTCCCTTCATCTATGGCTTTGGTGACTGTTTCAAAGAAGTCAACCAGGTTCAAAAGGCAGGATCTGCCCTTGACAAAGCTGAACTGGGTAGGATCTAGTGTCTGTAGGTCCCCAATGTCTTTGTTTATGAGCTCCATGATGATCCTCTCCATAGCCTTGCAGACTAAGCTAGTCAGGCTTATGGGGCGATAGTTTCCAGGGTCCGTAGAGGCTCCACCTTTGTGGAGTGGGACCACTGTTGCTGTACGCCATTCTGTGGGCACATATCCTGTAGTGAGGCTGAGATTGTATAGCTGTTTTATTTGAGGGATTAGTTCCTCTTGTAGTTCATGTAGGATGCAACCTGGGACTCCATCTGGTCCCATGGAAGCAGTGTTTTTTGCTTTGGAGAGGGCAGCCTTCACCTGAGCATCTGAGATGTTTGGGAGGCAGCCCTCTGCCGGGATAGATACTTGCTCTTTTGGGGTGGAGAAGTTTCCACTGAACCTGTCTGCCAGGATATTGGCGATGTCTGTGGGTTCAGTGAATTTTTTGTCATTTAGAATCAACTGAGAAGATGTCTGGGAGTTGCATCCCAGGTTTCTAACATAACTGAAAAAAGCCTTATGATTGTCTTTGGTGTCCTGTGCAATTTTTCTCTTGAAGCTGGCCTTGGAGGATTTTATGAGGGATCGTAATTTTTTTCTAGTACTGATCAGAGATGCTTTCCCTATTAGGGATTTTGCTCTATCATGTAGTAGCTTCCTCCTTCTGTTGTACAGTTTATTTATGGCAGGGGTCCACCAGACTGGACACCTGCCTTTGGATGATTGGGTCTTGGTTTTGTTTGGGATAGCATGATCCATGCATTCCTGGAGATGTCCGTAGAATGCATTTATATAGGATTCTGCAGTTTGGGCTGTAGTTTCCACTGGCCCTGGGGCCTTGAAGGATTCCACTTTGGTTTTGAGAAGTGAGAAGTTCGCTTTTGAGAAGTTTTTCACTATGGTTTTCTGGGCTGGGGGTGGGGTCGGGATGTGGACATCCAGTGAAATTAATTTATGGTCTGATCTTACCAATGAGGGATATACTTCTGGTGTGGAGCATAGAGTCCCCATGTTGGTAATGACCAGGTCTAGTATGTTGTCCCCTCTTGTGGGAGTGGTGACTAGTTGTTCCATAGCATTTGAGTTTATAATTTCCAGGAATCTTTGGGCTAAGGTGCTGGGGCTTGAGTAGTGCTCCCAGTCAATGTTTGGGTAGTTGAAGTCACCCAATATAATGGTGTTTGGAGAGATCTTCATGTTCTCCAATGTTTTCAGGAAGGCCGAATAGGATTCCTGACTTTGAGAGGGTGGTCTGTAGGATGCTATAAACTGAAAAGCAGTCTTGCCCACTGTTAGTTGCACATGGATGGTCTCTGATACTTCGTGCAATGCCACTAACCTGGAGGTGTGGATATCCTTGATAAATATGGAAACTCCCCCTCCTTTTGTGGTTTGGTCCGGGTTTTGGGGCCAAAAAGCATGATACGAGGTATAGCCTGGTAGTGCTGGGGTGCTCTCTGGAGCCTTGAACCAGGTTTCTGTCACTGCACAGATATCGATGTTCTCCACACTGAGGAGAGCTTCGAGTGCGTGCATCTTGAGGTTAAGACTTCTGGCGTTTAGCAGTATTACCCTTAGTTTCTTGTTCCTTGTGCTGTCTATGGGGGTGGGTTTGACTTTTGAGCCTTGCCTAAAAAAGGCACTATGGGGGTGGCAAGAGCCTTTGCCAATATCCGAAAGCCCAGTGGTGACAGGTGCAAGCCTGCAATCACAGGATAAAACAGGATGAGCGCTTTCACAATACAAATTGCTTCATCAGATCACATTCACTAAAACATGCCAACCGATTTTATATTACAATTAACCAATCAGAATGAATGCATTCTTATAAACAAGCAACAAGAGCAATAAGTGTATTTTATATTCAAAGCTCAGTGAGTTTGTTCAGTTTGTAGGCTTGTTTCAGCTTTGGTCACATGCTTGATATGTTCTACATTTTTGCACCGAGCTGTTTATTGCCAGGGGCTTCCTGTCGTTTGTATGATAATGATGATGATGGTGATTAAACTGTGGTTAGAGTCTAACATAAACAGTAAAAGTAGAAACTCCCCAGCAATTTAATGACACTAAGAGAACTCATATTGCACTATTTAGAGCTGAGCAACTTAAGTCTGTAACAAAGAATGTGCAGATGTCTGAATACACAGAAAGTCAGCAACTGAAATGGTATATTTCGGATGTAATAAGAGAGACTACATTGCCAAAGATTGTTTCATTATGAAAGATATACTTAGAAAATACATGAGTTTCAACCAACATGCTGTTATTGGGACTATAAATACTACACTTCCAAAGAATTTCATCTACAACCTACATGTTGATAATGAAAACGTACTGATGGAATGAGATAAAGTAACAGCTAGAAGACTGGAATCGGCATACTGTGCCACTAAATTAACCAGGGGTACTGTACAGGTGTATAGGAAGAAACTGAAGGCCTGCTACATTCTGGGAATATAGTCACATCATGTTAAGGGACCTTACATCTATATACATAAAGCAGATGACAAGATGACTGTAGATGTTATAAAACAGATGTCAAGAGGACTGTGGATGTAAAATTTGTTCATAGAGTCAGAAAGGAGTACCCTATAACACAACTTTGTTGAAATGTACTACATTCTATAGCTTTAATAATAAATTCAATACATAGTGTCAGGATACCTCAAGACCTCTTTCAGTTCAAGGCACTATGGAAATTGTGTGAGGGAAAGGTATTGCATTTACATACTCTGTGACTCTGCAGTCAGAATATACCCCAGTAAAAATGAATAGTGGAGCAATAGTAGACTGACACATTGTTCACATTCCTAAGTATAACCCTAATAAAACTGCAGAAGGGCAGCAACAGCATTTGAGCAGTGTCATAAAGGTGTTCTTTTTCACATGAATAGGTAGCCTATTCCAAAGATGCAGGAGTTGCTGGGAGATAAATCTGTCCCTTCAGCACATCCTATTTAAGTTGCAGGCTATATTTAGGTCCCTGGAATGGGTGGCTCTAGTCTTGTTTGATTTATGGATATGCAGCAAGTTCATTACATTTGGGTCTATGATTTTTCTGTAAGTCAAGCATAAATCTACTCTAAGAAGTGTATACAATACAGAGTAAAATGACAGGGACTTTGGTCGGTCTGTGTACGGCACGTGCTGGAGTTCCTTGATCTTCTTTGTCAGAAACCCCTGAGGTCTCTCACACACTATGATACTCAGAGATTATGCATTACTTTTACTTTACCTGGACAAAATGAGTTAACAGAAGCAATTATAATGACAGAAGAGAGTCAATTATCCGAATGTCGATTATCAGAACCGTCAATTATCAGAACCAGTCTTCCAAAGTTTTCGGATAGGAAAAATCTCAAAGTCTGAATATGCAAACATTATATATATATATTCTCTTGACATGTTTTTTGAGCTTGTATCCAGCTTTTGTGTGAATAATATTGTTTATTTTCCACTGGAATCGGTGAATAGTTGAAAAGTGTATTCCTGCATTCATAAAAAAAACAAGATTTTAGAAATGTTTTTATCTGGTTTAGTTATATGTTTGATTATTTGAACTACCCCAGGTCCCAATTAGTTTGGATAATCAACTCTCTACTGTAAATGTTTTATTATGTACATTTGTATTTTAAAATCTGATAAATCCAGTGCAAAGACGTGGACATAAAATCTTGCAGTCTAATTGTTTAGAATTTTGCCACTAGATGGCAAAATTGAGTTTCCTTTAGCAATATGAACTCTCTTCCAGATTTTTTCCCCTTCTGCATAGTGGCACTTGTCTTTAAATTAGTTTTTATTCAAGACATCTGAAACTTTCCTGCTCAGCTCTGTCCCTTAGTTAATTTCTGCAAAAGCTAGAAAACTAATATGTAGATGTCTAATTCAGAAGTAGCACTGATGGCCTGAAGATGTGTATTATAAATAGCAGTAATTACACATTGTACTTACTTAGGTGAGGAATATGTAATTCAAACATAATATCTATGTATTTACTAGAAGCAGTCATTTTACTTAAGTTCCTTAAGCAGTGCATCATGTTCTAATTGTGTTTTCCAAAATTATTTCTAACAACATTTTAAGGACCTACAAACAATATAGCAAGTGTTAACAAAGCAATTCAGTATGGGCTAAGCAGCAGGGTTGCCACGGTTACATGTTAAGTATCTTATTCTTTCAGTCAATTCAGAATCTTTATTCATGTGTTTGTTTTTGTTCCATGCTGTTCACATATTTGATTTGTTTCTGAGTTCTGAAATTTTTGATTTTGAACATTATCTCGTCTTGTTGGTAACTTTATATCCCAGGTTGAAAGAAGATACTTTGTAGCTGATAGCGTAACAATTATTTAAAAAAAAGGCTTGCAAATTAAGGGACTCTGCATACTTTTACTGAGCATTACAGATTAGATTAAAAAACTAGGCAAATATAGTTTACTTTATTCCAGCAGCACCGAGTAAATTGAAATTTGCACTCATTTGTTGGGATTTTTTTTTTAATTTCTAATAAGAACATAGATTTTAGTAATTTAGCCTTTGGCTTCAAGTAGCATAAAGGGAGTTTCTTTAGCTTTATATTAAAGTTATGGTAACAAAATAGAATAATGATGAAGCAAATGTGAAGTTATCAGGTTCTTGCTAAGATTTCAGTCAAGTAGACCATCAAGAAACATTGCTACATTACTCAGTACTTGTGAGATACTAACAATGCACCCCCCCCCCTCCGCACAATTAGATTTTGACCATATTTCCCAGGTGAAAGTTTATGATCACTTCTGTCATCCAGGCTATTTTTAAAGATACTCTTGCTTATATTTAAGGATAGCTTATTTTTTTTTACATGGGCGTCAGGCTGGCAACTCGACACCATAAAACTCCACTGCCAATCATGAGCAGACAGATGATCCGCTGTGGCGACCCCTAACCGTGAAATGCTGGAAGAAGAAGAAATTTGTTGACCTGGATAGTCCGACTGGATATATGTCCATTTTCAGCAGAGGCCTGGGGAGAAAAGCTCCACACATTAAAACAATTACATTCACAATTAGCATGAGAAGTACAAGTACAACTATTATTAGTCATAGCTGAATCTTAAATGATTACAGGCAATCAGGTAGAAGCAGCTAGGTAATACTTACAATACAGTTATATATGCTATAGTATAGTAGGAGTTAGTCTGGATTCTGGCAGGGGCAAAGCCAGTGAGTCATGAGATACTTTTTGAGATTTTTCTTGAATTGGTTTAGTGATGGTTCTAGTGTTAGATCAACTGGAAGTGAATTCCAAATTTTGCTTACAGAGTTGGAAAACAAGGAGTCACCAGCAGAGTTGCTAGCTTTGAGAGTTTGGATTAGTAGCTTGTTAGAAGAGTGCAGTTGCCTGGCATCCTTGCAGGGGTAAATGATGTTTTTAAGTGCAGGGGTATTATCTGGTTGGCTGAGAATTTTGTGGGCTACTACAAGTTGACTGTACTGAAGTGAGCTAGTCAATTCTAGCCATCCTAGAGATTTGAGGTTATGGCAGTGGTGAGTTCTGTAGGTGGAGCACATAAAATTTAAGGTTATTATCAATAGTTACCCCTAGGAGTTTAGTATGGTTATCTGGGGAAATAACAGTTCCATTTTTAGAGGAAATCGTAAAGGAAAATTATGTAGACCTGCGAGTGGGGGAGAAGAGAAGTAGTTTAGTTTTTTTCGGGGTTTAGGAGCAAGCAACAGTCTGAAAGCCAGTTCTCAACTGTGTTAAATGTTTTCTGGGATAGCATATGCAGGTCAGATGGGGTAGGGGCTGTGCAGATCAAGGTGGAATCATCTGCGTATTGTATACATGTAGCATCTGGAATGGTGGAGTGTAGGTCATTAATAAAGATGGAAAAGAGAAGAGGTCCTAAGATAGAGCCCTGGGGAACTCCAAGGGTAAGGTGTAGTAGAGTAGATAGATTACCCTCCCATATGACAGCTTGTTGTCTGTCATTCAGATAGGATTGGAACTACTGAATGGACTGGTTATCCAGGGAGATAGACTTCAAAGTAGCGGTAAGTAGTTGGTGGTTGATCATGGTAAAAGCTTTGGATAGGTCGAGGAATAGGGCAGAGGATAATTTATTATTATTATGGTCATGGTTTATGACATTGGAAACGGAGATGAGGGCAGAGGAGGTACTATGGTGAGGCCTAAAGCCATGCTGTGAGCTAGTTAGCAGATTATTATGTAGGACATGGTGCAAGAGTTGTTTGTGAATACATTTCTCCATTATTTTGGCCAGTGGTGAAAGTATGACAATGGGTCTGTAATTTGATAGTTCTGTAGAATTACCACCTTTATGGAGTGGTGTGACATGGGAGGTTTTCCAGATGGAGCTGATGGAGGCTTCTGCTATGGTTCTATTGATCAAGATTGAGACTGGGTAAGCTAAGATGTATGCGGCTTTTTGCAGGTACTCTGGAGGTAGTTGATCTGCAGATAGGGTGGTTGGTTTTAGTTTTTTGAGTAGGGAATGAATAACTGAGATAGAGACTGGTTGGAGACTTAAGGGGAGGAGGGTAGCGGGTGGGGTTATGATGGAGTTAGTACTTGTGGGTGTTAGCTGGCTAGCAAGAGACTGGATAGTCTTGGTAAAGAAGCTATTAAAAGTGTTGGTGATCTCTTCAGGAGATTTATGGGTAGAGGTAGAAGGGGTGGGAGTGGTGGATTGTCCTGGATGGAGGAGTTTATTTATACCTGCCCAAAACTTTTGAGGTTTATTTTGGTGTCTTTGTTGAAGATTATGATAGTAGTTTTTTTGTCTAGCAGAATGGATTATGGAGTATTAAAACTTTGACTGTTCTGATATCAAACACTATTCAGCGAATGCTAAGAATAGCGAAGCTGCAGTACAGCGAATTCTTTCCTCGGGAAAGAATTTGGTTGGCCGTTTCTGTGGCTTTGCTATTCTTAGCACTGTGGTGGAAAGTTACGGGTTGGGTTCAGGTAAGTGTGTGATTGTACGTTATGGTTTGGGGCGGGTTAAGTGAGTTAGGGTTAGGGCGCGGGTTAGGCGTGTGTGCGATAGTGGCAGACTTTAGGGTTAGGGGCGATTTAAGTGAGTTAGGGTTAGGGCGCAGGTTAAGTTAATGTGTGATAGTGACGGACCTTAGGGTTAGGGTTTGGGTTAAGGTAAGTGGGTAGATAGTAGTGTATATTTAGTTTAGTGTAGCGTTAGATGTAGGAATTTAAATGTATGTGTGTGGTTGCTGTTTGTTTGATGTGCTTGTGCTGTGTGTATGTGTTAAGGAGCAACAAATTTTTTCCATGGGAAAAAATTTGCTGTTCTGAATGTTTGATATTTTCATGTTTAGATGTTTTGGGGCTGATGAAATAGTGTTCGCTATTTTCATCTTTCGATAATGTGATATAAATGCCGTGAGTCAAGTATGGCAAGAAATTTGGTATCAAAGAATATTACTGCTTCGATCAGTTACAAGCTTTTAGTTCATTTTGGAAGTTGGTGGGA
This sequence comes from Protopterus annectens, assembly GCF_019279795.1. Lineage (NCBI taxonomy): Eukaryota > Metazoa > Chordata > Ceratodontiformes > Protopteridae > Protopterus > Protopterus annectens. The sequence goes on along the minus strand of NC_056751.1, from coordinate 662,433,310 downwards.
TTGAAGCATTTATTATTTCTAATGGTTTTATGAATAGGCTGATGAGGATCCTCAGTTTTATGCCTGATGATATAGGTTAGAGAGTGATCGCTGAGGTCATCAAGGAGGGTGCCACCCTTATACTTATGGGTATGACTATTGATAAGTATCCAATCTAGGATGCTTTATTTTTTCTTGGGTTTACTGATCCTGGTGGGGGGAGGATATAATTTGTATACACCCATACAGATTTATATGGTTGGGAGTGGAGTCTAAGGAGTATGAGTTCCAGTCGATATTGAAATCTCCGAGAACAATGGTTTCCTGAGGGTAGTTGGTGGTTAGCCAGTGTAGTATATCTTCTAGGATGTTATTGTTATTGCCTGGGGGACTATAGATACAGACAATAATTATATTTTTGTTTTATTAATTTGTAGATTGTTGGGAAGAATTTCTGTGTTATTAAAGCTGGGTGGTGGAAGGGGTAGTCTAGTAACTTTTAATGTGTTTTTATAAAGTACAGCTACCCCACCTCCTTTTCTAGTGCACCGGTCAGTTCTTATTATGTTATATCCTGGTGGAAGAACATCATTGTCTTTAGTTGTGGGCTTTAGCCAGGTTTCTGTGAGACAGAGTATATCTGGGGAATGGGCGTCTAAGAGGGCATGTAGATTGTGGACTTTGTTGTTTATACTTTGTATGTTTAAGTGAAAGACTAGGAGTCAACTAGGGGACCTGCTTAGCAGTTTAGTGCTTCTGAGGTTTGAAGCTTGGGAGTCATTATATGCAGCAGTGGTAGGGCCAGGGTTTGGATGAATGTCTCCGTCGATTAACAAGTCATAGTGTAGGCTGACTAAGAGTTTTAGAAGTTTATTTATTAGTTTTTGATATTGTTTGACTCTGGGGTGGAAGCATTTGAGTCTACTGTGGCAATAGGATACACGAGAAGAGGAGTCAGATAGTAGGGGAATGGTTATGTGGTTCCCTGGATATGAGAGTTTAGGTGTGGAGGTTTGACATTTTGGGTAGTGGAATCCTAGACAGTGTTGATTTTCATAAGTGGTATGGAGGTATAGAGTGAGTATTAGAGGTAGTAGGCAAAGGAGCAGGTGCTTTGTTAGTAAGACTTTTGTGGGTAGGTGATACATTTTCATGGTTTATAGTTTGAAGAAGGTAATTTAAGGAGAAAAGGGGAAGACTGTGTTTAGGAGGGGAGTGGCCTTTAATGATGTGTGATATGGTGGTTGGACACTAAGAAAAGGGGAGTAACCTTAATAGTATAAATTTAGCAATACTAGGGGCGGGTAGCATAAGGGGGCAGGGTGGGGTGCAAAATGAGCCTGAGCATAGCAAGGGCGAGCGTAGCAGGGCTAAACCAGCCCACAAGATAGCTAGAGCATTGGGTTGTAAGGTAAGAGGTTTTGCTAAGCTTAAAATGTAGAAATTTTATGGGGTGTTTGGTATCTATAATACATATTTATGTTTAGCCAGTTTAGGGGAAGTATTAGAATTTAGAGGATTTAGGGAATAGCTGACAGTGCTTAAGACCCAGTTTGACAAGTTTTTAAGTGAAAAATTGTTATATATTAACCTTGTCATCCATTGATAAGAAGAGACTAGCAGAAAAATGTTTCTTTTAGTCTGTGCTTGCACAGTGTCCTTCTAGTGTAGAGCGCCTTGCAAGGAGGGAGCAGTAGAAGAGGGACTGTACCTGGTAAAGGATATATTTGTTAGTGACTTTCCACTGTAACTCCAACTACAAGCTCTATCAGTCATCTACACAGTCACCTTATCTAGCTTCAAATATCCAATGACATTTAATATATTCAATACATTTGTTACATATACAAACTAGATGGTGTCTATAAGCAGTAAAAAAAATACGAACAGACTTCTACACATTCACCTTATTCAGCATCAATTGCATTTTTTAACATAATAACTTTTACAACATTTTCTCTTTATGCAACTTATGTCCTAGCTAGATAAGGCCTGTAGGCAGTAAACAGTATGTTCACTCACTAGCGTTTGCTCAAACCGAGCGTTTATTCAGATAGTTACATTAGAAGTCACCCTTTTAACCATATTATTTTTAGAAACAAATCTATTACAAATTCAGTACTTAAATGTCGAAAATAAAGCTTTATACAGTGTTTCACATACCACGCTAAGGGAAGGTCGCCGACCAGGTCCAGGAGCACTGGGGCAGTTTCAAAATGGCGGTTACAACATGGGGATAAGTAACCTCGTATCATTAGCTGGGGGAGGGTGGAAACTAGTAGCTGATAGGCTTATACAGTGTTTTGGCAGCCCACAAGATAGTTAGAGCCTTGGGTTGTAAGGTAAGAGGTTTTGCTTACACTGTAACAGTTTTAAAACGTTTAGCTTAAAATGTAGCAATTTTATGGGGTGTTTGGTATGTATAATACATATTTTTGTTTAGCCAATTTAGGGGAAGTATTAGAATAAAGGGGATTTAGTAACTAACTGGCAATGCTTTAGACCCAGTTTGGCACGTTTTTAAGTGAAAAAACAGTTATATATTAACCTTGTCATCCGTTAATATGAAGGGACTAGCAGAGAAATGTTTCTTTTAGTTTGTGCTTGCACAGGGTCCTTCTAGCGTAGAGCGCCTTGCAGGGAGGGAGCAGTAGAAGAGGGACTGTACCTGGTAAAGGATATATTTGTTAGTGCCTTTCCACTCTAACTGCAACCTCTATCAGTCAGCTACACAGTCACCTTATCTAGCTTCAGATATTCAGACACAATTCTTCTTCTTTCAGCTTTTCCCAGTTAGGGGTCGCCACAGCGGATCACCTGTCCACTCATGATTGGCAGTGGAGTTTTACAGTGTCAAGTTGCTAGTCCAGTGCCCAACCTTCCACAGAAGGCACACACACTCACACCTAGGGCCAATTTAGAGTGCCCAATCCACCTACAGCATGTCTTTGGGATGTGGGAGGAAACCGGAGCACCCGGAGGAAACCCACGCAACCACAGGGAGGACATGCAGACTCTGTACAGAAGGCACCCCAGCCAAGAATCAAACTGGAGAACCTTTTGTTGTGAGGCGGCAACACTAACCGCTGCACCACTGTGGCTGCCCAGATATCCAGACACAATTAATATATTCAATACATTTGTTGCATATACCCACTAGATGCTCTCTATAAGCAGTAAAACAATACAAACAGACTTCTACACATTCACCTTATTCAGCATCAATTGCATTTTTTAACATAATAACTTAGAGAACATTTTCTCTTTATGTAGCTTATGCCCTCGCTAGATAAAGCCTGTAGGCAGTAAACAGTATGTTCACTCATTAGCTTCTGCTCGAACCGAGCATTTGTTCAGATAGTTACATTAAAAATCACCTTTTTAACCATATAGTTTTTAGAAACAAATCTATTAAAAATTCAGTCCTAAGTTGTAGAAAATAAAGCTTTATACAGTATTTCACATACCATGCTAAGGGAAGTTTGCCACCTGGTCCAAGAGCACTGGGGCAGTTTAAAAGTGGTGGTTACAACAGAGGGATAAGTAATCTCGTATCACTAGCTGGGGTGAGGTGGAAAGTACTTGCTGATAGGCTTATACAGTGGTTCACCAGCCCACTAGCTAGCCAGAGCCTTGGGTTGTAAGTAAGAGGTTTTGCTTACATTGTAACAGTTTTAAAATGCTTAGCTTAAAATGTAGCAATTTTATGGGGTGTTTGGTATCTTATAATACATATTTTTGTTTAGCCAGTTTAGGGGAATTATTAGAATTTAGGGGATTTAGTGACTAACTGGCAGTGCTTTAGACCCAGTTTGGAAAGTTTTTAAGTGAAGAAACATTTATGTATTAATCTTGCCATCCTTTGATAAGAAGGGACTAGCAGAGACATTTTTCTTTTAGTTTGTACTTGCATAGGGTCCTTCTAGTGTAGAGTGCCTTGCAGGTAGGGAGAAGTAGAAGAGGGACTGTACCTGGTAAAGGATATATTTGTTAGTGCCTTTCCACTCTAACTCCAAATACAAGCTCTATCAGTCAGCTACACAGTCACCTTATCTAGCTTCAAATATCAAGTAACATTTAATATATTCAATACACTTGTTACATATACACACTAGATGGTGTCTACAAGCAGTAAAACAATACGAACAGACCTACACATTCACCTTATTCAGCATCAATTGCATTTTTTAACATAATAAGTTTTAGAACATTTTCTCTTTATGCCACTTGTGCTCTTGACAGATAAAACCTGTAGGCAGTAAACAGTATGTTCACTCACTAGCGTTTGCTCGAACCGAGATTTGTTCAGATAGTTACATTAAAAGTCACCCTTTTAACCATATAGTTTTTAGAAACAAATGTATAATAAATTCAGTACTTAATTGTAGAAAACCAAGCCTTATACAGTATTTCACATACCGTGCTAAGGGGAGGTCACCGACCGGGGCCAGGAGCACTGGGGCAGTTTAAAAATAACGGTTACAACAGGGGGATAAGTAACCTCGTATCATTAGCTGGGGGAGGTGGAAACTTGTAGCTGTTAGGCTTATTCAGTGTTTCGCCAGCCCACAAGATAGCTAGAGCATTGGGTTGCAAGGTAAGAGGTTTTGCTTACACTGTAACAGTTTTAAAACGCTTAGCTTAAAATGTAGCAATTTTATGGGGTGTTTGGTATGTATAATACATATTTTTGTTTAGCCAATTTAGGGGAAGTCTTAGAATAAAGGGGATTTAGTAACTAACTGGCAATGCTTTAGACCCAGTTTGGCACGTTTTTAAGTGAAAAAACAGTTATATATTAACCTTGTCATCTGTTAATATGAAGGGACTAGCAGAGAAATGTTTCTTTTAGTTTGTGCTTGCACAGGGTCCTTCTAGCGTAGAGCGCCTTGCAGGGAGGGAGCAGTAGAAGAGGGACTGTACCTGGTAAAGGATATATTTGTTAGTGCCTTTCCACTCTAACTACAACTACAAGCTCTATAAGTCAGCTACACAGTCACCTTATCTAGCTTCAAACATGCAGTAACATTTAATATATTCAATACATTTGTTACATATACAAACTAGATGGTGTCTATAAGCAGTAAAACAATACGAACAGACTTCTACACATTCACCTCATTCAGCATCAATTGCATTTTTTAACATAATAACTTTTAAAACATTTTCTATTTATGCAACTTGTGCCCTCGCTAGGTAAAGCCTGTAGGCAGTAAACAGTATGTACACTCACTAGCGTTTGCTCGAACCAAGCATTTGTTCAGATAGTTACATTAAAAGTCACCCTTTTAACCATATAGTTTTTAAAAACAAATCTATTACAAATTCAGTACTTAATTGTAGAAAATAAAGCCTTATACAGTATTTCACATACCATGCTAAGGGAAGGTCGCCGACTGGGTCCAGGAGCAGTGGGGCAGTTTAAAAATAGCGGTTACAACAGGGGGATAAGTAACCTCGTATCATTAGCTGGGGGAGGTGGAAACTTGTAGCTGTTAGGCTTATACAGTTTTTCGCCAGCCCATAAGATAGCTAGAGCCTTGGGTTGTAAGATAAGAGGTTTTGCTTACACTTTAACAGTTTTAAAGTGCTTAGCTTAAAATGTAGCAATTTTATGGGGTGTTTGGTATCTATAATACATATTTTTGTTTAGCCAATTTTGGGGAAGTATTAGAATTTAAGGGATTTAGTGACTAACTGGCAGTGCTTTAAAACCAGTTTGGCAAGTTTTTAAGTGAAAAAACAGTTATATATTAACCTTGTCATCTGTTAATAAGGAGGGACTAGCAGAGAAATGTTTCTTTTAGTGTTTGCTTGCATAGGGTCCTTCTAGCGTAGAGCGCCTTGCAGGGAGGGAGCAGTAGCAGAGGGACTGTACCTGGTAAAGGATATATTTGTTAGTGCCTTTCCATTCTAACTACAACTACAAGCTCTATCAGTCAGCTACACAGTCACCTTATCTAGCTTCAAATATCAAGTAACATTTAATATATTCAATACATTTGTTACATATACACACTAGATGGTGTCTACAAGCAGTAAAACAATACGAACAGACTTTTACACATTCACCTTATTCAGCATCAATTGCATTTTTTAACATAATAACTTGTTCAACATTTTCTCTTTATGCAACCTATGCCCTCACTAGATAAAGCCTGTAGGCAGTAAACAGTATGTTCACTCACTAGTGTTTGCTCAAACCGAGCATTTGCTCAGATAGTTACATTAAAAGTCACCCTTTTAACCATATTATTTTTAGAAACAAATCTATTACAAATTCATTACTTAAATGTCGAAAATAAAGCTTTATACAGTGTTTCATATACCACGCTTAGGGAAGGTTGCCGACTGGGTCCAGGAGCACTAGGGCATTTTAAAAATGGCAGTTACAACAGGGGGGATAAGTAACCTCATATTATTAGCTGGGTCGAGGTGGAAACTAGCAGCTGATAGGCTTATACAGTGTTTCGGCAGCCCACAAAATAACTAAAGCCTTGGGTTGTAAGGTAAGAGGTTTTGCTTACACTGTAACGGTTTTAAAACATTTAGCTTAAAATGTAGCAATTTTATGGGATGTTTGGTATCTAGAATACATATTTTTGTTTAGCCAATTTAGGGGAAGTATTAGAATTAAGGGGATTTAGTGACTAACTGGCTGTGCTTTAGACCCAGCTTGGCAAGTTTTTAAGTGAAAAAACAATTATATATTAACCTTGCCATCCGTTAATATGAAGGGACTAGCAGAGAAATGATTCTTTTAGATTTTGCTTACACAGGGTCCTTCTAGCATAGAGTGCCGTGCAGGGAGGGAGCAGTAGAAGAGGGACTGTACCTGGTAAAGGATATATTTGTTAGTGCCTTTCCACTCTAACTGCAACTACAAGCTCTATCAGTCAGCTACACAGTCACCTTATCTAGCTTCAGATATCCAGACACAATTCTTCTTCTTCTTCTTTTGGCTTTTCCCGGATAGGGGTTGCCACAGTGGATCACCTGTCCACTCATAATTCGCAGTGGAGTTTTACAGTGTCGAGTTGCCAGTCCGGTGCCCAACCTTCCACAGAAGGCACACACACTCATGCCTAGGGCCAATTTAGAGTGCCCAATCCACCTACAGCATGTCTTTGGGATGTGGGAGGAAACCGGAGCACCCGGAGGAAACCCACACGACCATAGTGAGGACATGCAGACTCTGCACAGAAGGCACCCCAGCCAAGAATTGAACCAGAGAACCTCTTGCAGTGAGGTGGCAATGCTAACCGCTGCACCACCGTGGCCACCCAGATATCCAGACACGATTAATATATTCAATATATTTGTTGCATATCCACACTAGATGCTGTTTATAAGCAGTAAAACAATACAAACAGACTTCTACATATTCACCTTATTCAACATCAATTGCATTTTTTAACATAATAACTTTGAGAACATTTTCTCTTTATGCAGCTTATGCCCTCTCTAGATAAAGCCTGTAGGCAGTAAACAGTATGTTCACTCACTAGCTTCTTCTCGAACCGAGCGTTTGTTCAGATAGCTACATTAAAAGTCACCTTTTTAACCATATAGTTTTTAGAAACAAATCTATTAAAAATTCAGTACTTAGTTGTAGAAAATAAAGCTTTATACAGTATTTCACATACCATGCTAAGGGAAGGTTGCCACCTGGTCCAAGAGCACTGGGGCAGTTTAAAATGGTGGTTACAACAGGGGGATAAGTACCCTCGTATCACTAGCTGGGGTGAGGTGGAAACTACTAGCTGATAGGCTTATACAGTGGTTCACCAGCCCACTAGATAGCCAGAGCCTTGGTTTTGCTTACATTGTAACAGTTTTAAAATGCTTAGCTTAAAATGTAGCAATTTTATGGGGTGTTTGGTATCTTATAATACATATTTTTGTTTAGCCAGTTTAGGGGAATTATTAGAATTTAGGGGATTTAGTGACTAACTGGCAGTGCTTTAGACCCAGTTTGGCAGGTTTTTAAGTGAAGAAACATTTATGTATTAACCTTGCCGTCCTTTGATAAGAAGGGACTAGCAGAGACATTTTTCTTTTAGTTTTTGCTTACATAGGGTCCTTCTAGTGTAGAGCGCCTTGCAGGGAGGGAGAAGTAGAAGAGGGACTGTACCTGGTAAAGGATATATTTGTTAGTGCCTTTCCACTCTAACTCCAACTACAAGCTCTATCAGTCAGCTACACAGTCACCTTATCTAGCTTCAAATATCAAGTAACATTTAATATATTCAATACACTTGTTACATATACACACTAGATGGTGTCTACAAGCAGTAAAACAATACGAACAGACTTTTACACATTCACCTTATTCAGCATCAATTGCATTTTTTAACATAATAACTTGTTCAACATTTTCTCTTTATGCAACTTATGCCCTCGCTAGATAAAGCCTGTAGGCAGTAAACAGTATGTTCACTCACTAGCGTTTGCTCAGATAGTTACATAAAAGTCACCCTTTTAACCATATTAGTTTTAGAAACAAATCTATTACAAATTCAGTACTTAAATGTCGAAAATAAAGCTTTATACAGTGTTTCACATACCACGCTAAGGGAAGGTTGCCGACCGGGTCCAGGAGCACTAGGGCATTTTAAAATGGCAGTTACAACAGGGGGGATAAGTAACCTCGTATCATTAGCTGGGTCGAGGTGGAAACTAGCAGCTGATAGGCTTATACAGTGTTTTGGCAGCCCACAAGATAGCTAGAGCCTTGGGTTGTAAGGTAAGAGGTTTTGCTTACACTGTAACAGTTTTAAAACGTTTAGCATAAAATGTAGCAATTTTATGGGGTGTTTGGTATCTAGAATACATATTTTTCTTTAGCCAATTTAGGGGAAGTATTAGAATTAAGGGGATTTAGTGACTAACTGGCTGTGCTTTAGACCCAGTTTGGCAAGTTTTTTAGTGAAAAAACAGTTATATATTAACCTTGCCATCCGTTAATATGAAGGGACTAGCAGAGAAATGTTTCTTTTAGTTTTTGCTTACACAGGGTCCTTCTAGCGTAGAGCGCCTTGCAGGGAGGGAGCAGTAGAAGAGGGACTGTACCTGGTAAAGGATATATTTGTTAGTGCCTTTCCACTCTAACTGCAACCTCTATCAGTCAGCTACACAGTCACCTTATCTAGCTTCAAATATCAAGTAACATTTAATATATTCAATACATTTGTTACATATACACACTAGATGGTGTCTACAAGCAGTAAAACAATACGAACAGACTTTTACACATTCACCTTATTCAGCATCAATTGCATTTTTTAACAAAATAACTTGTTCAACATTTTCTCTTTATGCAACCTATGCCCTCACTAGATAAAGCCTGTAGGCAGTAAACAGTATGTTCACTCACTAGTGTTTGCTCAAACCGAGCATTTGCTCAGATAGTTACATTAAAAGTCACCCTTTTAACCATATTATTTTTAGAAACAAATCTATTACAAATTCATTACTTAAATGTCGAAAATAAAGCTTTATACAGTGTTTCATATACCACGCTTAGGGAAGGTTGCCGACTGGGTCCAGGAGCACTAGGGCATTTTAAAAATGGCAGTTACAACAGGGGGGATAAGTAACCTCATATTATTAGCTGGGTCGAGGTGGAAACTAGCAGCTGATAGGCTTATACAGTGTTTCGGCAGCCCACAAAATAACTAAAGCCTTGGGTTGTAAGGTAAGAGGTTTTGCTTACACTGTAACGGTTTTAAAACATTTAGCTTAAAATGTAGCAATTTTATGGGATGTTTGGTATCTAGAATACATATTTTTGTTTAGCCAATTTAGGGGAAGTATTAGAATTAAGGGGATTTAGTGACTAACTGGCTGTGCTTTAGACCCAGCTTGGCAAGTTTTTAAGTGAAAAAACAATTATATATTAACCTTGCCATCCGTTAATATGAAGGGACTAGCAGAGAAATGATTCTTTTAGATTTTGCTTACACAGGGTCCTTCTAGCATAGAGTGCCTTGTAGGGAGGGAGCAGTAGAAGAGGGACTGTACCTGGTAAAGGATATATTTGTTAGTGCCTTTCCACTCTAACTGCAACTACAAGCTCTATCAGTCAGCTACACAGTCACCTTATCTAGCTTCAGATATCCAGACACAATTCTTCTTCTTCTTCTTTTGGCTTTTCCCGGATAGGGGTTGCCACAGTGGATCACCTGTCCACTCATAATTCGCAGTGGAGTTTTACAGTGTCGAGTTGCCAGTCCGGTGCCCAACCTTCCACAGAAGGCACACACACTCATGCCTAGGGCCAATTTAGAGTGCCCAATCCACCTACAGCATGTCTTTGGGATGTGGGAGGAAACCGGAGCACCCGGAGGAAACCCACACGACCATAGTGAGGACATGCAGACTCTGCACAGAAGGCACCCCAGCCAAGAATTGAACCAGAGAACCTCTTGCAGTGAGGTGGCAATGCTAACCGCTGCACCACCGTGGCCGCCCAGATATCCAGACACAATTAATATATTCAATACATTTGTTGCATATCCACACTAGATGCTGTTTATAAGCAGTAAAACAATACAAACAGACTTCTACATATTCACCTTATTCAACATCAATTGCATTTTTTAACATAATAACTTTGAGAACATTTTCTCTTTATGCAGCTTATGCCCTCTCTAGATAAAGCCTGTAGGCAGTAAACAGTATGTTCACTCACTAGCTTCTTCTCGAACCGAGCGTTTGTTCAGATAGCTACATTAAAAGTCACCTTTTTAACCATATAGTTTTTAGAAACAAATCTATTAAAAATTCAGTACTTAGTTGTAGAAAATAAAGCTTTATACAGTATTTCACATACCATGCTAAGGGAAGGTTGCCACCTGGTCCAAGAGCACTGGGGCAGTTTAAAATGGTGGTTACAACAGGGGGATAAGTACCCTCGTATCACTAGCTGGGGTGAGGTGGAAACTACTAGCTGATAGGCTTATACAGTGCTTCACCAGCCCACTAGATAGCCAGAGCCTTGGTTTTGCTTACATTGTAACAGTTTTAAAATGCTTAGCTTAAAATGTAGCAATTTTATGGGGTGTTTGGTATCTTATAATACATATTTTTGTTTAGCCAGTTTAGGGGAATTATTAGAATTTAGGGGATTTAGTGACTAACTGGCAGTGCTTTAGACCCAGTTTGGCAGGTTTTTAAGTGAAGAAACATTTATGTATTAACCTTGCCGTCCTTTGATAAGAAGGGACTAGCAGAGACATTTTTCTTTTAGTTTTTGCTTACATAGGGTCCTTCTAGTGTAGAGCGCCTTGCAGGGAGGGAGAAGTAGAAGAGGGACTGTACCTGGTAAAGGATATATTTGTTAGTGCCTTTCCACTCTAACTCCAACTACAAGCTCTATCAGTCAGCTACACAGTCACCTTATCTAGCTTCAAATATCAAGTAACATTTAATATATTCAATACACTTGTTACATATACACACTAGATGGTGTCTACAAGCAGTAAAACAATACGAACAGACTTTTACACATTCACCTTATTCAGCATCAATTGCATTTTTTAACATAATAACTTGTTCAACATTTTCTCTTTATGCAACTTATGCCCTCGCTAGATAAAGCCTGTAGGCAGTAAACAGTATGTTCACTCACTAGCGTTTGCTCAGATAGTTACATAAAAGTCACCCTTTTAACCATATTAGTTTTAGAAACAAATCTATTACAAATTCAGTACTTAAATGTCGAAAATAAAGCTTTATACAGTGTTTCACATACCACGCTAAGGGAAGGTTGCCGACCGGGTCCAGGAGCACTAGGGCATTTTAAAAATGGCAGTTACAACAGGGGGGATAAGTAACCTCGTATCATTAGCTGGGTCGAGGTGGAAACTAGCAGCTGATAGGCTTATACAGTGTTTTGGCAGCCCACAAGATAGCTAGAGCCTTGGGTTGTAAGGTAAGAGGTTTTGCTTACACTGTAACAGTTTTAAAACGTTTAGCATAAAATGTAGCAATTTTATGGGGTGTTTGGTATCTAGAATACATATTTTTCTTTAGCCAATTTAGGGGAAGTATTAGAATTAAGGGGATTTAGTGACTAACTGGCTGTGCTTTAGACCCAGTTTGGCAAGTTTTTTAGTGAAAAAACAGTTATATATTAACCTTGCCATCCGTTAATATGAAGGGACTAGCAGAGAAATGTTTCTTTTAGTTTTTGCTTACACAGGGTCCTTCTAGCGTAGAGCGCCTTGCAGGGAGGGAGCAGTAGAAGAGGGACTGTACCTGGTAAAGGATATATTTGTTAGTGCCTTTCCACTCTAACTGCAACCTCTATCAGTCAGCTACACAGTCACCTTATCTAGCTTCAGATATTCAGACACAATTCTTCTTCTTTCAGCTTTTCCCAGTTAGGGGTCGCCACAGCGGATCACCTGTCCACTCATGATTGGCAGTGGAGTTTTACAGTGTCAAGTTGCCAGTCCAGTGCCCAACCTTCCACAGAAGGCACACACACTCACACCTAGGGCCAATTTAGAGTGCCCAATCCACCTACAGCATGTCTTTGGGATGTGGGAGGAAACCGGAGCACCCGGAGGAAACCCACGCAACCACAGGGAGGACATGCAGACTCTGTACAGAAGGCACCCCAGCCAAGAATCGAACTGGAGAACCTTTTGTTGTGAGGCGGCAACACTAACCGCTGCACCACTGTGGCTGCCCAGATATCCAGACACAATTAATATATTCAATACATTTGTTGCATATACCCACTAGATGCTGTCTATAAGCAGTAAAACAATACAAACAGACTTCTACACATTCACCTTATTCAGCATCAATTGCATTTTTTAACATAATAACTTAGAGAACATTTTCTCTTTATGTAGCTTATGCCCTCGCTAGATAAAGCCTGTAGGCAGTAAACAGTATGTTCACTCATTAGCTTCTGCTCGAACCGAGCATTTGTTCAGAGTTACATTAAAAATCACCTTTTTAACCATATAGTTTTTAGAAACAAATCTATTAAAAATTCAGTCCTAAGTTGTAGAAAATAAAGCTTTATACAGTATTTCACATACCATGCTAAGGGAAGGTTGCCACCTGGTCCAAGAGCACTGGGGCAGTTTAAAAGTGGTGGTTACAACAGAGGGATAAGTAATCTTGTATCACTAGCTGGGGTGAGGTGGAAAGTACTTGCTGATAGGCTTATACAGTGGTTCACCAGCCCACTAGCTAGCCAGAGCCTTGGGTTGTAAGTAAGAGGTTTTGCTTACATTGTAACAGTTTTAAAATGCTTAGCTTAAAATGTAGCAATTTTATGGGGTGTTTGGTATCTTATAATACATATTTTTGTTTAGCCAGTTTAGGGGAATTATTAGAATTTAGGGGATTTAGTGACTAACTGGCAGTGCTTTAGACCCAGTTTGGAAAGTTTTTAAGTGAAGAAACATTTATGTATTAATCTTGCCATCCTTTGATAAGAAGGGACTAGCAGAGACATTTTTCTTTTAGTTTGTACTTGCATAGGGTCCTTCTAGTGTAGAGCGCCTTGCAGGTAGGGAGAAGTAGAAGAGGGACTGTACCTGGTAAAGGATATATTTGTTAGTGCCTTTCCACTCTAACTCCAACTACAAGCTCTATCAGTCAGCTACACAGTCACCTTATCTAGCTTCAAATATCAAGTAACATTTAATATATTCAATACACTTGTTACATATACACACTAGATGGTGTCTACAAGCAGTAAAACAATATGAACAGACTTCTACACATTCACCTTATTCAGCATCAATTGCATTTTTTAACATAATAAGTTTTAGAACATTTTCTCTTTATGCCACTTGTGCTCTTGACAGATAAAACCTGTAGGCAGTAAACAGTATGTTCACTCACTAGCGTTTGCTCGAACCGAGATTTGTTCAGATAGTTACATTAAAAGTCACCCTTTTAACCATATAGTTTTTAGAAACAAATGTATAATAAATTCAGTACTTAATTGTAGAAAACCAAGCCTTATACAATATTTCACATACCGTGCTAAGGGGAGGTCACCGACCGGGGCCAGGAGCACTGGGGCAGTTTAAAAATAACGGTTACAACAGGGGGATAAGTAACCTCGTATCATTAGCTGGGGGAGGTGGAAACTTGTAGCTGTTAGGCTTATTCAGTGTTTTGCCAGCCCACAAGATAGCTAGAGCATTGGGTTGCAAGGTAAGAGGTTTTGCTTACACTGTAACAGTTTTAAAATGCTTAGCTTAAAATGTAGCAATTTTATGGGGTGTTTGGTATGTATAATACATATTTTTGTTTAGCCAATTTAGGGGAAGTATTAGAATTTAGGGTATTTAGTGACTAACTGGCAATGCTTTAGATCCAGTATGGAAAGTTTTTAAGTGAAAAAAACAGTTATATATTAACCTTGCTATCCGTTAATATGAAGGGACTAGCAAAAACATTTTTCTTTTAGTTTTTGCTTGCACAGGGTCCTTCTAGCGTAGAGTGCCTTGCAGGGAGGGAGCAGTAGAAGAGGGACTGTACCTGGTAAAAGATATATTTGTTAGTGCCTTTCCACTTTAACTCCAACTACAAGCTCTATCAATCAGCTACACAGTCACCTTAACTAGCTTCAAATATCCAGTGACATTTGATATATTCAATAAATTTGTTACATATACACAGTAGATGGTGTCTACAAGCAGTAAAACAATATGAACAGACTTTTACACATTCACCTTATTCAGCATCAGTTGCATTTTTTAACATAATAACTTTTAGAACATTTTCTCTTTATGCAATTTATGCCCTCACTAGATAAAGCCTGTAGGCAGTAAACAGTATGTTCACTCACTATCGTTTGCATGAACCGAGCGTTTGTTCAGATAGTTACATTAAAAGTCACCCTTTTAACCATATAGTTTTTAGAAACAAATCTATTACAAATTCAGTACTTAGTTGTAGAAAATAAAGCTTTATACAGTATTTCACATACCACGCTAAGGGAAGGTCGCCGACCGGGTCCAGGAGCACTGGGGCAGATTAAAAATGGTGGTTACAACACAGGGATAAGTAACCTTGTATCATTAGCTGGGGGGTGGTTGAAACTAGTAGCTGATAGGCTTATACAGTGTTTCGCCAGCCCACAAGATATCTAGAGCCTTGGGTTGTAAAGAGGTTTTGCTTACACCAGGTGTCTGCACTCTGTGGCTCTGGAGCCGCATGCTGCTCTTCTACCCCTCTGTAGTGGCTCCCTGTAGCTTTGAAAAATAATGGCCACTCTGCAGAACTACACACACACACACACACACACACACACACACACACACACACACACTGAGAGCGATTGAGTGATGGATTTTAAATATTGCTCTTATAAACTAAGAAACTTGGTCTGGGGATAGTGTTTTAAAACACAGATGTGTGCAGTCTGTTAATTTTTCTTTCCCTTCACAGCTCAGGTTTTCAGATTCCACAGTTCCTCGTGCTGATGACAGCATGCCATGTGGCTGTAATGTTTTTGCAACGGTCGTACCAACGTCTCATTCCATTCCAGCATCTGATTCCCGCCCTTTTCCTACTGCTCCTGGACAGCATTCTGACAATGAATTATTGTGTTTGTTGAATAAAACATCTAACATTAACCCGTTTTCTACTGATGGTTTAGACAACTTTATTCCGATTGAAGCACAAGATAATACTAATACTTCTGATGTGTCTGCAGACTGAAAACCATTAATAATGAGACTGAAAAGAAAGTTTATGTCTTGAACTAGACATTCAATTCCTTGATTCTTGCTTACAACAATCTGTTGTTCCTAAGGGGTTAAGGAGTTGGAAATTTCCCAACAGGACTACTTTGAATTCAATATTACACACTGAGCTTAGTAAAATCTATAATGATGCTGGTCTTAATGTATTGAAGGTTATTATTAAGGACAATGAGAGACAGTTGAGCTAAAATCTGAGATTATTTCCTTAAATAGCTGCATCCTGAACCATCCTCAGTTTTACATTTTCAAACAGTTATATGATTCTGTAGCCCCTAAGATCACTAGATTTGCTACCACAGTCTTACACAGAAAGAGGAGTAAATTAACGAGAGACTTACAACAGTATAAGACAGGGAAAGCTTATTATGCTAGATTTTCTAATAGTTTCTCTTCAGATTATTCAGTTCCTTATGATAACCGTCGGTCTGATTTTGACAGGTCAGTTTTTACTTCAAGACCTATGTTTAACAGTAAAAACTTTAATAGTTACAGAAGTTTTATTAAAAACTCTAACTACAATAGGAATTATTTTAACAAAAACAGAACTGATTTTGTTTCTAATAGAATTGGTTCTTTGTTTGATTTCAGAGCTGATTTTTTTGTCAACAGAAGAAATCCTTTTAATACTAATACTGTCACAAATTTTAACCCAGGCAGGGGAAGGAATTTTGCTTGTTCTGACTTCAGGAATGGTTCCTCTAATACTGAATTTATGAACAGACCATTGTCTACTGGGCAACGTTGGGTTCCTTCTGTGTGTGATGCTTTTAATTACAATGCTGGGTCTGGATTCGTTTCTATGCCCGCATCGGATAATGGTCCTTTTATTAATTCTGTTGCCCAGTCTGGTAATGGAGTCAACTTGAGACAAGCCACTACTGTTTCTAGCCCTCCCATGTATGAGTCTGCTTCTGTGTTACATTCTGGACAAGTAGTTATTCAACCTCAGTTGAGTCAAAGACAGTTTGTGTCTAACCCTATTGTTAATCCTGTTTTATCCCCTGAAGCCACTGGTTCGGGTGAGTTTGGAGGCAGAGTTACTGGTAGTAATCAGCATATGCTCCATTCTCCAACTTCGGGTTTAACTCCTTTCAGAGGGAATGTTATTGTTAATCCATCTGAGAATGTCATTAATATCCTGGTTCTTTTTATTTCCAAGAACAGAGACCTCTTTGTTGATGGGAGATCAGGATATGTCACAAAAGGGAAGGGAAAAGGGAAAAACAGAGGGGTAAGGTTTCCTCATTTACCTCCAAGACATATGGTTACAAGGAGTTGCCACAAGTAGTCTCTAACACAGTATCTAAGCCTGTTAGTAATTCTTCATGTGTAATGATACCCTCCCATGTAAGATTTCTGGAAGTACTGGTTTGTACAGTTTAGAACCTTGTTCTAAGGATTTTAGTCTGGAAACAGATACGTCTGTATACTTTGTTGCTAATGACTATTTGACCAAACATTGTGACCTTATTGATGATTCTTTTCCTTTATGTTTGCACCCTGAAGGTTTACCGTCTGATGAATCTCACTCTGTTCATTCCTCAGTTTTTAACTTGTCTAGCAAAATTTTGGCTAAAGACCACTTAAGTGTGTTATGCAAAGGTTTTACATTTATCCCTTCTCAAAGAGCGAATTTATCCAATGTGTTGCTTGATTTGAGACTATATACCAGAAAGTTAAACTTGAAACTAAACTTTGAAGTGAACAATGATGGTGAACCTGGTAATTCGCAAACCCCTAGTACCCAATCCTCTGGACTGTCTTCCATATCTAGTGATAGTTTTGACTCTTCGTTGCCTAGGAAGAAGAGTTTGATCAATCCTCCTTTGAATAATACTTTAACAACTTTTTTAAGGGTTCGTGAAGAGGATTCTAGAAATGCTGTAGCGTCAAATTCCACTAATAAATGGTTCAATTTATCTAATGATGAGAAAAAAGCCTTGTCTGACTTGACTCATGATGGTAATGTGAGAGTCATGAAGGCGGATAAAGGTACAGGTATAGTGGTTATGGACCAACAAAGATATGTTAAGAAGATTAATGATGAAGTTGATAACAATGATTTTTATGAGAAGGTGTGTCTTGATACTGTGTACTCTAATTTTGAACATATTGATAAAAAGTTAAAGTCTTTACTGGAAGATTCATGTATTACGGAAGAAGAATTTGAGTTTATGTCTTCCCCTAACCCATGCTTAGCCAAACTCTTTGGCATCCCTAAGGTCCACAAGAATGAAAGGGATCCTCTGTTTAGATTAATTGTTTCTAATAAATGCTCAAAAACAGAGAATATATCACATTATATTGATTAGCAAATTCATCCCTCACCCCCTTCTTAGTATCTTATTTCCCAAGATGCTATCACAGGATATGCTACTAATGACCTTTGCCTTCTTCAGTGAGCTCTTATCTTTCCACTTTGTATATTAACCAATCTATTTCTTTCACTATGACTGTAATTACTTCTTCATGTACATGCACTCAATAATTCTCTCAGTTCTCAGTGTTATACACTTTTTCATAACCAATGTCCATCTTTATAAAAGCACATTCATACCCAATATACTAATGCTGAATATCTATCTCTTTCCCTTGGTAATAATACTGTATTTTACCTTATTAAACTCAGTAGTCACAATCTGTATATTTTTAGTACTGTATAATTCAAGTTGATGAAAAAAT
The DNA here is from genome assembly GCF_019279795.1 of Protopterus annectens. Taxonomy (NCBI): domain Eukaryota; kingdom Metazoa; phylum Chordata; order Ceratodontiformes; family Protopteridae; genus Protopterus; species Protopterus annectens. Next base: position 662,414,903 of record NC_056751.1, on the reverse strand, counting down.
TCTTCAAGTATATGTACTTTATATATTGCTTGGACTTTTGTTTGTTTGTCTTGATTTATTTAGTTTAAAGTGGAGCTTATCTCCCCGGGCCTCTACTGAAAATGGACATGTATCCAGTTAGACTAGCCCGGTCAACAAATGTAAAATAAAAAATAAAAAATAAAAATTTTGTCCTAAATCCCTTGGTACAAGCCACTCCCCACTATATTAGAGATTTGTGGTACTTCTTAAATATGTTGTTTGATATTGATGTGGATTTCTCTAAATGCATTTTGGTTACATTAGATGTAGTTGCTTTGTATACAAGCATTCCCCATACTGAGGGGTTGAATTATGTTAAACATTTTTTGTTTAAGTATGTTAAATTTCCCAAAAAGAGGATTCAGACTTTACATACCCTCATGTCTTTGGTTTTGAATAATATTTTTTTTCATTTTTAAGATAATGTTTACAGACAGGTTAGAGGTGTTGCTATGGGGTCAAAGATGGCCCCAGCATTTGCTAATCTAGTTTTGAGTGAGTGGGAGGTTGATACTCTTGTGCATTTGCCTGGTTTTCACTCTTTGAAGTTTTATAAGAGGTACATAGATGATATTTTATGTGCGGGAGGGTGGTGTCAACCAACTAGAAGTTTTTGTAGAATCCCTTTAAGAAAGCATTGGGTTTTTTTAAATTTGTCATTGCTGACCATGGCCATAAAGTCTCCTTTTTAGACACCACTATTTGTATTGATTGTCACAAGAATTGGTTTAAGTCTACTGTACATAGAAAATATACTTTTTGCAATAATTACCTGGATTTTAATAGTTCTCATCCTTTTTTCATGAAGAGAAATGTACTCAGGGGACAATTTATTAGAATATCCAGGTTAACTACTGAGGATGTAGACTTTGAAGCTGAATATAATTTTTTGTCATTCCTTTTCTTACAAAAGAATTATCCAGCTTCCCTCATCAATGAAGTTAGGAATAGTGTTAGAATAGATAGAAATGTTAAATTTAGACCTATTTTGAAATATGATTTCTCTCCAGTCTCTAGGTGTTCTGATCATACTATGCCCTCTTCTCACGCCTTAAGTTTCTCGTTAACCATTTGTAGGGATATGAAAGCCTTTAGAAGTATCTTAAAAGACAATTGGAGGATTTTGGTCAGTGACCCTAATATTAGGTTTTCCTTAGGTAATGAGCCTTCCTTTTCTTTTAGAAGAACTAGAATGTTAAAGTCTCATTTTGAAAACAAGAATCTTATGTTTTTGTAATCACCTTCTTCAGTCAATGCTAAACCAGCAGGTATGCATAAGTGTGGGAAGTGCGTCTGCTGCCAGTACATATTTGATGATAAATACTATTCCTTTTCCCATTGCAATGTAAGAGCACATCTTCCCAGTTATTTTGACTGCAACTCCAGCATGGTGGTGTACTGTGCAGTATGTGCTGGTTGCTCCTGTTTCAATGTTGGTAAGACTATCCGCAAACTGAGCGACAGAATTAAGGATCATTGTTCTGCTATCAGGAATAAGGACATTTCAAATGCTCTTGGTAAACACAGCACTGTGTATCCTACTTTTTCCTTGTTTAGGTTTTTCATTTTGGATCAAGTTAAGGATTTCTTTGGAGATGCTGATTGTAAGCTTCAGGTTCAGGAGCTTAAGTGGCAGCTAAGATTGAATGTGGAATTTTATCCTGGTCTCAGTGATTCATTGATTCTTAAATGCGCCTTGAAGTGGTTTAGATAATGATGCCTTTTTGTATTCCTTTTAAAGGCAGACACTTGGTCGGGTACCTTCTCTCTGATCTATGGTTAGGTCCCCACAGTAGCCATATATGTACTGACCTTTTAAGATTGCTCAGGTGTGTATATATGTATTTGCTGTTTACTTAACAGTGTTCACTACATTTTTATATGCTTCTAGTTACTGTAGTTTATAGAAGTGTCATGCTTGCTCCTTGTGGGTTTTAACAGTCACTGTACTTATGTTTATGCATCACTAATATAGTTATTGTTCCTGTGATTGGTTATTTCACTTTTTGTAATATTCATGATTTCACTCTATGGTATTTTAATCTGGTCCCTTGTAATTTGACTCATTCTGATGAAGTTCCGATACAATAAAGAGAAACAAAAGCTTAATACACCACAGTAGAAGAGTTTTGGTCCTTTTTTATTTGTTTTTTTAGTCATAGAAGTATTATATGCATTTAATTCTTGTTCTTCCATAGTCCTCTCGGTTTACTGGGCAAACTTGCTAGAATAACATGTTTTTTTTACCACGTATTCTACACACACTGATAGTGAGTGAGCAATTCCTTGGTAGCATCAAAATCTCCTGAAAGGTTTCCGTTCCTCTCCACCATACCTCTGAAACTCTTAACCACAAGAAATCTGGACACAGACACACATAAAGGGGGAACAAAGGAAGTAAAATAGGGACAGATTTTAAATATTGCTCTTATAAACTTGCTTGACTAACACTGTTTCTGTTAACATGCATTTTAACACACACACACACACACACACACACACACACACACACACACACACACACACACACACACACACACACACACTGACAGCAATTGAGTGATCCCAATAAAAATCACAACAAAGGAAAAAAACAGGGACAGAGTTTAAATGTTGCTCTTATAAACTTAATGCTTTTATATATAGTATAATAACTATATATAACACTTAATACTCTGTGTTATCTTCATTTTATGGGTCAAATATGTTTTGTGGCTCCAGATGAACTTTATTTGGTAGGAGAAAGGCTAAAATGGCTCTTTTGATAGTGAAGGTTGTAGACTCCTGGCTTACACTGTAACAGTTTTAAAACGCTTAGCTTAAAATGTAGCAATTTTATGGGGTGTTTGGTATCTATAATACATATTTTTGTTTAGCCAATTTAGGGGAAGTATTAGAATTTAAGGGATTTAGTGACTAACTGGCAGTGCTTTAGACCCAGTTTAGCAAGTTTTTAAGTGAAAAAACAATTATATATTAATCTTGTCATCCGTTAATAAGAAGGGACTAGCAGAGAAATGTTTCTTTTAGTTTTTGCTTGCACAGGGTCCTTCTAACATAGAGTGCCTTGCAGAGAGGGAGCAGTAGAAGAGGGACTGTACCTGGTAAAGGATATATTTGTTAGTGCCTTTCCATTCTAACTACAACTACAAGCTCTATCAGTCAGCTACACAGTCACCTTATCTAGCTTCAAATATCAATTGACATTTAATATATTCAATACATTTGTTACATATACAAACTAGATGGTGTCTATAAGCAATAAAACAATACGGACAGACTTCTACACATTCACCTTATTCAGCATCTATTGCATTTTTTAACATAATAACTTTTAGAACATTTTCTCTTTTTGCAACTTATGTCCTCGGTAGATAAAGCCTGTAGGCAGTAAACAGTATGTTCACTCACTAGAGTTTGCTCGAACCGAGCATTTGTTCAGATAGTTACATTAAAAGTCACCCTTTTAACCATATAGTTTTTAGAAATAAATCTATTACAAATTCAGTACTTAATTGTAGAAAATAAAGCTTTATACAGTATTTCACATACCACGCAAAGGGAAGGTCGCCGACCGGTTCCAGGAGCACTGGGGCAGTTTAAAAATGGCGGTCCAACAGGGGGATAAGTAACCTCGTATCATTAGCTGGGGGAGGTGGAAACTAGTAGCTGATAGGCTTATACAGTGTTTCACCAGCCCACAAGATATCTAGAGGCTTGGGTTGTAAGGTAAGAGGTTTTGCTTACACTCCTGAAATTCCTGAAATGGACAGACACATTGGGTTAGGCAACAACTGTCACTCCATCGGGCGTTGTTAATGTGGTAGCATTAGTTTAAGTCTCTAGACCAGATGTTTGCTTTACTACATTTTACATTGTTGGAATACAACTCTTTGTTTATTTAGTTATATACATCCTCACATCAGAGTAGTACAAATTTTATATCTGCAGGTAAGTGATTTAATGGTTGCCTGTGCTGCCCACAGGCGAGTCTGTGTGTTGTGTGTGAGTGAGCGTGTGCACACATGTCTGCATGCCCTGCCCCTTGTTTATTCCTCTATGCTACTACATCATCATATCTTTATGGCTGAGCTGATATCATTTCCACATCTGATAAAGGAGGCTGTGGGTTCTAGTCCCATTTTTAGGACTGAGGTCATATAGGAAACAATGACATTCGAGTGTAGCATAAAAAGAGGTGCTGTATTGATGGGGGGTTTCATTCTTCATAAAAGGTGTCAACCTGAAATGTGTTCTATCCATCTAGGTACTTTTGCTGCATTGGTTGATATACACAAGTGAGTATAAAGAAATACAACTCACTGTGCATGTAAAATAAGTAGAAATATAGTAGCGGATTGATTAGCATTCCTTTTCTGCAGAATTGTCCAGTGTTTATCATTTCCACACTCTGTGTGGGCAGCTCTCTGCAATACTACCTGCTACCACACATTCATTCACCTGTATAAATAATGTGAATGAAACACACTTTGTGACACCTGACAAGAAAATCAGTATATTTATGCTAATTCCTCTTGTTCTGCCCTTGCTGAAGGCTAGTTAAGAGCTTCTTTAAGTATTTCTGTATTTGATTTAGTCTTTATAAACTCACTGCTAACACATGTTTTCAGGCATAACCTGTGAGGTTTGTTGTGATAAAATGACTTGGTTGCTATGGAACAGTATGCAAGTCTGTCAGTTTAGCATAGAGGAATAAAGCTGTAATCTGCTAATAACCTTCATCCTGTAGCTCTTGGTTTGATTCCTCATTCTCCCTTTGTCCACTGCATGACTGTGTCAACAACCTACTTAACAATACAGTGCTGCCATGTTGCCTTTGAAAAGATATGCTGGTGCCTAACAAATTACTGAAGGGTTTTAGAATTAAACTATAGTATACAGGGTAGACCTCCTTTTCATCTGTATGTCTGTCTTAAAACACTCAGCCATTTTGACCTACCTCTGTTAGTATCATCAACCTTTAGCTAAGAAGAGTGCACCCCAACAAAAATAGGTACTTGGTAGTTAAAATGATAGGGAGCAAACAAGATGGTGGAATAAGTATAGTTAGTGGAAGATGCACACACAGACAATACAGAATGGGAATCAGAGCTGAAAAGGTCATCCATTGCAACTAATGGGTTTATAGGTATGTACCAGGCTATCAGACAGGTAGATCAGTGGAAGCCTAACCACTAATGGTATGAAGGAAGGGAATCAAACTGGTTGTTGATGTGCAGTTTGGAATTTTATTAATTAGGGAATTAGCACAAGATACAGGTCAACTCATAAATACTTAGAGGAGAAATAATTTTAATTCAATTGAATTTAATATACTCAATTCATGAGCAACACATTGATGAAGCAATCTGTTTTTTCATATCAAGCTTCATGTCAGTGCTAATCAGCATGGCACCTGTCAAAAAAGCATAACACACATGGAACTTCTTGGTCTCTGTCTTGGATTACTTATGAAATAACAAATTTAACAAAACAATGTGACTGACTATGGAATAATATAATAGTAATTAAGACTACAGACTCATGCATGTAGTGTTGAGAATGCAAAACCAAAAATATTTGTCTATGATTGGCAAACAAGCTACAAAAAAAAAGAAATTATGGAATAGTGTTAATCATCTTCTTCATCCGTAAAAAGCAACCCAACCTAATCCCAGTTCCACCAAGCCTTGGATTCTGCTGTCTTCTTACGATTGTATGAATACTTTATTGACTATATCATCACATCAGTCAACAACCTGGAAGCAAATATATATTCCTTAGGCTGTCATATGTATTCGCCGTTAGGATCATAGGATCATAGGAAGTTACTAGGCTATTGGTGTTGAGGCCTGTACAAGCCTAGCCAAGAATTTAGCCCATGTTCCAACAAGTCAACACCCCATGCCGCTGTCCCGCAGGGACATAGGTGGAATCCCAAGGGTGTATTTTCTTCTCCCCATCCAGTTATCCAGGTTGTGCTTAAAAAAGGTTTAATGACATACTCTGCTTTATGTGGAGAGGGAGTCTATTCCACAAAAGGGGAGTCTCTGGATGTCACAGACCAGGTTGAGGTCACGTGTGTGGGTTACTCGAGTGGAACTTGACTTGCAAATATGCAGCAGTCCCATCAGGGTGGGGTCTGAGATTGCTTTGTATGCCAGACAGAGGTCACCTCTGAGGAGTCTGTAGATGAGTGATTAGAGGGACAGGAATTTTAGCCTATCTGTATAGGGCAGATGTTTGAGGCCCTGGATTTTCCAGATGAGGAATCTCTGTGGTCTCTCTAGCTGCTGCATGTGCTTTGTGAGGTACATGCCAAGAGGGGCATTGTATTCAATAATCTGCCTTATAAGGGAAGAATACAGGGATGGTATGACCACCTTGGCCCTGGATGAGATACCCTTACTAATGAGGAGGGCCATGTAGAAAGCTCTCTGTACAACGGAGGCAATATTGAGCCAAATGTCAGTTTGCTATCACCCTGGGTTCCCAAGACCCTCACGACTGATTGCATGCTTAATACCTTATTATCAATGTGATAATTTGTATTGACATCCTTCTCCCCAAATGGGATGATGATGCATTTTTTGGCATTCAGTTTAAGGCCATGTTTCTGGCACCAGTCATTTGTTTGGGTGAGACCATCTAGAGGATGTCCACATCACTAGGGGAATTGATGATAGCACCCAGCTTGCAGTCATCTGCAAACTTGGTCAGCCATAGCCCACTAGATTTGGCCTGCACCTCAGACAAGTATATCCCACACAGCAGAGGCCTCAAGACTGATGCCTGGGGTACACTGCTTGTTACGGGCCAACTACTTGAGGTGGCTTCCTCTATTTTGACTAAGTACATTCTATCAGTGAGCCAGTTTGCTACCTAGTTGAGAGAGTTTATCTATTATATACCTGAGTGGGGAATAGTATTGAAGGCCTTGGCCAGGTCACGGTAGGTGATGTGCACCATCTTCCCCTTGTCTATGTCCTTGGTGACTGTCTAGAAGATGTCGACCAAATGTAACAGGCATGACCTCCTCTTGACAACACCAAACTCTGTTGGATCAAGTATCTGGAGGTTGTCCAGCATCCATCAAATTTAGTCACGTTATCCTTAGAAAATCAAACCTAAATCCCCGTTAGCAGATGCCCTGCCTCCTATTTGTATAAAACTGATAGTGGATGCTATTGTATATCCTTTTTTGATTAACAGACATTCAATTCAAGAAGCCTGCTTGCCTTAGATCTGGAAAACAGATAGACAGATTTCCCCTTTACACAAAGCTGCAGCCCCCCCCCCCCAAAAAAAAAACCTATGCCAGTTTTTGTCTTACTGCATTTCATTCACCTTTGTCAAAACTCAAGGAAATATGCACCTAGAATCCATTCTAACAAATATATAACTTCCTGTCTACATCTCAGTAATTCTAACTAAAGGCATGGCACAGAAGCCACTCGTTCTGTTTATCATGGATTTCATTAGAAAATAGTTCAGTCAGCTTGGTGCGCTCATCCTGCCTTTGTTTAAAACTTTAAATACTGCTAACCATTGCCTCCTTTTGCATGCACTAAGTAACTGTGGTATCAGTACAACTTTGCTACACTGGGTTTCCAGCTAGCTTAGCTCCAAGACACATGCAAACAGCAGGGGGCATGTTTTCAGATCAACATGAAATAAAACCTGGTGTTCTTCCAGGACTAAGGTTTGCACCATTTCTAGTCCCAGTGTTCGTAAATGGCATGGAAGATTCCTGAGTTCTGCCTGAAGTACTGTAGCATTACAAAGACTTGCCTTCCTAATGCTCTTCCAGTACTGCAAGTACTAAAGTGCTACATTACTAGAAGATTACAGCCAGCTTTTGTGAATGTCAGCAGGGATAAAACAATTCAAATTCCAATAAACTGCTTCCAAGACCAAATTCAAGTTATTTACCTCTAATCACTACTCATCTGAAAGCCATTCAGTATTTTGGCTGGTTTCAAAGGACAAGACCCCCCTCCTGTGCTTATGCCCTCAAAGGCACTTGAGTGTTATATAACAATGAAATCAACACATAAACAATGCACTGTACAAAATAAACCACAGAGTTTTCACTGTGGAGCTAAGAAATACATTATCCTATGAGCTAGGAGTCCATCAGCCAAGTCATATCCTTTACCATCCCTCTTTTATGTGTGCAATGTTCTTGCATATCTGCCTTCATTTCAAAGTGTAAAATTAAAGCACACTGCAAGCATACAATACAATGAATAAACTTGCCTCTATCACTCCATCGTGATACATTCCTTTAAAGTATTTAGTTGTGCATATTTAACCAAATATTGTATAGTACTCTTCTAACAGCTATCAGTATTGTCCTGTACTCTGAAATATATCCTTCTCTTCATAAAGTGTTATAATAGTGCAATCCTACATTTTTTTTCTTCTCCATTAATGCATGCTTAAGTCACATCCACTTGGTCATCTGAGGGCATAATGAGGATTTTGGAACTGTGCACCACCTTGTAATCCAACATCCAGAACATAGGCCATTCAGCCCTGTTTTCCATTCCCTTGAGCCTGAACAGTGCATGTTTCTGCACGCCATACTTTTTCAATATTTTTAAGACTCCTTTATTGTCATTGCACAAGTACAATGAAATTTGTAGCAATCCTACTAACGTGCATTCGCATATAATGAATATGAATAAATAAGAGAATACAATACAATACAATACCGAACAATACAACATAATGTGATGCAATGCAGTAAACAATTAAGTTATTGCACTTGGTATATTGCACATGAAAGGAATACAATAAGGTGCACAGGAATGTAAACACATACCTTATAGTGCAAATGGCTATTTGTACTCAGTGTGAGTATTTAGCATTGTTCAGTTTACGTATGGCTCTGGGATAGAAACTGTTCTTAAGTCTGTTTGTCTGAGATGAAATGGACCTGAACCATCTACCAGAAGGCAGCAGCTCAAACATGCGATGTCCAGGGTGAGAACGGTCTTTCAAGATGTTGGCTGCCCTGCTGAGACAACAAGAGCTGAAGAGTTCCTCCAAAGAAGGCAATGAACAGCCAATGATTTTCGGGGCAGAGTTAATGATACTTTGAAGGGTCTTCCTTTCTGCCGCTGAGCTGTTGGCATATACATGGAAATGCAGTATGTCAGCACACTTTCAGTAAAACAGTGGTAAAAAGACACCAGTAGCTTCTCCTGCAGGTTGTTTTTCCTGAGGATCCTCAGGAATTGGAGTCTTGGTTGTGCCTTCTCAACAACCTCCATGGTGATTATAGACCAAGAGAGATGTTCTGCCACATGTGGACCTAGAAACTTGAAGGTAGGAACCCTTTCCACACAGTCTCCATTGACATATATTGGACTGTGATCTGGGTTGTGCCTCCAAGAATCTATTATGAGTTCTTTTGTTTTGGTAGAGTTCAAGGCAAGGTTGTCCTCAGTACACCATGCAGCAAGTCTTTGAACTTCAATTCTATATGCTATCTTGTCTCCTCCTAAAATACGTCCAACTAATGTGGTGTCATCCCCAAACTTAATGATGGTAATGAGAGGGGACACAGTTGTGGGTGTAAAGAGCATACAGAAGGGGGCTGTGCACACATCATTGCGGGGCACCAAAGGAGAGGTACACACTTAGCCTAACCATCTGAGGAAGGTTAGTCAAAAAGTCTTTAGTCCAATGGCACGTAGGTTCTGAAAGTCCTAGGACAGTGAGTTTAGTGACTAGTCTATCTGGGATAACTGTGTTAAAAGCTGAACAAAGAGCATCCTCACATAACTCTTCTGCTGCTCAAGATGACAAAGTGTGCTGTGTGCAAGGCAGTGGAGATGGCATCCTCCATAGACCTATTTGCTCTATAAGCATACTGATGTGTATCCAAGATAACTGGGAGACTGTCCTTGATGTGTCGCAGAACAAGTTCTTCAAAACACTTCATGGTGACTGGAGTAAGTGACACTGGACAGTAGTGTTGAAACTAATGATGATCAGTTTCTTTGATAGTGACTTGATTGTAGTTGACTTCAGACAAGATGGAGTAGTAGACTTAGACAGAGACAGGTTATAGATCTTTGTGAAGACCCCACAGAGCTGGTCTGCACATACTTACAGCACCCATCCCATCACTCCATCAGGGCCAGAAGCCTTTTTTTGGATTAACTGCTTTGAGCACACATCTCACATTATGCTTTTGTACTGTGAAGATGTGGCTGTAGGAGGCTGGTATAGATGATGTGAGACTGTTGTGGCCTATATGCTGGTGCTTAGGTTTGACTGTCTCTCCTGTTTCCACCTCAAAATGGGCAAAGAAATTAAGTTCCTCTGATGGCAATGTGCTGAATACCTTGCCGTTGTCATTGTGGGTCATTCTTGGTGAAGTGGTCCTCCATCTTCCTTTTACAGGCCTCTTTAGCCTCTCTGATGATTTTCTTTAGGTTGGCTCTAGCCACACTGTAAAAGACTCTATTGCCAGACATGAAGGTGGTATTGTGGTGCTTGAGAAGAGATCTGATCGCCTTCATCATCCAGGGCTTCTGATTAGGGTACACATGAATGTGCTTGCAGACAGTGACGTTGTTAACACAGGTTTTTATGTAGCAGAGTACTGTTGATGTGTACTTTTCCAGATCCTAATCCTCAAAAATGTCCGAATTAGTTGTTTCAAAGCAGTCTGGTCTTTTCTTCTTACAGGAGTGTATGTCGGAGCCAAGAGTATGACAAATGATCTGACTGATCTAGATGAGGCAGCTGTTTTCCCTATATCCATCCCTGATATTTGAGTAGGCCTTGTCACACATGGTTGCACATTTGATGTGCTGATGAAATTTGGTGAGAACTGCCTTTAAGTCTGTCTGATTGAAATCACCAGCTATGATATGAACAGCTACAGGATGGATGTTTTGTTGCAAGTTAATGCTATCAAACAGGTGACCTAGAGCTGTGCAAGCATTAGCATCCAGTAAACAGCTATAACTAACAGCAGTGAATTCCTGGGATAAATAAAAGGGCCTGTATTTGATTGTCATATACTCCAGATCAGGAGCAGCAACTGTATACAATCTTTGCAATGGTACACCAGCTGTTATTCACATAGATGCAAAACTCCCCACCTCTGCTCTTACCTGAGCATTTATTCCTGCCCCACCAAAAAGCTGTGTGACCTGCCAGCTCAATGGTCTCTTACAATTTTGTTCTCAGAAATCTGTAGCTGAAGTTCATCCATTTTGTTTGCAATAGATCTAGCATTAGCAAGAAATATGCTGGGAAAAGGTAGTTTGTGAGGATGTTTCCTTAGCCTTGCATGTAGGCCAGACCTGCAGCCATGCTTTTGCTTACTGTGTCTTCTCCATCTCCACCTCTTGCAGGGGCCGACAACAATCCAAGGAGAGCCTGGTGCTCTTGCTATTTCCTCTGATATGTCATATGTGTGTAATAATTCATTTGTAACAGCCTAAGGGTGTTGAAATCTGATATGCAAAAGATCTTGCTGACTGTGTCTAAGATCAGATTGACTGAACTTAACAGTAAAGAACATACATATGAACACAAAAAAATCATAGAAAACAAGCAGTGAGAAGGAGAGCAAAGAGTTTTTTAACTGTTATCCATGCTAAATAATACTAAATCGTATTAATTCATCAAAATACATTTTTATAAGTATAAAGCAAGACATTTTAGCCTCCTTGTGAGCTTCCTAGTTTGTCTTTAGCAGATTTGTTATGTTTTCCACATTTTCCTAATTTTTCCACATTGCGAGAAGCAGTGTTTTACATTTTGAAGATGGAATGTGGAGAGTTTTGATGTGCAGTCATACATTTAAGCTGCTGTGAGCGTGAAACCTGAACCCAGGCTTGCAATATCTGCATATATGTTGCCCTGAAAGATAAGTTTTAAGGAATGACACTAAGTGCACACATTATGCTGTTAAACTGTAACAATGTAGTCTTATAAGGGATTCTAATGCACACATTATGCTGTTAAACTGTAACAATGTAATGTTTTAAAAGGGAGTCTGATGTGACAGTTGGCACAGAGGATTAAGTCTGTAAATTGTAGTTCCTATGGTGCAGGGTTTAATTTCCTCAGCACGTATTTGTCTGCTATGAGACCTTAACAACCACAACAATTATTTATGTTCATGCTACAAAAATCAGTGACAACTGAAAGGTGAACATCATTTAGGACGAAAATACAGGCAATAACATATACAGCATCATCTAAATACAAGCACCCAGATACTGCCATTTTTAAAGATATCTCAGCACTAATACAGGAAATGATGGTGTCCTGAATTCATGGATACCCTGCTTAACAAAATCTCTGTTAGTGTATGGTGAGATTGTAACCTCTATATCTTCACAAATAGATGGTTATGGTTCCTGGTTCCTTCATAGAAGACAAATAAAAATAGCTTTGTAGTAGCATTTCCTTTGCAGTGGCAATGTTTATTTTGTATGTTATAATGTCCTTTCCAGTGGTGAATAGATGTGCTTTGCCTACGTTCTTCCCTTCCCTGTACAAGGTTGCTGTTATGGCTTCCTTTCCATCGGTCTGATCACTGCCAGTCAAATGCAGGAATACTATCTCTAAACACAGTGAGCTGAGGCTACTGCTAGTACATTTACATTGTCCCAGAAATACACATTATCACTTATTTTATGCACAGATGCTGTCATGGTCATAGGATCACAGACGTTACAAGGCAACTGAGCCCGTGAGCTATTACTGCTCTGCCAGTACCCATTCTGAGTCTATATCAGCTTATCAAAAGCTGATAACAGCAAAAAAAATCTGTGGGCCGTTGTCGGGAGTTTGCTATTTCCTCCACTGTGGTGTGATCTCAGAGTTGATATATTTAAGTAGGGGGTGTGGGTGGCGAAGCCCCCTACTTTATATTGTGTTTTCATTTTTTTTTTGTTTGTTTTGTTTTTGTATAGCCCATGATATTCTCTTTGCAGGTTATATGGGTATACAACGTACAAAGAGACATATTATGCAGAACTTTTGTTGGCCTGGGATTTCCAGAGATGTAACAGGGTACTGCAGGACCTGTGAGCAGTGCCAAAGGGTAGTCAAGGCAGGAGACAAGGTGAAAGCTCATTTGATGCCTTTGCCTGTGATTGAGGAGCCATTTCAGAGGGCAGCTATGGATATTGTGGGGCCTCTGAGAACCCCAAGTTCCACAGGGAAAAATTATATCCTAGTGGTAGTAGATTATGCTGCCAGATACCTGAGGCAATGGCTCTGTCCTCCATTGAGGCAGAAAAGGTAGCAAATGCTTTGTTAGAGATTTTCAGCAGGGTTGGTTTTCCAAAAGAAATACTAACTGACAGAGGTGCCAATTTCATGTCAGACCTGCTGGCTTGTCAGTGGAAGTACTGTGGGGTGAAGCATCTAAAGACAACCCACTACCATCCCAGACTTATGGTCTTGTTGAAAAGTTAATCTCTACACTCAAGATGATGCTACGGGCATTTGCAGAGCAGTTTAAGAGGGACTGGGACAAATATCTGCCCCATCTGTTGTTTGCTTACAGAGAGGTTCCCCAGGAATCCACAGGTTTTTCACCCTTTGAGTTGCTGTATGGGGATAGGGTGAGGGGCCTCTAGATTTCATTTGAGATGAGTGGGAGGGTGAGTGTGAATCCCACAAGGAGTCTGTTGTGGCATATGTCCTAAACCTCAGGACAAAGCTCAGGGAACACATAGGCATGGCCCAGGAGAAACTGGCAGAAGCCCAACAGCAGGAAAAGGTCTGATATGGCAGGAATGCTCGAGCTGGAGAGTATGCTGTAGGGCAGCAGGTAATGGTTCTCATTCCTGTCAGACATGACAAGCTGCAGGCAGCTTGGGAGGGACCTTACAAGGTAGTAAGGAAGGTCAGTGATGTTAACTATATAGTAGAACTGCTAGGCAGGAGGCAGGGGCACAAATTGTACCATGGTAACATGATGAAACCTTACCATGATAAGGAGGCCCTTGTGCTGAGTATTTGCAGTGGAGTGGAGGAGGAGTTTGAAGGAGATCTGGTGACTGATTTCCTCAGTGAGGCTTGAACTGACACCTCAGTGGAGGGGGTATCAATGTCCCAGCAGGTATCTCCTACCCAGTTTTGAGAAATCTAAGCAGTGTTATAGGAGTTTGGGGACATGTTCACTGGGAAACCAGGGTGGACCCACTTGGTACAGCACCATGTGGATACAGGACCCCAAAGTCCTATTAAGCAGGCCCCTTATAGGGTGCCTGAGAGAGTCAAACAGACTCTGAGGGAGGAGATACAGGAAATGTTGGAACTAGAGGTAATTCAGAAGTCCAGCAGTCCCTGGGCCTCCCCAGTTGTACTGGTACCAAAGAAGGATGGCAGCACCAGGTTCTGTTTGAAGTACAGAAAATTAAATAGCCACACAGTCGGATACTTACCCTGTACCTAGGATAGATGAAGCCCTAGAGCACCTGGGTGAGGCTAAGTATCTTACCACCATAATAATCTGGCTAAACCTCCCTTATGTCCCATAATTGATGGGAGGAATTCGATTACATATGCTTGTGCCAAAGTTGTTGATGGCATTTTGAAAAAAATATGTAGCAATGGAACATCAAATCTGTAAAGACTATTGGTCTTTTATGAGAGATATGAACACCCAGGAATTTAAAGTAGAGTATAATTTTTTAACTGTGGACCTAAAAGATCTGTACACAGTTATTCCCCATATTCAGGGAATTGAATGGGTAGTGGATGTCCTGGTGGAAAGCAGAATCCTTAGAGCTGAAACAAGACTAGTTGAGGAATTGTTACTCATTATCTTGGAGAATATTTTTTTTTATGTTCAAGAAAACATATTATTTACAGAAAAGGGGAGTAGAAATGGAGTCCCCATGTGGTGGTAGTTTCACCAGTTTGTTAAAGGCCTTTTGGGAACATCACTTTGTGTTTGCTATGAGTAGTATTAAGAACAAAATTATGTATTACACATTGTTTTTGGATGACATTTTTATGATTATAAATGGAGATGAAATTACAGCTGGAGAAATGGTAGGTGAGATGAATGCTAGTACATCCTTCCTGGAATTTACATTAAATTTTGAAAAGGAACACATTGCTTACTTGGATGTAGAATTATCTAAAGATACTTTAAAATCATGTCATGTATCTAAAATTTATAGAAATAAAACATACTCAAATTAATTCCTACATTTCACCAGCTGTCATCCACAAAATCAGAGAAAGTCTATAGTCAAAGGCCAGTTGGTAAGGGCAGCACGGATGATTACATTGGATCCAGAATTTTTACTAGAATGTAACAGTTTGAAACCAATGTTTATAAGGAGAGGTTATCATGAAACCTTCTTACAGGAAATAATATGAGAGGTTCAAACAAAAAGAAGAGACAGTTATTTTTCACCTATTTTGGGGATACCTACTATATTAGACCATACATTGTGCCCAATTACTCTTGAGGAAAATATTGTTGATATAAATATGGGAGTTACCGATGATAATAGGGACAGAAACAGGTACATGGTCAGCTTAATTACTACTTATACACTCCATGGTGAGTCCAGTAGAAGTACATTGTTAAAATATTGGTGTATTCTGATGGAGGATACAGACTTTCAAACTAAACTAGGTGCCCTCCCAAGAGTAGTGTATAGAAAAGGGTTAAACTTGAAGAAGAGCTTGGAAAGAGGACATAAATTGTACAGTAGGAACCCCGGTATGGTGAAATGTGAAGCGTGTGCTTACTGTAAGTATATAGACATAGTTAAGGACTACACTATTGGGAGTAGACACTTTTTGGCTACTGCTAAGTATGACTGTAATGCTTAGAGTGTGGTCTATTTAGCAAAATGCCAACTATGTCCAGGGTTTTACATTGGTAAAACAGACCATAAATTAAAAGAAAGAATTTATGAACATGTCTACAGTATATGCAGGAATAAGGAAAACAATGCTTTGGCCAGTCATATTAAGGATAACCCCGGGTACCATTTTATATTTAGAGTCATTGACCAAGTAAGGGGGAACCCTAGAGGTGGACAAACCCCCCATTTACTTGAAAGACAAGAGTTATTGTGGCAATTAACTCTAAATGCACATAGCTATCCAGGACTCAATGAGCAATGTTCTGTTATGTGCTTATTGAAATTAAGAAGTTTACTCCACTGATTGCATTAGTGTTTCCCTATATAAGAATGTCTTATAAGGAATACTTTTAACATCACATGTGCTTATATTATCACAGATGGGCTGTGAAGACAGGGAATGGGATAAGGTATTTCCAGATAGGCTCAACGCTGTCAAGCAACGTTTCTCAAGGATCACTTGAAAAACTAGCTTGAGTTCTTGTGGGGGAGAGAATTGTGAAGGCTGCCAGTCCAGCTAGCTGGAATTTTGTAAATCATTTTATGTTATTTGTGAATAGTAATATGGTTTGTATGTTTGTCTTACAAATGTAAGAAAACTGTATGTTATGTACTGAGCTTCAAGAATGTAACCACAGTGTACCCTTCTGGAAAAGAACACAAATGTATATACCTGTACAAATGTATGTTTTCATGGTAGAAGTTGGAACATACAGCGTTAACTTGCAAAACCCTGAGAAAATAAGTTGAAATTGTTTATGACTGTGCTATAAAGTTAGTTAATGCAAAGAGACAAGATGTCTACAGCTAGAGGATTCTTTCTATTGTCTGGAAACAGAAATAATTACAGGTTTCAAAGGTAAAAGTATTTAACAGTTTTACAACTTCCAGTTCCAGGCAAAACTTCTAAGAGATAAGTATTTTTGACACAGAGGTGTCACATAGTGATGTCATCTATCTAACCCAGCAGTAATGTGTATTCTTAATTTAAGAACTGTCTCTCAGAGAAAGTCTGTGCATTTTTTATCTTGTCTTTTGGCCTGTAAACATCCATTCAGCACTTGCATTTCCCTGGCTCTGTAAGATTTAGGTATAGTATTTCTCTTACAGATAGATAAGAATATAGTAAGGTTTCATTTAGATATTTTCTGTATTTATGTGAGACTGTCCTGCAATGTTGTTTTAAAGTATTTCCTGTGACTCTGAACTCTGAATTCTAAGATAGGTTCCAAGGTGAATTTACAGGAAACTAAATTTTTAGGTATAGTGGGGGAAAAATGTGAGTAAGAGGAGTAAAATTCCAAATTCCAATAACACTTCCTGCTAATAGGTTGTCTATATCCTGGGATCATAATGTATGTTATTATTATTATGGATGATTTTAGGCCATACTTTTTAACATCACATGTGCTTATAGTTACCTTTGGTTGGATGCAGTTCTATTATTGTATTTATTGTATTTACTTTAGCACTGCCTTTTTGTATATTGGCTATATTACAAACAGTAGTATGCTATTTTAGTAATTTTAAATATGTATATTTGTGATGTAATATATCTTATACCTGTCATGTGATTTGATGACTATATAAGGAGGAGCTGTTGTGTTTTTAGCTTGTCTGAAGACGTTCGTTTGAATTGAGTGAATGAAAGCACTCACACATTAAAGTTTTTACCTTTGGAGCAGTGGCCCTTATTTGCTTTTTCATTAGTTTTTGGTTATTGTTTTGTTGCTCACCATTGATCTTACCAAGGGTTACTAGCAGGTGCCCTTGACTCCCAGTGCTAGAGAGAGGTCAGCCTTTGTGACTCCTTTCGGCTTGTATGAGTTTACAAAGATGCCCTTTGGGATGAAAAATGCCCCAGTGACTTTCAAGAGGCTGTTAGATCATATCCTAGCAGGAGCAGGAGATTTTGCCATTGCTTACCTAGATAATATTGCCATCTACAGCCATTCCTGGCAAGAGCACCTTCAGCATGTCAGGGAGGTGCTGGGCAAACTGCAGAGGGCAGGATTGACCATTAAGCCTAGCAAATGTCAAGTGTGTATGGCAGAGGTCTCCTATCTAGGACATAGATTGAGGAGTGGTAAGATCAGGCCAGAACCTGCCACAGTGGAAGGAATTCAGGCATGGCCTGCTCCTGTTACCAAAAATCAGGTGAGGGCATTTTAGGGACAGCAGGGTACTACAGAAAGTTCATCCCCAGTTATAGTACCATAGCTGGTCTCCTCACAGACCTGACAAGGAAAAACAGGTCAGATAAGGTAGTGTGGACCCCAGCATGTGAGCAGGCATTCCAAAAGCTTAAAGGAACTTTGCGAGGACCCCCTGTGTTAACCAGTCTAGATTACAGCAAAGAATTTGTTGTGCAGGTGGATGCTTTAAACTATGGGGTGGGGGCTGTACTTAGCCAGATTTCTTCAAAGGGAGAAAAGCACTCAGTGGATTATCTCAGTCATAGGCTTCAACCCAGGGAGGAATGCCATGCAGCTGTAGAAAAGGAATGTCTAGCCATAAAGTGGGCACTACAGAAACTTCAGCCTTATCTATATGGAAAGAAATTCACTGTAGTTACAGACAACAATCCCTTAACATGGCTACATCGAGCCAGCCAGCAAAATGCCAAGTTACTAAGGTGGAGCCTAGGGTTGCAAGCATATATGACAGTGCAGCACCACAGTAGGATTAGCAATGTCAATGCAGATGGGCTGTGAAGACAGGGAATGAGATAAGGTATTTCCAGATAGGCTCAACGCTGTCAAGCAACGTTTCTCAAGGGTCACTTGAAAAACTAGCTTGAGTTCTTGTGGGGGAGAGAATTGTGAAGGCTGCCAGTCCAGCTAGCTGGAATTTTGTAAATAATTTTATGTTATTTGTGAATAGTAATATGGTTTGTATGTTTGTCTTACAAATGTAAGAAAACTGTATGTTATGTACTGAGCTTCAAGAATGTAACCACAGTGTACCCTACTGGAAAAGAACACAAATGTATATACCTGTACAAATGTATGTTTTCACGGTAGAAGTTGGAACATACAGCGTTAACTTGCAAAACCCTGAGAAAATAAGTTGAAATTGTTTATGACTGTGCTATAAAGTTAGTTAATGCAAAGAGACAGGATGTCTACAGCTAGAGGATTCTTTCTATTGTCTGGAAACAGAAATAATTACAGGTTTCAAAGGTAAAAGTATTTAACAGTTTTACAACTTCCAGTTCCAGGCAAAACTTCTAAGAGATAAGTATTTTTGACACAGAGGTGTCAAATAGTGATGACATCTAGCTAACCCAGCAGTAATGTGTATTCTTAATTTAAGAACTGTCTCTCAGAGAAAGTCTGTGCATTTTTTATCTTGTCTTTGGGCCTGTAAGCATCCATTCAGCACCTGCATTTCCCTGGCTCTGTAAGATTTAGGTATAGTATTTCTCTTACAGATAGATAAGAATATAGTAAGGTTTCATTTAGATATTTTCTGTATTTATGTGAGGCTGTCCTGCAATGTTGTTTTAAAGTATTTCCTGTGACTCTGAACTCTGAATTCTAAGATAGGTTCTAAGGTGAATTTACAGGAAACTAAATTTTTAGGTATAGTGGGGGAAAAAATATGAGTAAGAGGAGTAAAATTCCAAATTCCAATAAAACTTCCTGCTAATAGGTTGTCTATATCCTGGGATCATAATGTATGTTATTATTATTATGGATGATTTTAGGCCATTGTTGGACATAATTTCTTGACACAGAAGCAATATTTGTAGTTTCCTTTAGTATATATATATATATATATATATATATATATATATATATATATATATATATGTATATATATATATATTTAAAATCAACCTTAAACTGTCCTCTCTGATTTACATGTTCTAACTATGCTGTTGAGTTTCTTGCTGGCATGTTTCAATGTGATCTTACAGTTGGGGGTGGGAATCTCCTGCAACCTGGTATGCAGTTTATTAATATGATAGCGACACCAGAGATGTTTATTCTTGAATTTACCATTACCCTTTTAGGTATTGGTAAGCAGCTGTTT
This sequence comes from Protopterus annectens, assembly GCF_019279795.1. Taxonomy (NCBI): domain Eukaryota; kingdom Metazoa; phylum Chordata; order Ceratodontiformes; family Protopteridae; genus Protopterus; species Protopterus annectens. The sequence goes on along the minus strand of NC_056751.1, from coordinate 662,394,969 downwards.
AGGTGCTACCAAAAAGTGAAGGCAAATGTCCACTTGTGGGGAACTGGGAATTTTGCATTGACTTTCTACAAGTTGAAGTAGGTTTACTCTGGAGAATTCACTAAAGATGGTCTTGTGTGGTGGAAAGATACTACCACAAGGCCTGACAAGGAAGGCTAATTCGTGGTCAGATATAACCAGGGATGAGGAAATGCATGGTGAGGTACAAGCAGACGTGAGGTTGTAAATGGCCAGGTCAAGGATATTGAGCCTCTAGTGAGCAGTTTTACAATTTCCTTCAGTGCATTGACATTAACAAGTCAAAAACACTAATCATACCCATTTTTAGAAGTAAGTGTGCCAGTTAATCCTTGGATAATTGAATTCTCCTAGTAAAAAGGTACTTGGCTTGTTATCCAACCTTTCAATGGTATTAAGGTAATTTCAGGTTCATAATATGTCCCTGGAACAGTACACAGAGAGAAAATGCTATTGAAGAATCTATGAAGTATATTTGCCCATGGTTTGAGATGCTTCTCCCATTGTTCTCACATTGTGAAAGTTTGCTTTTAAATCATTTTTTGCACGGCAAAACATAAATCTTGCAATTGCTATGGTGATAGTGACATTTTGTATGTATTCTATAAGGCTATAGAAGGAAACTGATGACTTAAAACTGCCTCTCAACATATATACAGTTTTCTCAAAAGATTTTATTTATCCATCAGGAGAGACCGATGACTTCAAATGCACTTCTTAAAGAAAGAAAGCATGGGATCATGGACTTAGAGGAAGGGGTAAATGAAAGGAACACTCATTCTGTCCCACTGATACTTCAATACTCAGAGTCTACAAAGAATATCAGCTTTGCAGCACAATCTGGGAACGCGGTTCTGATGAGAAATAATCCAAATCACACAGGCAGTCCTAACAGGTAAGTTATTTCAATATTGATAATGACCAGAAAGAAGCAGGTTCAACAGAAAGTAGCAAGCGTTTTTATTTTTTCAGCATTAAAATAGCATAATATTGTTAAATGGACATGCATGCAGACACATGCACACACATGCAATTGCATATACATATATGTGACATCACGCATACATGGTTATATGTATAGATTCTTTTGTATGCTTGTATATATAAGCAGTTAGATATGTGAAGCCTGGGGTGTGGTACACATATATTGTACCATAGTTTTGTGGTCTGTTGCAAGTCATGAAATCAGTTCCTTAATCTTACAGTACAAGGCATTTCATTTATCACACAAAACAGACTCTGCATGTTCTGCTTGTTAATAATTAGTATTTTGTATGCTAGGGAATTGTTTTCAGTTGCCTTTGTTTGGGTACATTGTCTAAATTTCTACTCAATAAGGTTTTCCAAGTTTACATGGCATTTTAAAAATGGTTTGCATCAAGTGTGGTTTTGTACTGTAGCTTCTAAGGTACATTTGAGACTTTTTATAGTGTCACTTTAGTTAGTTCCCTTTAATGTAAATTAGTATTCCTGGGAAGGATTATAAGGATAGGTTCATTTTATAGCAGAGCTTATAACCAAGTTTTATTTTCAGTTTATTTTTATTTAGTTTAGAGCATTAGGATCTGTTCACTGTTGATGGTAATGCCATTTCCAGTTGTTCCTTGTTAGCATTTGATTTTGATTTTGAATTATCTGTGGTATTATCCCAGTTATTACCATTAGTGGTAGTATGTAATTATCAACCATGGGATGGGCAAGGACAATCTATAACCAAATGGAATATTTTGAGTACAAAAAGGGAAAGTGGCTCCACTTAAAAAATGACCCGCAAGAGCAGCTAACGATACTTCATTTTGATAAGCAGTGCTGCTCTTGATGTTCATTGTAGAGATTTTTGTGTGTGCAGTGTATAATGTTTAATTTTTTTATATATTGTAATTGATAGGAAGTCTTGTCCATGTTTCATAATATTCCTTTTTTTATATATTTTTTCTTTTGTTAAACTAACTGTAAGTCTGAGTTCAGGGGCTGTGTTAAATGGGTCAAAATGTTTTGGTGTATCGGTATCGGTGCGTTTGTTTTGTGCATTTAGTCTGTAACATTTGCTTTAGGTTTTAATGAGCAGCATATAAATGCTAGGCTTAGAAGAACTGTAATAGATTTGATGATGCAATCACAGTATACATGAACAGACGGTGATGTGGCGATGCACCAAAAGTGTAGCTGTTGGATGTGTCAAGACTGCAGGAAAGCACACAGCATCTATACAGTATACAAGCTGTGTTTTATCATATCTTTTAGTTGGAGCCCTCCTGTTAGAAGAAAAAAAATCTATCTATCTAAATATAAATATAATGAGTGTATGACCAAACACACTGCAACCACATATCTTATCTATCTACCAGTATGTATGTGTATATATCTATATTTATATGTATGATTGTCTCATCATTTAATGAATGGATAAAATACTGAAAAAAATTATCTTTTTAGATCACATCTCCAAAGACTGAATAGGACAAAAGAGTAAAGAGCAATATTTCACAGGAGGCAAGCCCATGTACCAGTCCTTTGGAGGGCTGTGTCCCCTACAGTCCCACCATATTAAATACACCAACTCCAAGACTGCACAGCAGCAGGGTAAGGGCAAATGTCTAAGCCCTGCTCTTCCATGATCTCGCACGTAAAGCACCTGAAAGGCTGAAAAAGAGCATATATATATATATATATATATATATATATATATATATATATATATATATATATATATATATATATATATATATATATGTATATATATATATATATATATATATATATATATATATATATAGGGTCTAACAAACTATCATCCATTGCACATTATGTATACCAGCTCTGAGATCGCACAATATGGGGAAAAGAACAATCTCCCTTTCCCCATTCTATATAATCTTAAAGCACGTTTGACAGAATACCATTCATCAAAAATGGTACTTGAAGTAAAGAATTACACCCTGTTTCTGTGTGTGTGTTTGTATGTATGTATGTATGTATGTATGTATATATAGGAAAATATGTTGATATGTTCATATGTCAAAAAAATCAAATCATTAAATGGCAAGTGATGGACCACAAATGACCACCAGAAAATTGAAAAAAATGCCCACTGCACCATCTGTTAACTATATATGTCAATTTGTCAACTCTGAGATCACACTAGAGTGAGGAAAATGGAAAGTTTTTGGTTTTGATCCTCACTGTACTGTTAACTGTTGCACATTTCCAAATCCAGTGTGTGTGATCAGATGTTTTTTTGATAACACATACCATCTTTCTTTCCTTATCAATGAAATAACATTCAACTAAAGGAACGTGTATGTATAGGCATATGCATGTATCCTACCTTGGGACTTAGAATGTTTCTGCCCCTTTGTCCTATATATTTTTTCCCTGTGTAGCATTCTGTCTGATCTCTAACCTTTACCAGAGCTTTAGAGAACCACTGTTCATGCTACCTTCCACCAAGGTAGTTGCACCCATCTTAGCTTGCCTGTGCTATCATGTGCCTGAGCAGGTATATGGACTTAATTATGGCCCAGATAACCCGTGGTTTCATTCTTCTATATCACCAGTACAGGCTTTTTTGGGCACTTTTTTTTAAGTCACTACTATTAACATATGCTGTCCTAAGATACTGAGCTCTGTCATTTTAACTATCAGTTTAGTTTCTCTGTTTTAGGCTCTGTGTGGAAAGACCCTGAAACTGACAAAAACAGATCTGAATATTAAATTGCAATTCCATTCAAAGAACTCTGAAAAGGCCTGTCAGAACCTATTAGAAATAATTAATCCAGCCGCAGCAGATTATTTTTTGAAACCGCTTCAGACACAGGCAGTAATTCTCAGTAGTTCATAACAAAACATCAAAGTGTATAGCAGACGGCAAGTCATACTATAACCAATTACCAGATGTGGTCTGTGGCTGAAAAACAAACCATTACAGGAGCTTTTCACTCCCATATAGTTAAACGTGTTAATGCTTATCGCCATGGATAATTCATTTTTGTAGAACAGATTCGCTTTTTTGGAGTGTTGCACTTTCTGTAAAGCATCACTGTATAGCATCAAAATATTGTTTTCTTACTGAACATTTTCTGAAGTTCAATTTCAGAAGCAGTTTATTCTGAAGGTAATGTAATACTGAAATATCACAATTGTACACCATGTCAATAACTTTCTCTTCACATTCTCCAGTAAAACAGGTAACACGGAAGCAAGAACACAATGTAGCATAAAGCATGGAGAATGGTATTAATTACAAAGATAGCAAGCCCAGTTTCTAGCGTTTTCTGCTGAAGGGATTGCACTGTTTTATGACACTTAATGTTCAGTTTTGAGGGGTGTCAGGCAAATGATATAACATTTATCCTGGTCTATTTTAAAGTAATTGCTCATCAGTGTGTCTATATCTTGTCATCTAAATCAGAGAAAGATAACCAAAACCTTAAATGCAATAAACTCCGAGGTATGTTCAGTTTATTACAGTCAGATTAGTTCCTTCCACTTTGTAAACTAAATGTTGCCCTAGCAAGAGGTGAGCCAGCTGAAGGTAGAAATGTAAAGTGAATGCAGGACTTGAAATTGTAGCAGACATATTTTTGTTCATTCTCGTGGCTGCTGCATTTATACTATAGACACTAAATTTCAATTACCTAATTTTCTTGTCTTTAAAAGTGACTTTAGGGTTTAGGTAGAATTTCTGGCTAGCCAAGAATGAATGCTTATATGCAAATGAAAATATGCTAAGACAGAAGTGTAGTGCACCTTCACACATAGCCGGCCTTAGGCATAGACCAACTAGGCAGCCGCCTAGGGTGCTGCTTTAGTAGGGGCACTTTTCCAGTATTTATTTGGTGCAGGTAGACCAGGATGGGGGCACTGGGTGGTGTGGTGGGGGGTGCCATGGTGCCCTTTTGCCTAGGGCACCAGTTGACTTAAGGCCGCTCCTGCTTCACACATTAAAAGATTTTGATTAATATTGAGCTCAATGCATTTACAGTGACCAAAAATGCATGTCTGTCTTATGATGATGCGCATACTGCCTATGTCTTCTTTCATCTCTCTGCGATGCTACACACATTCCTTGTAGTAGCAGCTTGAGCTGGTCTGTTCTCCTCTGTCTATATCTGCAGGCAGCTTGTGGTGTTCCTGTGTTCCCATGTAAGCATTGTTAAATTGGTGAAATTGAGAGAGGTTCAAGCCAAGCTACAAGTAAGACCACAGATCATGTTTCAGTTCAGTTTCTCATAGAACAACTGCCCATGTATGTTTGCCTGTATGTCTCTTGCTCAGGATGTGTTTACCTAGTCAGTTTTACCTGTGTGGCATTTGCTCTGCTTAATGTTTGTAATATTGTTACTGATTTGCACTGCAAAAATCTCAGAGAAAGAGCAGAATGAAAAATACAATTTAAAGTGCACGCTCTTTGTCTGAGTAAGTGAGATTTCAGAGTCTGTCTATATGCATGTATGTGTATGAAGGTACAGCATTGTTATGTGTTTTAGATCTGATGTGTTTAGTTTGTTTGAGTTGTAAACAGTTTACAGTTTCAGCTGTTTACAACAAGCAGTCATCTAGTCTCACTAAATCATGGTGGACATAGGATGAATTTCACATTATTAGCACTCATGTCTATTTTTAGTACGATACAGAATGTTTTATCAAGTTTTGTACATGAATGTTTATCTCATTAAAACTGTTTTGGTGTAGGTAAATATTATTTATTATTATTTTTTTCTTAGACTGTTATGTTGACGGTAACATTTTACTTGACTGTTCTAGAGTGTTCTATATGTAAATCAAGTATAATAACTTGAACATCAGTTGCTCAAGGCATGAGATGGTGAGGAGTAGAGTGAGAACTGTTATCCATAAGAAATTGTCAGTGAAATTCCCAAGTATGCACAAGCAATGATTCCCTTTTTTGGGTGATTTTTCCTTCATCAATTTGGTGTGAACATAAAGTTGGTATATATAAGTCTAGGAGGGGAGCTTGTCACACATATGGGAGGGTGGAGAAGGCATTTCCCCTTGCAAAAAAAAAAAACACTTGCAGTTAAGTTTTTTGCCTTCTGTATATCAGGCATTAGGTTTCAGCATTTCTGATGCTCAAACTTTTGGTGTAAGACATTTCATGATGGAAGCACTATTCCAAACCTACAAGCCTAGACATTGGAAAGTACTCCAAGCCAATTTTAACTTAATATGTCAACGTGTATCCAAATTAGACTTAAACTTAACATCACTAAAATTGTGTTAATGGTCTTTGAAGCAAATCAAACAATAGGTACTGTACATTACCTAACATCAAAGACTTAAGCAACATAATAAAACTAGTTCAGTAATATAAGTGTATAGGCCTTCGCATGTGCATAAGTATAACTTTTAAAGCTCAAACCAAAACCATGATAAAGTTCCAAGCTAAAAATATGATATGCAGTGTTCAATCACTTGTCTTCTGAATCTCACAAAGCCCTGACAATATATATATATATATATATATATATATATATATATGTATATATATATATATATATATATATATATATGTATGTATATATATATATATATATATATATATGTGTATACTTATATTCAGGCTGGGGTATGTCCTTCCTATATATAGGAAGTATGCCCTTCCCGTTACTTAAGCTACAGCACTGAATTAATTCAAATTACTTTTAAAAAGATGAACAGGATGTACTCATTCATCTGCCAGGCCATTGGACTGAATATTACTGCTTCTTTTAAAGCAACTCAGCTTCTGGTTCCTGCTCATGACGGCATTATTCTCTCTTCCCTCAGCTTCAGAGTATTACATAATTATTGTCTTACACTTAAAAAAACACTACACCACAAGGTGACATATGCAAACACCAAAAACACAAACCAAACTGTTAGCTCTTTCATTATTCAACTAACAAAATTCATCAGAAAAATCTAATTTCTGCCACCATTTAAAATACAAAAAACAAACATCTCATGATCCCAGATCACCAATCAGAGGCTCTTCAAATCTTCCATTGCTAAAATGCTTCTTTAACAGACAGAATAATTTAAATCTGGTGGGAAAAATGCTGCTAAGTTAATCTCCTCAAATAATTTCCTTTGTTCTAACATATTTGCCACCCTGTGTATCCATAAAACGTTGTTCTATGACAAGGAAAATAAATTTATAAAAAATTTACAAGTCAAACTATGCTTAGTAAGAACATTAGTAACATTTTTCATTCATATTGCATATGGTTTACTATTAAAATGTCAATGTAGCATTGCACACCTATGAATTATTCGAACAACAGATGTTTGAATAGTTCATATGTGTGCAAGCTAAATGAGTGAACATTATTTTTGCGAATGTACTGTGCATTTGCAAATATGAACGTTTAAAGGGATGTACAGGGATCACGGTACAGCATGGTTAGGGAAATACATCCCTTTTCTCACTATAGTGCGATCTTGGAGTTGGAATATATAGTTATGGGGTGTGCAGGTGGTCTTGCCCCCCTGCATAAACAGGATGTTATGTGTAGTTGTTAGGGAGTTATGGCAAGGGTGACATTGCTGGTAGTGTCGTAAAATGTCGTGTTCGACATTCTCAGCATTAACAGCTGATTTTCAACATTAGGACTGTTAGGTAATGCGTACTTTCAGCTAATTAGTTCGCTGTTAAGTACAGTTTATTTATTTATTTTTTTGAGTTTCGATATATTAATAGTAAACCATTGCATACATTTGCTCATAAAAATGCTCAGCTAAACTGACTGTCTTTTCTACATAATAACATAACGTTGTTAAACTAACCCCCTAGAAGAACAAATGTCATGATCAACTGCCTTGGGCCAAATTTCAAGAGTTGCTCTCAGTGCAGCTTTACCCTGATTCCAAAAAGATCTGTTTTATATTCCAACAGCAATGAGCTGAGAAGATATATTCCTGTGTGACCATTATTTATGTATGTATTTATTCATTCATTCATTTGATCACAATCAAACATCTGAGGTCCACAGTCAGTCATAAACGTGGCTGTAAATGAAGGTCATATTTATGTGTGCATGTGTGTCTGTCTTTGTGCCTGTGTGTGAGCTGTTACTTTAGTTTTTAGTCAGTAGCTTGAACTTGAATGGCCGAGGGGAATTTCAGTAGCTCTGATAATGCATCAGGGATGTTCATCATAGGTTCATAGATTCATAGGTAGATACTAGGCTATCTGCCCGATGGCATTTATAAGCCTAGCCAGAGTGTGTCAGCATTCGCCACCCCATTGATTAATTAACTGAGCCTCTGTCAAGAAGAGCCAATGAAGTAATCCCAGGGGTGTATTTTCTGTTACCCATCCACTCATCAAGGTTTCTCTTGAAGAGTGTTAGTGAGGGGCTCTGCCTAATGTAGTTAGGAATTTTGTACAAAGCATGAGGAGTCTCTGTGACAGGAATCTATCCCTTCAGCATGTTCTATTTATTTTTGTGGTGAGGTTTAGCTCACTACAGCGAGTGGCTCACAGTGGCTTGGATTTCTTTAGGAGGAGCATGTCCATCAATTCTGAGTTGAACATGGCTTTGTAAGTCAGCAGAGATCACCTCTGAGTAAGCGATATGCCACTGAGTACAGCCAGAGTTTTTCCAGTCGGGCTGCATAGGACATATGTTTGAGGCCAGTAATCCTCTTGGTGAGGTACTTTTGTGGTCTTTCCAGCTGTTGAAAGTGTCTTGTGAGGTACATTCCAAATGTGCATTGTACTCTATGATGGGTCTGATGAGTGACGAGTAAATGGGCACTATAACCTCTTTATTTCTAGATGCAAGCCCTTTAGTAATTAGATGGGCTACATAGAAGGATTTCCTAACTACTTTGGCAATATAACTGTCAAAGGAGAGATTACTATCTACCTGGGTCCCCAGATCTCTTATTACCTCTTCTATATTAAGGGGGCTGCCACCTATGTGTTAATTCATGGGTGTTTTGTTTTTCCCAAATGGGATGACTATGCATTTTTTGGCATTTAACTTGAGACCATGACTTTGACACCAGGTTTCCATCTCAGTAAGGCCCTTTTGGAGATTGTTCATGTCAGCCGGAGAGTCAATTATGGCTCCCAGTTTGCAGTCATCTGCGAACTTGGTTAGCCATAGTCCTCCTGTGTTTGCCTATCCTTCTGAGAAGTATATGCCGAACAGTAGGGGTCCCAGGACCGAGCCTTGTGGGACACCACTTGTGACTTGTTTAGAGTCGGACCTGGAGCCTGCTATTCTTACCGTGTGAGTTCTGTCTGTAAGCCAATTGGTAACCCATCTCATGATGTACGGGTTTATGTTCAAGCTGGTGAGTTTTTCTATAATTTCAGAGTGGGGAATAGTGTCAAAAGCCTTGGCGAGGTCAAGGTAGGCTGTGTGAACCACCTTCCCCTCATCTATGACCTTGGCAACTGTCTCGAAGTAGTCAACCAGGTTTAGTAGGCACGATCTGCCCTTAACAAAGCTGAACTGGGTCGAGTCAAGTGTTTGGAGGTTTCCAATGTCTTTGTTAATGAGTTCCTTGATGATGCGCTCCATAGCCTTGCATACCAGGCTAGTCAGGCTTATGGGTGATAGTTACAAGGGCCAGTTGTGGGTCCTCCTTTGTGGAGCTGAATAACCGTTGCTGTGAGCCATTCTATGGGCACGTAACCTGTGGAGAGGCTGAGGTTGAACAGTGTGTTTAGCTGGGGGGTTAGTTTGTTCTGTAGTTCGTGCAAAACACAGCCTGGGACACCATCTGGCTCCATTGATGCTGTGCTTTTGGCTTTTGAAAGGGCTGTTTTCACCTGTGCGTCTGTGATTTCTGGGACACTATACTTTTCCGGTATTGTTGTGGGCCCTTTTGGGGTTGAGAGGGGGATGAAGTTTGCACTGAATCTATCTGCTAGGATGTTGGCAATATCAGTAGGTTCAGTATATTTTGTGCTATTTTGCACTAGCTCAGAGCATATCTGTGAGTTGCCACTTAGATTCTTGACATAGCTAAAGAAGGCTTTGTTGTTATCTTTCAAATCCTTATCTATATTTCTTTTGAAGTTAGCCTTGGATGATTTTATGAGGGACCTTAGTTTCTTACTGATACTGATCAGGGATGTCTTTCCTTCTTAGGATTTGCTTTTTTTCTGAACTAGTTTCCTCCTTCTATTGTATAGCCTGTTTATGGCAGGGGTCCACCAGACTGGTTTCCTTCTCTTAAGGGAGTGAGTCTTGGTTTTGCTATGGATGTCACAATCCATGAATCCTTGTAGGTGCTCATAGAGTGCATTTGTAAAGGTTCCTGCATCTTGGACACTGTTATCCTTTAGCATGAGGGCTGTGCAACTTACCACCTCTGCCTTAAGTAAGGTGAAGTTTGCTATAGAAAAGTTTTTCACTGTGATTTCCTTGGTTGAGGGTGGTGGTGTGGTGTGGACATCCAAAGTGATTAGTTTATGATCTGATATAACCAGTGACGGGTTGACCTCTGGTGCGGAACACCTGTTGTCCATGTTGGTGATGACCAGGTCCAATATGTTTTCACCTCTGGGATGGGAGTTTACCAGCTGATCCAGGGCATTTGAGTTTATAAATTCCATGAAGCGTTGGACCTGGGAGTTTGTACTTGAGTAGTTTTCCAAGTTAATGGTAGGGTAATTGAAATTGCCCAATATCAGGGTGCTCGGTAGGACCTTCATGTTTTCCAGTGTCTCCAGAAAGGCGGAATAGTGGTGCTGGGTCATGGAGGGTGATCTGTAGCAGGTCACAATTTGCATTGCAGATTTGCCCGATGTTAGTTGCACATGGATGATCTCAGAGGTATCATGCTGCACCACTAACCTGGAGGTGTAGGTATCCTTGATGAATATGGATACACCCTCTCCTTTTGTGTTTCCGTCCATGTTCTGTGGCAGAAATATGTGGTATGAGTTGTAGCCCGGTAGTGCTGGGGTGCTCTGTGGAGCCTTGAGCCAGGTTTCAGTTACTGCAAAGATGTCGACGTTCTCCATACTGAGGAGTGCTTTGAGCATGTGTATTTTGAGATTTAAACTCCTGGCGTTGAGTAGCATAACCCTAATTTTTTTATTTGTACTGTTTACGGAGGTGGGTTTGACTTTTGAGCCTTGCCTAAAAAAGGCACTATGGGGGCAGCAAGAGCCTTGGCCAGTATTCGAAAGCCTACAGGTGCAATTCGTCTCTTTTAAAGCAACGAGGCTTGTCAAGCATGTCATCCCAGGCTGACAGACACTGGATCCCCTTTGAATGACACCAGAAGCTTAGCCAATTGTTGAAATTGATAATTTTTTTCTTTATACTGCAATATCATTCTTGGTGAGGGCAGGATGCTACTCAGGGTCAGGGTCATACCTGCCTGGGCTATATGATCAGAGAGCTCTTCCATGTCTCTTTTCATGAAGTCCAGGGAGGTACATCTCAGGTCATTCACACCAACATGAACAATGACAGAGTCATATTTGTACTTGTTCTGGAGTGACCTGAGTGCTTGTGTTATGTGGCAGAGTCTGGCTCCCGACAGGCAGCTAACAGTAAGCTTCACCTTGCCCAGCCTAGTGAGTGGGACGTCAGTGTGCCTGACTATAGAGTTGTCTATTACTAGTGTGTTAGGTATGTTATTTCGCCTTAAGGGCTGTGATTGTGCATCACACTGATTGTGTGTTTTATGTGTTGTCTGGTTTGTGATGGGAGGTGCAGGTTTTTTGGGTATCTGCTTTGGAGGTCTCTGATGCTTTTGCAGGTTTTTAATTAGAGCCTCCAAGTATGATTTAGTGTATTTATGTGTACTTTTTGCCAGTGCTGGTTTAGTATGTCTGTGTGAGGCTGGAGGTGTGGTGCAAGTGTTAACCTTCTCCTCATGACTGCCTGTTCCAGTCTTGGGTGGAGAGAGCTTAGCCTCCAGTTTAGCTATATAATTGCATCTCTCGCATATGTTAATGTTTTGTGGTAGGAGGAGAGAGTTGTCTGTGTAAATGAGGCAGTTGTAACATTGCCTCAGGATACCCAGGTTCACCAGCTGGACTAGAGCGTATACCTGAAATTGCCCTTTGGTCATGCCTGAATAGTAGGGGTGAGCTGCTTAGTCACTTGGTTGGTGATAGGTGAATAATGAGCCTTGCCCTGCTTGGCAATCAAGTGTCGGGGTATATTAGTGCTTGCTATTAGGTCTGAGCAAGTGCTGGATTGTAGGATGCTTTTTAAGTGTTTAGTTTGAGCCTCAACACCAATACTACAGATAAACTGTCATCACAGTGTATCAGATACATGCTTCTTTTCCTTCCATTACCTCTTTGCCCGGTAGCGCCATTTCCTGTGCTCCATTGACCCCATTAATTTCTCTCTTTCTTGGGCCAGGAGCCAAGCATCTCCATATAGAGTGAGATACTTATGACTCATTCGTTCCTTAACCAGAGGGCCTTATTGGCTCATTCATTCCCTGCATGTCCTGGGAAGTACATGTGTAGCCACATAGAAAATCCCTAGTGTATGCAGTGCACCTGGAGCAATCTGAGCTCAGTAGACTCATACTATTGGGTGCAGCATCTAGTGCTGCCTTTCGGTGACACCCAAGAGGACAGCTAAAGTCAGCTCCTCCACTTGGGTCCCTATTACATAAATGAAAAGTGGAAATGTTGAATGGCCAAATAAATGAAAAGGCCATTCCTTGATATCGCTATTGTAAGACTGTGGTACAGTGAAGGCTGGAAATTTTGCCCTTTCTTCACTGTAGTGCAATCTCAGAGTTGGTATATATAATATTCATTTTGAGGAATGGCCTTTTCATTTATTTGGCTTTTCAATATTTCCACTTTTCATTTATTTAATAGGGAAGCCCTCCACTCCTCCAGATTAGGCAAGCTGACAACCATCACTCACTCCCATCCCTCCTGAACTGACTACTTTAGCATATACATCGTTTTTACAACTATCTTTATCGGGGGTCTACTATTAGCATACACACACATGCACTTATACAGCTGGATGGATTTGTATCACTTCACCTAAAGACCATTTCACTAACACTCATTTCACTGAGACCAAATCACCTAAAGTTCATTTTACCTAAAACTCATTTCACCTGAAACTCGTTTCACTGACAAGTAGTATTGTAAGGCAAGTCAAATGTATATGTCCTTTTCACCGCTGTAGTGCGATCCTGGTGTTAGTATATATAGTTATAGGAGGTGTGGGGGGTGAAGCCCCCCATATTAGGGGGTGTGGGGGGCATAGCCCCCCACCTAGTTGGCTTTTACCAAATAATGTAAAACAAAACCAGACAACATAAAACCAATATAAGTGGGGGTGTACACCCCCCACACCCCCAATGTGGGGGGCTCTGCCCCCCCCACCCCCTAACTATATATACTAACACCAGGATCACACTACAGTGGGGAAAAAACATATACCTTTGACTTGGAACTTTCAGTGAAATGAACTTTAGGTGATTTGGTCTCAGTGAAATGGGTTTCGGTGAATTGGTCTTTAGGTGAAGTGATACAGATACATTTTATATATATATATATATATATATATATATATATATATATATATATATATATATATATATATATATATATATATATATATATATATGTGTGTGTGTGTGTGTGTTTGTAAAACCATTAAGATTATGGCTCTATTTGTGACCAACTATGTACTAAGCCTTTTGCCTAAAAATTTAACATAATGCTTCTGGTACAGTACATGCCATAAAGGTGAATATAAGGTGCTCACACAGGTGCTGCCTTGCAACAGATCCTTGTAGCTTGTTGTACTGCATGTCCTAAACACAGTTCTTCAAACTCAATAGCAGCACACTAAGATTTTGGTGCACATTTGGCATTCTATACTTTTTCTTTATTCATTTATTCAATTTGTGAAAGACACATTATTCATTTTTGGGCACCAGGGGAGCTGGAGTTCAGCACCTCTCAACTGTCCCTGATTTTTGAGGATGTCCCTGCCTTTGGCTCGGTTTTGCTCCAATATGCTAAAATAACTGATACTTTAAGTAAAAGGTAATGGATTATAATCATGTTACCACATATCGCAGATAATATAATACAATATGTTATATTATTATAATATAATATGTTATAATGTTATAATATAATGTTATATTATTATAATAGAAAACAATATGTTATAATATAATACAATATGTTATATTATAACATATAATATAATATATTTAAGAAACTTTGCTCATCCTCATAATTTGGTATTTTGTAGGTGCCCAATTTTATATGTACATAAAATCTATACAAGTTTATGTATGTGTATGTATTTGCACTAGGTACTATGCATATCTTAGCTTCTATAATTGTATTTTGCCTTTCTTTTGTCTTCTGTCAATGCTCACTGACTGGATGTCATAATGCTACCCTAGCTGCATTTTAATGTTATTATGCACTTTTTACAATGTACGCATTATTTATATGACAAAGTTGATTAGTAAGATCCTAATGTAATTTATTCTCTTTGGGATCATGTCATAGCTGAAATTGGTCAGTAGACATTCCACTTAGCCAGTGAACAAACTGTAATTAATAAATAAATAAATAACGTCCATTACAGTTATCCGCTTTACTTGGAAAATTGCTTGCTAATTCCTGTTACCGTTTTGTTAACTTTTTGATTAGTGGTATTAACATTCAAATATCCTTAACTTGGGTGCTTTGCTCTTGTGCTGAAGACCACTAATCCAGTTTTTGATAGGTGCAGGGTGTAGAAACCACAGACATACATATAGTCTAAACCCAGTACAGTTCCTGAAGGTAACAACTCAGGAAGTGAATCAAGGTTAAAAGTTGACCTTTTGTCACTCTGAAGGATATAGACGTAACGTTGTTGAGCACAGACCATTTAAACTTGGAGTGGGCTTGGTAATAAAATACATACATGGTGCTCAGAGTACATGTGTAGAATAATATTCTACAAAAGCACTTTTGGTGTACTTAGATGTAATCTTATTCTGTTCATTTGTTTTAAAATTAATTGACAGTGCAGTTTTAGACTTTGTATTTTGTTGACAGCAATTGTGCTAAAATATGCAACCTGATATAATAATTAATGCATTTATGAGTCATATATCCATCCATCCTCAACCCCTTTTCCAATTTAGCATTTTGGGTTGGGGTGTCACTTCAGCAGTGGCAATCATCTCAAGCCAAGGTTTACAGTGCAGAGTGGCTAATCCTGCCATGGTAGATAATTTGTACCACTTACTTGCACACACTCACTTACGGCTAATTAAGAGTGCCCAATCCACCTACTGCATGTCTTCGGAATGTAGGAGGAAACCAGACCAACCATAGGAAACCCACGTAACAGCAGGGAGGACATGCAGACTCTGCACACAAGGCAACCCAGCTGAGAATTGAACTGGACAGCCTCTTGCTGTGAGGTGACAGCGCTAACCTCTGCATCACCACAGCCATCCATTTGAGTCAGTCATATATGCAAACTACAAACTTTGGAGCCTTTGAATACTGAAGCCTTTATTATCTGACTTGGTCTCTTAATATATTAATTAATAAATGAGGCGAGTACACAGAGCCTGTGTTGGGATATATAAAAGTGTATGGATGATGTGACAGTCATTAAGGACATCACCATATGGGCCAACCAGAAACCCTGGCTTACATGTGGAGTGTATGAGCTTCTTAGATCTCACAATGCCACCTTTAAGTTGGGAAATAAGGATATCTTTAGGTTAGCTAGAGTGAATCTAAATAGGGGTGTGAGAGATGCCAAATGTGCCAATGGACAGAAAATTCAGAGTCACTTCGCAAACCTAAAAGACTCCAGACGTATGTGGCAAGGAATTCCATCCATAACAGACTACAAGCCCTCATCTTCTCAGTGAAATGATAGCAATGAATTTCACAACAAACTCAACATATATTATTAGCTGGTTTGAGGAAAGCACAGTAGCTTGTCTCCCTCAGCCAGGACAATGAAGTGTTCTGTCTCAACCCAGCTGATGTTCAGAGGACCTTATGCAGGGCAAACCCAAGGAAAGCGGCTTGACCTGACACCATTCTGGGCTGGGTACCCAGGGACTGTGCTGATTGAACTGACAAACATCCTCACTGATATCAACACCTCTGATTCAGGCCATCGTACCCAAATGTTTTAAAAACACAACCATCATGGCATTTCCCAAGAAGTCTGCACCATCAAGCTGCAATGACTACTGCCCCATAGCTCTCACCTCCACTGTAATGAAGTGCTTTGAAAGGCTGGTCAGGGACTATATTATGTATTATATATGACTATATAATGTATTTCTATATATTTCACTTGTCACAGTTTAATGTATGACACTATAATGCAATAATGTGTGGTACTGATGAATGTAATGTGTAGCACTGTAATGCAGCAATCTGTGGTACCGATGAACGTATTTCTATATGTATTTAATATGTAAAATTACTATTTTCTGTTGGAGCTTTTCTCATCGGGAGTCTGCTGAAAATGGGCATTTGTAGCCCAGTTGGACAAACCCGGTCAACAAATATAAAATAAATAAATAAAATAAATAAAAAAAATATAACATCAAGACTTCCTGCAACTTTTGCTCCACTCCAATTTGCATACCAATCTAACTGCTCCATGGTAGATGCTGTTTCAGTTGGCACATCATTTATCTCTGGCCCACCTGGAAAACAAAAACTGCTATGTGTGTATACTATTCATAGACTTCAGCTCTGCCTTCAACACAGTCATCCCCCGAATCTAATAAAGAAACTGCCTCAAGTGGGTATCAGCACCCGTCTGTGCAATTGGATACTAGACTTCCTTATAGATAGACCCCAGACAGTATGCATTGGCAAGAACACCTTGGAGAGCATCTATGAACACTGGGTTACCACAGGGCTGTGTCTTGAGCCCCTTGCTGTTTACTTTGCTGACCCATGACTGCATCGCTAGGTACAGTTCGAATCACATAATTAAATTTCAGAAGACACAACAGTTGTGGGTCTCATCAGAAATGTGAAACAGCCTACCTAGAGGAGGATAACCAACCGATTGTGTGGTTCAACAACAACAACCTGACGCTAAATGTGAACAAGACTAAGGAGATAATTGTTGACTTCTAAAGGAACCATGCAGTCCACTCTCTACTCACAATACACAGAGAAACAGTGGAGAGGGTAAAGAGCACCAAGTTCTTAGGGGTATATATTGCGGAGGAATTGTCATGGTCCATAAACATAAATTCCATTGTCAAGCAGGCGCAACAGCATCTTCATTTTCTGCTAAGAATGAGAAGAGCGAACCTTCCACCTCCTGTTTTTACAACCTTCTACAGGAGCGCTATACAAAGCATCTTGTCTTTTGATATGGTATGGAAACTGCTCTGCTTCAGATTGGAAGCCTCTCCAAAGGGAGGGGAAAGTGGCTGAGGAAATTATTAGGTCCACTCTTCCATCTATTCGGGGCCTATATATGTCTCGATGTCTCAGCAGAGCCACTAGAATAGTCAAGGACTTTACTCACCCTGCCTGTGGACTGTTTCCTTCCAATCATCTGGCAAGCACTACCGCAGTATGTGGAGAAAACCGCCAGATTTAGTAAGAACTTCTTTCCACAGGCCATCGGATTACGTAACTCTAACAACACGCATGATGGCGCTCAGGTGTAACAAATATCTATGCTAATGAGCACTCATGTTTGTGCAATAACTCAAATGCTAATCTCCCCTAGTTTGGTGCAATAAACCAACTGAAGCAAAACTAGCCCTCTTGTGCAACACTGATAACTGTTGGAATTCTGTGCGATAATGTACTGTTTTAGATTTGTAAAATGTTTTGGGTGTCATGCCTGTAATGGTTTGCTGTGACATAGTAATGTCTGTTGTAATGCTTCTTGTGAAGGTTTTTGCATACCGAGTCTGGAGAAATGAAATTTCTTTCTGTTTGCACTGTTGTGTGATGTCTGAATGACAATAAAGTTCACTTTCACTTAAATATTAATATACCCGACTTGTCATCTCATTATCTCAATTATTGCTACGTCATTTTAGTCTTAATATACTTGTCACTCCACATTTCTAAGCTTCTTACCACATCTAATAGTCTTAGAGGAATTCTTTAAAATCTTGCTTATCTATCCCACTATCATACATTTGTACAGGAAAGCAAATACGTAGGGAGACTTACTGACCAGTGTGTTTTCCCCCAGTAGTTATATTCCTGGCTCATATACACATATACTTAAAAAAAACACAAAAATACACATGACGGGTCTGGTGGCATTTTGAAGTGGGATACAATCTCTTAGGGTAAAAGCACTGATGTCTGGTGCTTCCAATAAGGACCTTGATGGATTGGGACCTTAAATAGTGCATCTCAGTGTCTGCCATCCTGCTCGTTGGTAGCACTTGCAGTCCTTGAATACAGAAGTTTCACTTGTAATTCACTTGGCGACCACGCACATTTTTTTTTTGATCTTTTCTCAATGAGATGGAAGAATACAGAATGTGAATGTAATTGTCTAAGGGTGTGTGGTGTATGAAATTAAGTGACAGTTGCAAGATCATTTCTGATTCATTGTTGATATGATTTGTTTGAGGGACAATATCTGTTAAAGAGCAATACAGCCATTACATTTCTGTAACTCCTTCACAATCAGATTTACTGTACCCTATCAGAAGGGGCACAGTCTCTCCTGGAAAGAAAGGCCATTAACATAGTGAGACTAAGCTGGTCAACAAAGTTTAAATAATTAAATAAAATGTATTTATGTGACCCCTTCACACTCAGAGGTAGTTTACTCTCTCTTAGAAAGTGGACATTCCACTGGGAAAGTGTGTTTTGTACCAAAGAACCTTATTATAAGACCTTGATTTTCTTATAGATATGCTTTTTGCAAAACTGACATATGACCTCTTATCCAGCTTTTCAAAATTATTTCTGTTGTCTCAGTCTGGCACTATGGTTGGCATCTACCTGGGTGCTATTTGATCTCTGGACAAAAGGACTGTGAGCAGCTGATCTAAGAAAGCAAATGGCTGTTGTAAGATCACTTTTTATTGATTATTGATATGGTTTGTTGGGGGACAGTATCAATCAAAAAACTGTATGACTGTTATATTAATATGATTCCTTCATAGTCAAAAGCAGTGTACCCTTTCAGAAGGGACACATTCCACTGTGACAATGCGTGTGTTATACCTAACTACCATATTAGAAGTCTTTAAACTTTTTATTATAAACTCTCTGCAGGAAAATGACATGGACCTCTTGTATGCAGCTAGTAAATCCAGCTTTTGTCCTCACAGTCAGGCAGTAGCGTAGTTACCACCTGAGTGCTATTTAATCTCTGCTCAAAAGAATTAGGATCTTACCATAGGTTTATAGGTAAGTACTAAGTGAGCTGCCCATGCAGACCATTTTAACCCTAGCCAATTTCCCTCTTTGTGTTCAAAATAATCTATCCCATTTGGTTATTAATTGGCCTTACCCATCCCATGGTCAATAATTATATATTACCCCTATTGAAAATAACTGGGACTGTGGTTAGTGTCTACCTAGGTGTTATTTGACCTTTGGACCATGCTGAGGGTAGGCGCTTTAGAAAAGTGAACAGCAGTTTTAGGATTACTTTTGACTGGTTATCAGTATTGTTTGTTGTGGGAGAGTGCTGTGAGAGAACTATGTAGCCATTATATTTACACGATTCATTCGCAGTCGAAAGGAGCACAGCCCCTCAAAAGGGGTACATTCCACTGCGAGAGTGTAAGGATTGCAGCAAAGTGTCATAGTAAAAGTCTAAATTGTTTTTAATGTGATTTTTTTTTTTAATATATAAAGGATACAGTTGGTACACGTAATATTTCGGAGGGCTATTGTTGTCACATTCTAGCACTATCTTTTTTTAGTTTTCCACCTGAAGACTGTTTAACCTCTGGACAAAAGTGTTGAGGGAAGCTGATAAATAACAGAAAACAGATGTTATAAAGTAATTTTTGATGGATTATTAATATGGTTTGTTGGAAGTTGTCAGTAGGTGTCAAAGAGCTGTACAACCATTATAGTTATGTGATTCCTTCACTGTCAAAGGTACTATCTGACCGTCTCAGAAGGGACACAGTCCAGTCAGACAGTATGTGTGTGTTTTGTACCAAAGTATCCTATTAGAAGTTCAATCATTTGTTACTGTAAACTGTCTTTAAAGATCTGGCATATAGCTTCTTATATACATCTAGTAAAAACATCATTTTAGAAGGCTTTTAGCCTCTGCACAAAATGCTGGTTAAAATAAATGTCCAAAATATATACAGTATCCACTAAGCTTGCAGAATCTCACATGTAAAAACACTGTATACTTTTTTGGAAAATAAATATTTTTAGGGATAACATGCTAGGGCTGCAATGTCACACTTTCAGGCAGCTACAATTGTAAAATCAATTTCAGCTAGAAGCTATGTGGTTAGAATTGTAGGCTTAAGTGTGTCATGTAGTTGAATACCCTGTTATTACCTGAAGGTTTTGTAATGAAGTCTCAGACAGATATAGCCTTTGGCTTGCACTCATGCACCTTTAACTGACGGTCTGACATTTTGTATTATACCGTGTTTTCATTATAGATTATGTGGTAAACCTGTTCAGTACTCAAAGTAAAATAATGGCCTAAGATACTACTTTATTGACATGTCAGTGCATCAGAAGCAAAACGTCTCTATATTTCACAATATGCAATTCCATGTTTCCAGGCAGCTAAAGCTAAGGGTCAAATATAAAGGTATGTTGTGCTTTGACGCTGTAAGGGTAGAACTGCAAACATTAGTGTGTTTTGTAGCTGATCACCCTGTTATTACCAGAAAGTTCTATAAATATCAAAGGGCATTGGAGATGTTGCTTTTCAATCTCAAAGGGCATTGGAGATGTTGCTTTTCAAAGACAGGTCCAAGTAACTAGTTCATGTGTCTTTACTGACAATCTAAGATTTTACTTTCTACTCTGTTTCATTGTGGGTATTATGATGAACTTCTTTATAGTACTCTGAGTACAATAAGGGTCTAAAGTACTTCTTTACTGAGTTGCCAATATATCCAAAGGAAAATCTTGTTTATATCTGGTGAATACAGAAAACATTTTCTTAACTGGACTTATACTCCAGACGTTTATATTCATATTCAGCAAACCTCATTATAAGAAAATAAGGATGTATACATTCCATTATAGGTAGAACTATCAGCTAAGTACATTTTGTAGCTGAAAGTCAAAGAACAGCATTCTGAAGAATTTGCTGTAATACTTTGTATGACTAGAGGGAAATGACCATGCATTACTAATACCAGCATTAGTCTTATTTAGCCATATGGATGCTTTGGCTTCGCCATTTGTTTCTCAAAAAATGCACATTTTGTATTTTTTCATCTAGCAAAATTCAAAATGTATTTCTGTCATTTCTGCTTGTTTTAACAGGAATGCACATTTTTCATATTCTGTTATCTGTTTCCATTACAACATTAGATACCTAAATATATAAATGCCTTTTTATATTACTGAGTGCCCCTCTTGCCTTCATCAGCTTCCAGCACCTCTATTGTTCCCTGTTTGTTGACATTTACAAATTATACTTTGCATTCTCTGTTTTTTAATGCTTGTAAGCTTTGCATTACCAGTGTTGTTTAACTGTTTGTTATACCTGGGCTGAGCTTGAAAAAGATCCTTTTGGAATAGTGGTCTAATCTGATTAACAAACTCAAATAAAATAAAAATAATGCCATGTATGTGTCCTGTAAAGGATAAAAAGTGGTCCAGCCAGACTTCAAGGTATCTGAGCTCATTAATAACTTCCTGGGTCGAACTACTGGAAAGACTTGGAAATCATTCTCAGCATTCTATGTTCATCCTTTTACTGGTGCTGAAGAGCAGGGTTTGAGACTTATTGATGCTTAGACTTTGTTATACTTGGCTTGAAGAAAGTAACAACACAAGCCAGGTTCAAACTAAACTACTGACTGATGAAAATGGATGAGTGGTTTGCATCTAACAAAATACTAAAACTATTTCAAATTGCTAGGCTACTATCACAATAAATCTTTTGATAGCTATATTGATAACTGAAATTAAATTATGCAGGAGGCAAAAACTGAGTTTTTGTTTTATTTACAGAGTTCATTATTAATGTTGTAAGATTACATGAGTTTATCATACATGGTTCCACTGATTCAAATGTGTGCATAACAGATAAAAGTACATTATCTGAGGTAGATTTTAAGCCTAGTTTATGAAACATAATAGCTTTTCTGGGAGTTTTCTATAGTTTTAACTTACTGACACTTAATTGGTAATGCAACAGTAAGAATTCTGTTAGTTATATACCAGTGTTGTACTAATGGATTATAATAACAGTTCTGGGCAATAAAAATATGCATCCTATATGGTGAGAAGGTGTTTTTCAATTTATGCTGGTGAATGTGAAATTTGTATTTTAACAATGTTACTTATTGCTAAAAAAGGGTGTACCATAGTGCAGTAGATAAAGCTAAAATCTCTGAATGAGGTGCAAAGCAATTTTCTTAATGTGGTCTAGATGAGTCCTACATGATTTACTGCTGTATACATCATTTGGTTGGTAAATTAATATATATTACTGCACATATTATGTACTGGGCACAGAAATAAACTGCTAAAAGATCCTACTGATTCTTGCTAATGTAGTCTACTCTATAAGATTATGAACTGTTTTAAGAATGCTACAGAGCATGAGAAACTTATATTAGCTGAGAAAATTAAAAACACTTATCGGTACTGATCTTATGACAAAAAAATGGATACTCCCATCAGTGTAAAACCTGAAAATGTGGAATTATGTCAAGATAAATAATGAACTCAAATAAATTAAAAAAAAAGACAGTGTTTCTTTCATTTTAAACAGCAGAATTTTTGTCTGAAATATTTTTTAGCACTTTTGCTAGAATTGTTGAAATGTATACAGACTGCAACTGTATGACAAATGAATGCCAAGTCCCTTTGTGAATTAAGCAAAGTAAATCACCAAAACACTTACAGCTCAAAATTAATGAATTTGCTCTTCAGCCAGCTGTAGTTTAGTCCCTGAAAGTCAAAACAAGATAAATTAAATTATAAGGGCACGTTACAATATTAAATATTTGGGGAATATTTATTCCACAAGGAGACCGACTCTTTTATACAGCTTTTGGAAAATGTTCTCTCAGAATTTCAATCCTTAACACAAAGAAGCAAAATGTCATTTTAATATGTGACTTCATCCTTAAAAGTGGGTGGTGAAGCCTATTTCCAGTTAAAGTTTAAAAGAATAAGTCGCTGTCTACAAACTGCTAAACAAATTTACTAGGCACATATGCTAATTTGGCAATAACACTGTACTTTATTAGCATCCAGATAAATGGTTGCTCAGGCATGGTTTGAATGATAACTGCCCTTATATCTCTCACAGGTCATTCAAAAAAATAAAACCATGCTCTATCAGTGGAAGGCCAGTGCTTCCTTGAAAGAGCAACGTATAACTCAGTAGCCTGCAATAATCGTCAACAACCCACAAGATGTTCTATTTGAATTTATCTCCGTTCTTCTCAGCTGAAAGTAAAGCTTGACATCTACCACTGTGAATGGAAAAAGTAGACAAAGCTCATCTAATTACTGCTTATTTATTTTTGATTAAGCAGAAAAACAAAACATAGGAACAGTAGAGAATCAATGGCATATGCACTACCTTGCACAAGAAGAGAATTATGAAATGAAGTTCACATCACAGTACTAGATGGCTTTCTGCTTTCACTTATTTAATCTACCCAAATGATTTGCAGACTATACAACAGATATAAATTGACAACAGCAGTTGAAAATCCTCTGTCTCCCTGTTTCCGACACATCATTAATATCCTAGGAATAAATTATTAAAACCTTGTTTTTTTATTTTAATTCAAGCACTATAGGCAACAAGCTGCCCGGTATTCTGAAGAAAGATACAAGATTCAAATAAATCACTTTGCAAATGTAAGTATGTTTGTTTGCAAGTATGCCTACCAGCCAAGATATTGGCAGGAAGTATTACCTCTATGAAACTCTTTGATCATATGATGTTCTGCTGCTGTATTAATCAGGATCTGTACTGGAAGACTGAATATTGAATTCCTAACAGCTTAATTGTTTTCCATGTTGTAGCGCCATAAAGTCCTAATTATGATACAGAAAACCCTGGTTCAATCAGGTTCCTCGGCCTAGCAGAATCCAGCAAGGAAGAATGGGCAGACCCATCCTGAGGCAGTAGTTCAGGTCATGAAATGACATGATGCCCCTCGGAGGAAACCAAAGTGACCTGTTGCAAGCATGAAGCTCAGCAAGCCATGTAGAGGTAGACTTCATTCTGGGCATGTGGAAGTGTGCATTCATACAGGGAATGACAACTGAGTCACTCCATCACACATTCACAACCTAGGGAAGATGTTAGGCCAAAAAAAACATGAGAAAATATCCATGTGGTTACCTGGATGATGTTTCCTGCAGCAGGATCTCACAGAAACAGGAAAAAGCTACTTAGAAAGCAGGATATCTGATAGAAGAGACTACGGGAAAAGCATATAACAATTTTTCCTAATACTAGCATACTGTTTACTCCAGCACTTCCATTTATATGTCTTACTATAACTTAAGCACAGCCATGCTTACCCATCTTCTTTCCAGGAACAGTTTCTTACCAGAACACATGGGTCTCCTCTTGCACTCCATGTCCACTAATACATGCTGACTGTGAGGTCACTATAGGTTTATCATGCAGGCTGCACTTATTACACCTTTGGGATCCTTCAGCACTCATAATTAGCATAAATAATGTCTTTATTCTGTATGCTGTATCTATGACTTCAGCTTGAATTTCAGCCTTATTCCGATGCTTATTTTTAAAGACTTTACACAAATATGAATGCCGTATAATAGTAATGAAATTACAAATAAAAATGCAGATATTACTACAGCTGAGAACTTTTATAAAGAATGCTGCTGCCTGAGTATATTTTACGTAGAGATATCAATACCTAATTATCTCTTTCTCTATATATGCATGTTTGTGCGTGTGTGTGCGTGTGTGCATGCATGCGTGCATGTGTACATGCGTGCATTCATGTGTGAGTCTGTGTGTGTGTGTGTGTGTGTGTGTGTGTATGCGCATGTGCATATGCATGTGTATGAATAGATACATACAAACATTTGTATATACATATTCTTATAATAAACAAAACAATGCAGAGTAGATGCTACAAATATACATATGTATGCATGTATATGTGTGTGTGTGTGTGTGTGTGTGTGTGTGTGTGTGTGTGTGTGTGTGTGTGTGTGTGTGTGTGTATAGGTTCACCCATACTTATCAAAAATGCACTTTTTGCTGATCATTATTTTGCTTACCATAGATGATCAACAAGACAGTTGATAGATGTGCTTGTATGAGATTGTTTGTACAGTGGGAAAGGATTATACCCCCTGCTATAGTGTGATGTCAGAGTTGGTATATATATATATATATATATATATATATATATATATATATATATATATATATAAACTAACAAAAACATCAAACATGGTGCTCAGTGATAATGTATCCAGTTTACCAGCAATAAACCCTACTCAAGATAAAACTAGCACAAAAAGCACCATACTAGAAGAAAAACGGAGAAAGTGCAGGAATAGATGCATAGCCCAACTTTAATGGCTGACAGGCCAAGTCTCCTCACAAGCAAACCAGGATTCGCCTTAACGTCATTAGTGCATGTATTTGGAAGTGCCCTCCCCCTTTTTTATACACATTCACTTAAAGCAACAGTAAACTGTATGCCATAAAAACACTAATTTCACATAAAAGAAATTAGTAAAGCAACATTTTTTTATACATAGTACAACATATGAAATGGATTTTTACCATCTTTATTCCTATGTAAAAGAAGTTGCATTTTATACACAAATTAATTTTTTTTTTTGCTAAAATTATAATGTAAATTGCCAGTGATCATTCAGCCCAGGTTTAAATAGGGCTCCCAAATTAACTTTTTTCATAAGAATTTTGTGTTTTTGTATAATTGATAAGTTGTCACCTACCACCTTATCTATGCCCAAAAAAACAAAATGTGCTGTAGGGTTTACCAATATGTGTTTAAATAATGCACTTCTGTTCCGTCGACAATTTATGTCACTCATGTGTAAAGCAATATGTTGTTTAAATTTAAGAGATGTTTGCCCTATATAGAAGGAGCCACATTGCATACTGCCATATAGACTACCCATTATGTTGCACACGTAATCAAATGGCAAATATACACTTTTGATGTGTTAACAGAAGTAAATGATTTGGTCTTAGATATACGTTTACAGTATATACAATGCCCAAAATAGGTACTACCTACTACTATTGAATTTGTTTTATTATCTTGCTTAACGTATCCCTTTTTGAAACCTGACAAATGTTTTTCTATATTTCTCCCTCTTCTGAAATGAAAACTACAATCATTTCCTAACAATGTGTCAAAATATGGATCTGATTTCAGTATGTGTCAATGTTTTGCTATGATTTGTCTAATCTTGGAAGTATCAGACCCATACTTAGTAATAAACCTAATGTGATCTTCTGTAGTATTAGTTTGTACTGCAATAACTGACTCCTAGACTGAACCCCCACTTGCTTTAATGCTTTATCCACCAGTTTATGGTCATACCCCTAGCTAAAAATCTTGCTCTTAGTTGTCTTGCCTGTACCCAAAACTCATCTGTGTTGGAGCAAATCCTTCTAATTCTAGTAAATTGGGCTTTCTGAATATTAGTAGCTATGTGGTGGGGATGACTACTGTTGGCCTGAAATAATGAGTTTTTGGAAAAAGGTTTCCTGTATAAAGTATTATCCATTGTGCCATCCATGGCTTTAATAACTTTCACATCCAAAAATTTAACTGAGTGTAAATCAATGTTACCACTAAAATGTATACCATATTCATTGGAATTTAAATATTCCACAAATTCATGCCACTTTTGGGTGTCTCCTGTCCAGATGATCCAGCAGTCATCCAGATATCTAAGCCACATTTTAAGATTTTCCATAAGCATATTTCTGCTTCTGTATATTATTTCACTTTCTAAAAAACCCATAAAAAGCTCAGCATATATGGGTGCAAACGTTGCACCCATCGCTGTACCCTTTATCTGCAAGTACCATGCCTTGTTATGTGTAAAGGAATTATGCTCCAAAACCAGTTTCAATAAAGTTAACAAAATTTCCATCTCCACCTCATCATATCTACCAGACATCCCCATCCAATATTTAACTGCTCTTATACTTGCATCATGGGGGATGCTGGTATACAGGGCATGCACATCAAGAGTGCTCATATGTGTTTCTTTGGAAATCTGTAAATCAGTCATCAACAACAAAAATTGATTTATGTCTTTTATATGAGCTGTAACATATACCAACAAAGGTTTAAGTTTACATTCCAACTACTCAGACAATGGTTCTGTCAAGGAACCATGTCCAGCCACTACTGGACGCCCTGGGGGTGGAATCACTTGTTTATGTATTCTGGGTACCAGGTAAAATACTGGGAGCTAGGATCATCAATCCTCAATTGTATGGACAAAGCCTCAGTGATGACCCTACCATAAACTGCCTGTTTTAATACTTCATCAATCTGTTCTTTAAAACACCTTGTGGGGTCCATTGGGAGGCTACAATAAGATGTTGCATCACTAAGATGTTTCTCCACTTCTTTATTGTAATCAGTTCTACTTCACACTACCATAGCACCCCCTTTATCTGCTCCTGTTATGATCAAATCATTATTTTGTTGTAAATTCTTAAGGGCTATTCTTTCCCCTTATATATCTATGGATTTGTATCACTTCACCTAAAGATCATTTCACTGACACCCATTTCACTGAGACCAAATCACCTAAAGTTCATTTCATCTAAAACTCGTTTCACTGACAAATAGTACTCTAAGGCAAGTCAAAGGTATATGTCCTTTTCACCACTGTAGTGGGACCCTGGTGTTAGTACATATAGTTAGGGGTGGTGTGGGGGGTGCAGCCCCCCACATTGGGGGCATAACCCCCCCCACTTATATTGGTTTTATGTTGTCTGGTTTTGTTGTACATTATTTGGTAAAAGCCAACTAGGTGGGAGGTTATGCCCCCCCCACGCCTACCCTACCTATATATACTAACACCAGGATCACACTTACAGTGGTGAAAAGGATATATAACTTTAATTTGCCTTACAGTACTACTTGTCAGTGAAACGAGTTTTAGGTGAAATGAACTTTAAGTGATTTGGTCTCAGTGAAATGAGTGTCAAGTGAAATGGTCTTTAGGTGAATTGATAAAAATCTCTCTCTCTCTCTCTATATATATATATATATATATATATATATATATATATATATATATATATATATACATACACACACACACACACTCACACGCACACACATATGTATTCCACATGCCACCACAAGTTTGAATAAAAATTCACCACATACTTGCAACATAATACAGAACCTGAAACAGAGTGTAATTTGCAAGGGTGTAATTACAGTTATTTACTAGCAGTACAGCACTGTAGAAAATATGAAACACATTCCTTTATCGTGACAATTTATT
The DNA here is from genome assembly GCF_019279795.1 of Protopterus annectens. Taxonomy (NCBI): domain Eukaryota; kingdom Metazoa; phylum Chordata; order Ceratodontiformes; family Protopteridae; genus Protopterus; species Protopterus annectens. Next base: position 662,366,312 of record NC_056751.1, on the reverse strand, counting down.
TGCAGGATAATGCCGTTCAACTTGCTATAAAAAGATTCAATCCCACCACTGAAAAACAAAATTAGGGCATACAAGTGACTTCTACTACAACAGATTTAATGTGTTTCTGTAACATTCACAGCGTAACAAAATGGTTTAATCCCATTTCATATCCTTGCTTTTATTTCCTAACTTCTGTCAACCTCTCTGACTCATGGTTTGGCAATAGTTAGGCACCAAACAGTGCCACCGTCTGGCAGAGTCTCAATCACATTTCACTTTTTGTTTCACTCTGAACTCGCACTACAATGCCTAAAGAAGTTTCACTTCAAAAATAGCAGCCATAGTAACATATTTAAACTTGCTGCTTTTAGCACATATTCTGCCTCTCATCAAACCATAATTTTATTTGACTGTTTTCATGTAATGACCATGGGTGTTTTCATGCAGTGTGCAATCAGACCCTCTTCTCCATAAAGCCATCCACCTTCTATGTATACCTCTGATATTTGATTGTGAGGATGTGAAAAGAACAATGAGCACAATAATTTATTTCAACCTATTACTCTTGCACAAGTAAACATGCTCCTGAATTTAATTACTTGTACTTGTACAATTTGGAGTAACTGATTTGCATGTTTCAACTTTCTAATAGGCTGTCCCTACCTCTTTTATGATTTTAAGTCTGTCCTCAGTGTTTTGTGGGACTGCACTCCCTACACCCCCCAGCTAATATAACCACCCTCCAGAGTGGCAGCATTTCTACGGAATTTGAGCCAAGTTAAGTGAGTGTGCAGATTACCCCCCCCCAACTCTCTAAAAATTACCATTGCTTATACTCTCTCACTCAACTATCCTATTAATTGATGGATTTGCTTAATTTGTGTGGTTTCCCCTTGATGTCATAAAGAGTATGCACCCCCGACAGCCCCTTAAAATCATCACTTCTCATGCGTGATTGCCAAAAGTGTTGAAATAATAACCATAGTAATCTAATTCACTTGCAACTACAGGGAATATCACCCCCATCAACCTCTATAAAAATTAAATAAAACCGATGAAAGTGAATTACACTGTGTGCAGTATATAATGTTACCAGTGCATATAACTCTATCTGGATTCCTTTCAGAAAAAGTGAATAAAATGATCACCACAAATGTATTTCAACTTGGAGCTGTCAGACACTATGCTCAGCTTCCCATCAACCAAACCACAACACAAAAGACTTAATTGTGATTATCCTAACATGCCTTTGTTTAAATCTATGGACTATCATACAGAACAGATAACCACTTCTGGAAATCACCTGTATTACCAAAGTTGTAAAACAAGTGTGCACAGTAATGTGGATCAAGGCTGCAGTGGATATAATCACTCTGCTTTGCTCTTAACACACAGTTCAAAAGAAAAAAAACTTTATACACAGCTCCCAGTCTCTTAACACAGCAAGGAGGGAGAAAACTAAAACTGAAGAGGAGCATAGACCCATATCATTGACAAATGTGAAAAATATTACTTTCATTTATGTACTTAGATATTTAATAAAATAACACGTTTTTATGTCTGCATCCATTTTTCTGGAGATTATATTCTAAGCAATTGTCATTATTTAGTGTTAGCAATTCTCACTGAATTGTGAGAATTACAAGTTATTCTAGGATTAGAATAAAGTATGAAGCAGACTTGGAGACAGCTGAAAAGAATGAGCTATAGCCAGCCCAGGGAACACATTTATAGATTCATAGGTGTGTACTAGACTAATGGCCCTGGAGCCTTTACAAGTCAAGCCCATAGGATTACCCTGGCATCATGCCAAACCTTCATGGCCTGCAGCAAGGAGAGAATAGTTGCTAGGACCATACTTCAACTGTCCCGGATTTTGGCGTAATTTTGCTCTTATTACCTTCTAAAACTGGTGATTTTTGGAGAAAACTTTCTGAATTATATTGAAAAAGTAATAATTATAGACTTGTTTTACTTCAGAAAATGTATACTAATTCAATTATTTTATTCTGCCAACTTTTCAAGTTAATAATACTCATATTTTAAAAGTATCACTGATTGTTCCTGATTCTGAAGGTATGTGATTCAGAACTATGTTAGGTAAAGAGAGCAGTCTGACACTGTCAAAGCAGCTAATAAAAAAAATTAAAATATTTTCTAACCTTTTTATGTCAGATAAAAGTAAGGGCAACAATACTGCTGCCTTTCCAAACACAAGGATGGCTCACCTTCTCACATTTAAGTGCAGAAAACTCCCAACAGTTTGCTAGTAAATCTCAAATTGTAACAGCGCAAAAACATGAGGCAAAATAAATCAAGGATGCTCTGTGACATCAGGGGTAGATGAACAACCCCAGCCTCATTGTACCTATGTAATGAAATGCTGGCACTATTCCAGTGAATACAATTAACCCTGGGGAACAGCAGTAGTTCAAAGAACCCAAGCAGCTAAAACTATAAATTTAATTTTAACTTGTTTTTTTGACAAAAAGGCAATCAGCATTCAGGCTGGAAGACTAGTGTCTTTCTGGAGAGCTTCTTGTTTTATCAGATGTAAACACAGCAGACAGTATTTTTCCTCCATCTAACTTTTGATGCAGCCACAAAAACAAAATTGGTGTCTGCATTGCATCTACATATCTGCTTAGTAGTAAATCAGATTCAGGTGCAAGTGGGACTTTTAGTTTGTTTTCTTCCTCCGGATTACCCCTGTATGGAATGAAACTCAAATCACAATGAAGAAATGACAACATTGCAGTGATAAATAATAAAATGAGCTTGTTTTATTGATATCAAGCTTGCTACTTTGTTTTCCACTATCGAAAGTGAATAACTGTTTTTTTTCCTTTTTTCAGTAGTTAGCCAAAAGCATAATCGATGACACTGTGAAAAGTGGGTGTGTGGTGGTGGTGGGGGGGGGGGTCATCCTTGCTCTATGCTTCCGGCTTCCATGTGTGGACTATAATGCTAATAATACAGAAGGCTAGTTGTGGGCAGTGTCAAGAAAACATTTATACACTTCTTCTTCTTTTGGCTTTTCCCAGTTAGGGGTCGCTACAGCAGATCACCTGTCCGCTCATGATTGGCAGTGGAGTTTTACGGTGTTGAGTTGTCAGCCCGGTGCCCAACCTTGCACAGAAGGCACACACATGCATGCACTCACACCTAGGGCCAATTTAAAGTGTCCGATCCACCTTCAGCATGTCTTTGGGATGTGGGAGGAAACCAGAGCACCCAGAGGAAACCCAAGTGACCACAGGGAGGACATGCAGACTCCGCACAGAAGGCACCCCAGCCGTGGATCGAACCGGAGAACCTCTTGCTGTGAGACGGCAAAAACAGTTATACAATACCGGTCAATATTAACAAGATATGTTTGAATATAGAGTTCACTTTAATTACTAGAGAATAGAAAAGGAGGAATGAAAGAGATTGCAAAGGGGGGTTAGGAATGGAGTATGATGGAGTAATAAATTGGATTGTGGTTATATTAGGGGAATAGGGAGAGCAAATCCTTAAGATATGTCATAAACCTGGCATCTTTTAATGAGACAAGACAGGATTATACCTGAAAAACGGTGTACTAATTTTAGTATTGGAGTATACCCATATTGTTATAATTGCAAACTAATCCAGAAAGGACAAGAAGGTAAAACATGCATTAAACAAAATATGCAGATCTGTGGTAATTTTCCAGCAGAAGGAGCATCACTATCTGACTCTTAAGTAAAATAAAATAGCTCCCATCATCTACAGGCCATGCAGTTAGCGCACACCATGATGCTTATACTTTTGAACATTGCACACAGTCCATCACTAGCAAGTACATTAAAGGTGAAAGTCTCCACTAAGACCTTTCACTGACACCAGCAAAAGCAAAGCGTGTTATATCTATTGCAATAAGGTTTGGAACTTGAATCTCCAACCATAAGGAATTGTAAGACCTTTTTAAACTTTCTAAACTTTCACGTGCATGATGAGGTAGCTGCAGCTACTGAACATGGGTAAAAGAAGAATATTAATCCAAGGTACTAGTTATGTCCTTACATTCACCACTGCAGTATTAACATATGGGATTCCCTGCCATGGAAGCCCCATGTCCAGTCAGTCTAACAAAGCCTACTGTTCCTTTAAGGTATGCCTAATGTCACCCAAATGCTCCTCATGTAGCATAGGCCAAAAATAACATTCAGGCATACCATCCTCAGAACTTCTTTGCTGCCAGTCTGAAAGGTTCTAACCATCAGTCTGTTTGCCTACATCCATTTTCTGCCAGTTTGAATGCATTTTAGTTCTCTAGTGCATACCTACATCTGTTTGCTGAAGTCCGAGCCATTGCAGATAAGTACCCCGGTAGGGTTTTGTTTTTTCTTGTCTTTTTTGTGCTATTAGGGGTTAGTGTCATCTAGGATGAGTAAATGTCAGGGCAGGAGGCAGATTCCCCATAAAGACTGCCATAATAAGTGTATTTTTTGCCTAGGAGCCTCTTATGACCGTACATCTAGTTTGATTTTTCAGGCATTCATCCCAAAAACCCATTGTAGTTGGCTTTCTTCCCTTTCCTTGTATCTTGAGAACTAGCATCTTAAACTTCTCGCTACAGATACAGTGAAAGAAGCTTCCTGCCCCAAGGGTCTGCCATTAGGGAAGAAGGTGAAAAAGAAAATACCAGAATCTCCCACTGTCCAACCTCTGCTGGATGTTTCTCCCGAGGCCATTACAGACCCAAGGATTTGCAGGCATCCATTTTGAACATTTAAGGGGAACCACAGTTGATTGTTTGTAAGGGGCCTGGGGGGGGGGGTTCCACAGATTCTAGTTAGGAAAGAAGTTCCTACTACAGTTATTGAATGCTTTCCTGAGTCAGAGCCTTCTCACTTTTATAGGATGGATGTTCCCTTAAAAAAGAAACAGAAAGCTAAACATGTTTCTTCTGCTCCTAAGGATCCACAAAGTGAGTGGCAGGCCTTTACTCAGGGGTTATTTAATGCTTTAATGTCATTAAGGCCTACTCAAGGGGTGTATGTTCCTGCTCCTCCTTGTTCCTCTATTCCCCTTAAAAGGCCTAGCGAACAGGATTCTTTTGAGGAAGACAAGGATTCTGATGAAGAATCCCTGGTTTATTTTACTCGGATTCCTTCTTTGGAATACAGGTCAAAGGAGGAGGACTCTAACAGTCCTGATACTCATTTTCAGGAAATTTCTTTTGGGGACACAATCTTTAAGATGGAATTTTTTAAGTGGGATTGTGCTCAGGTCTCCGATACCCATAAGAGGTACTATGAGTTACTGCAGATGGAATCTCCTAAACCTGCAGGTATTCCTTCTGTTTTGGCTGCTTTGCTGGATGCTTTTTCCAATGCCTCTAAAGTGCCTGATTCTCTGCTCCCTGCTCCCCAGAAGATTGATAAGCTTTATAGGATGCCTGAGGACTGTAACTTTTTTTTACAAATGTCTGACCGCTCTATGGTGTCTGTGGCCTCTGATAAGCCATCTCAATTGCTTCCTTCACATAAGTTATTGCCTTCTGCCAAGGACAGTAGAACCATGGAAAGGCTGGGTAAGAAGGTCTACACTTCTGCTACTCTAGGACTCTTAATTGTCAGACCCATATATCTAAGTATGTGTTGACTCTACTTTCTCCAGCCTATCAGCCTATTTCTTATCTTCTAGACTCTGAGGGTAAAACTTCTGCTTTTTCCTTGCTAGGTGCTTCCTCTCAAGTGGTTCATCATTCTATCAAATGTAGTTATGTTGCAGCAGATGCCTCTTCTAGGGCTGCTGCGTTTGGTTCATTAATGAGGAGGTATTCTTGGCTTAGGCTTGCTTCAACTTTTTTCCTGATATTAAGGATGCTCCTCTGGATAATCAATGTTTGTTTGGAGAATCAGCTGCTGGTTTACGTCTCTTCAGGATAAGGAGAAGGCCTTACAGACTCGTAAACATGTTTGTTTTTTCTGTGCCTAAATTTCAGAAAAACTACCATTCTAAGACAGCCTTTGTTCACAAGCAATTTTGCTCTTCTGTAAAAAGGGTGGCAAACAGGCTCCTCCTGCTAAGGCCACTCAGACTTCATGGATTCAGAAGCCTTTCCTTCCTGACAAACCAGGTGTTGTATGTGTATCTGTCTCTTCCCAGCCACATTCCTCTTTCTCTTCACCTTTCTCTCTTCATATCTGGATTCAGATCACTCAGGATTCTTTGGTTCTGTCAATCATTCATCAGGGGAACTTCATGGTGTGTATATCCCATCCTCCTCTTATGGGCATTCCTCAGCCTCCTTAGGGACAATTTCCTTTTTTCCAAGAGGTTGTTAGAGATCCCTAGTCACAGGGGTTCAAGAGGTGCCTGTGTCTCAAAGGGGGAAGGGGTTTTACTCAAGAATGTTTCTAGTTCTCAGAACAAAGTGCACTTGGAGACTGATTGTAGACCTCTCTCATCTAAACACTTTTCTGAAGGTGCCTTCCTTTTGGATGTTGTCCCTTCAGGTTCTGTTTCCTGTCTTGCTCCCTCAGGCCTATATGGTGTCTCTGGATCTATGTTTACCTCCATATTCTGATCCATCCTCTTCGGGATGTTTTTGCATTGCTCTGCTTCCTGGCATTTTCACTTCTCTGCTTTGCCCTTTGGCCTTTCTACTGCCCCAAGGGTGTTCACCAAATGCCTGGTTCCTGTAATTGCTTTTTGCAGGCTTCAAGGGATACAGATATTTCCTTCCTTGAATGACCTGCTGATTCACGCATCCTTTCCAGAGATCCTTTCGGCAATCTTCATTTTGCCATTTCCCTTCTTCAGAACCTGGAGTTTTCATTAAACTTAAAAAGTCTTCTCTGACTCGTTCTCAGCATCATATCTGTCAGGGTTGCAGAGTTCAGATGGTGCCAGTGCTGGCATCCCTGCCTCCTTCAAAGTCCTTAACTCTTATTTCTTTCAAACTCTTCTTCCCCTGGCCTTCATTACAGCCAGGGAATCTGTGAGAGCTCTGGTTTTCATGGCTCCCACCATTCCGATGCGCCCTCTGGCCAAACTTCATATGAGGAAGTTCCAGTGGTTTCTGAAGTCAGTGTGGAATCAACAAGCAAAACCTCTATACTTTGTGATTCCTCTTCTTCCTTGTCTCAAGAAGAAACTTCACTGGTGGATTCATTGGTTGTCTCTGAATCCAGGGCTCCCTTTTTATCCCCCTCTTCCCTCTCAGGAACTGTTCACAGATGCTTCAGACATGGGACAGGGAGCAAGAATTGGCTCCCTAAAGGTACAAGAAGTGTGGTTACCTCATCAGCTGAAGGAGCACGTCAACATCAAAGAGATGAGAGGTCTTATGCTGGCTCTTCAGACTTTGTATCCTCTTTTCTCTCTGGGGCCTCTAAAGGTATTTACAGATAATACCACAGTGATGCGGCATATCAACAAACAGTGAGGAATGAGATCTTATCATTGTCGGTTGGCACTTCTGGGATGGGATCTTGCTGTCAAGTATCAAGTGACTCTTCAGGCAGTTTATATCCCTTCAGATCAGAACATTGTGACAGACACTCTGAGCAGATTCTTCACTCAATCCCATGAATGGATGCTTCACAGGGATGTGTTTCTGGACATTGCCCACCAGTGGGGTACTCCTCAAGTAGACCTATTTGCTTCTGCTCTGAACAGGCAACTTACTCTGTTTTGTGCCAGAGTTCCATATCCTTTGGTGTGGAAGGTGGACATCCACTCATTTTCTTGGAAGTGGATGCTTCTTTATGCATTTCCTCCCCTTCCTCTCATTCTAAAAGTAATGTTCAAGATTCAACAGAATGCTCACAAAAGCTTGTTGGTGACTCCCTTTTGGCCATGACAGCACTGGTTCCCTCTACTTCTGCATCTAGCCAAGAGCAGTCATCACAATTTACCCCACAGGGTGGATCTACTCACACAAGACAAGGGATCTCTCATCCATCCCCACCTGTCCATGCTTCAACTGACACTGTGGGTGATAGGGTTTTGATGCCTCATAGACACCTTTTTTTGAGGTCATGCTGCAGGTCCTGCAGGAGGCCAGGAAACCTACTACTCGGAAATCATACTTATCTAAATGGAAAAAGCTTTCTATTTGGTGTCCCTCTCATAATCTGGACCCACTTATTGTGGATGTTCCTTTGGTTCTCTCATTTGTGTGAGTTGCTCAATGCTGGTTTGACCTATTCTTCTATTAAGGTCCACTTATCAGATCTTTCTGCTTGTCTGCCTTTATGTCCTCTTTAGCGTCTAGATTTGAGGCTAAGCAATTTCTTAAAGGTGTCCTTAATATTAGACTTTCCAGGAAGCCTGTTCCTCCTCTCTGGGATTTTAATTTTGTTTTGGAGAAATTGACTCAGGCTCCTTTTGAGCCTGCTGTTTCAACTTCCTTGCAACATTGTTCTTGGAAGACTATTCTTTTGTTAGCTCTTACTTCTGCTAGATGGGTGTCTGAGTTGCAAGCCATTATGGCTTGTCCTCCTTTTTTGATATTCCATGAGGACAGGGTGTCCTTACACTTTTCATGCCAAGAGCCTTCCTTCTGTAAAAGCTCATTATACTAGAGCTGTGGCTTCTGGTGCTTTTTTCAAGGGCATAAACACTATTTCTACTCTTGAAGCAGCTACCTGGACTTCTGTGCATACTTTTATCACACTCTAAGTTGGATGGTATCTCCAGAGCTAGAGCTGGTTTTGCAATGGCCATCCCTCATGGTTTCTTAGAGCGGTCTACTCCTCCTTCCTCCTGCTAAGTCTCTTCTTGAACTTTGGCACTCTTCCATATGTTAAAAATACAGCAGCACTGAATGTAAGGACCTAGTATGGTTGTGCAGACTCTTACCATAACAGTAAATGTCCTTGCCTTCACTGCTGCAGTATTCACTTTCTCCCTCAATCTTTCCCAGTCTTTTCCCTTCTTGGATGTACAGGTTACCCCTTGGGTTTCCCTTGAATGGTGTTCCTACTGGGGCAAATAGTTCTGAGGATGGTATGCCTGTATATCACCTTTGTGCCCTATGCTATGAAAGGAGCATTTGGGTGACATTTGGTGTACCTTAAAGCAACTGTAGTCTTTGTTAGACTGGCCAGATGTTGGGCTTCCAAAGCAGTGAATCCCATATGTTAAGAATACTGCAGCAGTGAAGGGAAGGACATCTACTGTTATGGTATGATTTTGCACAACCATACTTTCCTTCTAAATAATATGGGTATCGTGTTGTCATAAACTTGCTCTTCACTGGAGTGACTTTTTGTTTTGTAAACAATGCTGGTTTCCAAGTGTTTTGCAGTGAGACATTTTTTCTCCTACAGATTAATTATATTGTATGAATTGTTATCACTTTGGGCTCTATCTTTTATAATTGGCCCATTTATTGTAGTTTGTTCCCTATCACAATATCCAAAACTGTGAGACTGAAATGTATGAAAATAAAAAAGCAAGTATTGTTCTTGGACGAGGGAAAATATTGTAAGGAATCATTGATTATTACCTTAGACTTGATATATATTCTCCCAGATACACAGCTGTGCTGTTCCAAGGATAACAATAACTAGTATTTGTAAATTTCAGCTAGACAATTAGATTTGTTAGACTGCCTCTGCCATTTTGTTGTATAAAATGGCTAATCGATGGTAAGGTATTCCCAAACAAATAGAAATGCAAATGAGGTGAGTTACAGACTTGCATGGTAAGATTTGTCAATCCATTTTCTTTACTATAACCCAGCATGCATTTATTGCCATGCAAGAATCAGCCCCAAAGTGAATACCACTCAGTCTCAGGACAGACACATTTACAAATGCATACACATTCAACAGAATCATCTATAACCAGTTCAGCATTGTTGATTTACCTGCCAGTTTGTCTTTGTAATGTGAACATAGAATAGCCATATACACATAATTCTGACAGAATGACTTGACCCAGGGCTACTACAGTTTTAAATCTACTCTTAATACACGATAATTATTATTTTCTGTGACAATATATTCATCATTTGTTTACCGGGAACGTCTGACTTGGAACAAAGCCAATTTTCAGCTGAGGCCCAGGGAGAAATGTTCCAAATGCATGTCTTTGAAACATGGTAGGAAACCGGACCACCCAGAGGAAACCCACATGAACACAGGGAGGACATGCAGACTCCACACAGAAGGCACTCCAGCTGAGAATCAAACCAGAGAAACTCTTGCTGTGAGGTGACAATGCTACCGCTGCACCACTGCATTGTCGGTAAATTCATAAGTCCTTAAATATATATATGGGATCCTGTCATTCAATCAACAGCACATTCATTGAGTGCTATATAACTGAACAAAAAGTAGCTTTCTCCTACAGTGATGTTTTTTTCTCCAATGTTATACAGCCTTGGAGTAGGTATGTAAATGTCAACATCCTGAAAGTGAACCACTCTACATCGAAAATGGAGGTTGCTTCTTGGCGCTTGCAAATATTACTAAAAAAAACATAAACAGCATCCCCCACATCCTTGTTACTTATATATACTAACTTCTAGGCTGCACAATCCCTGGGGAAAGGAAATATTCCCCAATGTGGGGATTCTCGATCACTCACACCTGTAGGCTGTATAGTCGACCAAATACTGTTGATTAACCAGATGTTGACCAACCTCCCTGTTGACCAAAGTAATGAATCCATAGATATATATGCATATGTGTGTGTATATGTATGTGTGTATATATATATATATATATATATATATATATATATATATATATATATATATATAGGTTTGGTATCAAAATTGTGAACGGCAAAATAAATGCTATTCGCAAGACTGAATCACAGCAAAGAAAGATTCGACATTGTGTCCAAAAAGATCATGTGATGTCCATATAGGACCTCATGTAAATGAAACTCCTATACCTCACATCACATTTACACCCCCTGCTAACTATATATTCCAACTCTGAGTTTGCACTACAGTGAGGAAATGGATGAGTTTCCAAACCGCACTGCACATAATCTCCATATGGTACAATGAGTTCATATTAGCGAATGCACACTTTCGAACACAGAGATGTTCAGCAAGATGAACATTCAAACATCCAAGTTTCAAATTGTCCATTTGCGGAGCATCTCCATTCCAAAAATTGATAGTAAACTGTATACATGCATACACACACATATATATACATGTATGTGTGTGTGTGTGTGTGTGTGTGTGTGTGTGTGTATATATATCTATATATATATATATATATATATATATATATATATATATCGTGTGTGTATGTGTGTGTGTGTGTGTGTGTGTGTGTGTGTGTATATATATATCTATATATATATATATATATATATATCTATATATATATATATATATATATATATATATATATATCTCGTGTGTGTGTATGTGTGTGTGTGTGTGTGTGTGTGTGCGTACGTGCGTGCCTGCCTGTGTGTGTGTGTGTGTGTGTGTGTGTGTGTGTGTGTGTGCAAAGCTTCAAAGATATTACACAGTAAATGACCATTTTAAGATGAATAACAGAAGAGAGTACAAGGGATGAAAACTAATGATAGTCTAAGGTGATTTTTACCGTTGGTTGGCACTACAGTGCAAAGGGTTAAAGATGTCCTTGATTAACAAGAATTCCTCAGTCTCTGCATATGGATGGTGTTACAATGATCAAATCATTTAACTTGATAAGTGCTCATGGCAGTCCACTACACAGTTGTTTATGCATTTGAGAACCTATTAGTTTAACAAATTAATTAAATAAAAATAATTAAAATCTGGGTACTGCTTATTTTGAATGCCCTCTGTTTTTTAAGATTTTAGATTTATATTAGCAAGTTAAAAGTCTCACAAAAGGCAGTTTATCCATAGAATATGTGAAAGTGAAGATGGGCCTTAGCGCAGCCTTAGTACACAGTTGTGGAGCTCAGTATCTTCACAACTTCGGGAGTAAGAGGCTTGTGTCTGGGATCAGTGAGTCTGTTCTCCATATAGACCCCCTTCTCCTTCTTATCTCTGTCTAATCAGTGACTTTGTGCGATACGCTACTGCACACATCAACCCAGTCCATATCATGCAGTGAGGCACTGTAGGTGTCCAGATCTGTGTTGCAGGTGACACATCTGCAGCTCTGTAGGAGTTGCCAGTGCAGTGATACAAACTACCTCCTTTACCCCAGTGATGGGTGGGATGCTGTTTTCTGCTCAGTCCCATCCTCCCCTGCCCAGACCCGCCATTGTCCATGTAGCTAGTCAAACATATGTCATCCAAGTTGCCATAGGGACATCATTGCTCTGTACAATTGGGCTGGACTAGTAGACATAATTTTTAAAACCTGTCTTTGAGATGCATTCATGGTCTTCTGTAAAGTATCTCTGTCAAAAGTAGTGATTTAGCACATTTGGGTAATCCGGTGATGGGGAAAATTGTAAAAGGGTACATTCTAGATTTATATTCAGTCAGCTCTTTGATCTACACCAAGAAAGCATGCATAAATACCTACACTTCATTGATGCCTGCTTGGTTGTTCTTTTAGAAAATGTAATGTGGCATGTTTTATGGCAGTGTGTTGAGCAATGTGATATGGTGGTGTACCTTTGCTGGGGTTTTGCACTTTTTTCCACTGAGGTGTGACTGTAGAATTGATATACATAATTTACAAGGGTTTATGGGTGTGGGGCAAGCTTCCCACATGAGGGTGTGCAGGAGGGGACTTGCCCCTTTGCAAACATTTTATTCTGTTTATGTTTTTTGATTTATGCTTTTTGGAAATTATCTTTTGCAAAACCATCAGCTGAAGTATAGTATCTCAACAGAACATAAATGTTCATACAGGGTGGTGTCAAGTTGAAGAACAATCTGAAATTTTAAAAATCCTTCTGAAATCTTCTCCTAGCTGATAAATTGTAATAAGCTTTATCCTTATATTTGACAAATTAAGACTTTCAGAAAGCATTGCTTAAGCAAAATGTTACGAGCATCTGACATCGTCCAAGAATCCCTCCATCTCAGCATAGTTATATTGGAAATGCATTGCCTTGTGAAATTGTAGAAAGTACAGAATTTCAACATCTATAAACATTTGAAGTTGATAAGGAATTGTAAATCTTTGTATTCACCAGTTCCTCACAATAAAATGACTGATCGGAATCCCCTCAGCCTGTTAAACTCACATGTAATTTTTCAAATTGTATAGGTGGAGTGCTACGCTAGTTGCCCTGAAGGGCCATTTAAGCCTAGCCAATAACCTAAGGTGAGAATTAAACCCTGTACCTTTGGATCATGAGACAAAGAATTTAACCATTTTATCATTTGTATCAATAATACATGATATACTTGATATTAAGATCGAGATGTGACTGGATACTTTCTCCAAATGTATTTTTCTAAGTCATTTTCTGCAGGTGACAGACAAGGTTCATAGGTTCATAGGTGGGTACTAGGCTATCGGCCCTGGGGCCTATTCAAGCCCAGCCAAAAAGGTACCCTGGCTTTTGCCACCCAAGAAAATTATTTTCCTGTGCCACTGTCGAGCAGAACCACAGAGGTGATCCCGGGGTGAATTTCCTATTTCCCATCCAATCATCAAGATTTTTCTTGAAGAGTGCTAATGAGGAGCTTTGTTTGATATAGACAGGTAATTTATTCCAGAGTATGGGAAGTCTCTGGGATAGGAATCTATCCCTCCTGCATGTTCTGTTTATTGTGGTGACAAGGTTTAGGTTCCTAGAGCATGTAGCTCGGAGGGATTGGGATTTCTTTAAGTGGAGCATGTCCTGCAGCTCTGGTTTGACATAGCTTTGTATGTTAGGCAGAGATCACCTCTGAGTAGGTGATATTCGACAGAGTAAAGCTGGAGTTTTTTGAGATGGTCTGCGTAGGGCATCTGTTTGAGGCCGGTAATCCTATTTGTGAGGTATTTCTGTGGCCTTTCCAGTTGTTGTAGATGTCTTGTGAGGTACATACCAAAAGGGGCGTTGTACTCTATAATGGGTCTAATGAGTGATGTGTAGAGGGGAACAATGACCTCTTTTTTTCTGGATGAGAAACCATTTGTGATGAGGTGTGCCATGTAGAAGGATTTCCTGACTACTGTGGCAATGTGATTATCAAAGGAGAGACTACTGTCCACCTGTGTCCCAAGGTCTCTTATCACACTTTCGGTGTTAAGTATACTTTAAGTATACTACCGCCTATGTTGTAGTTCATGGGTACAGAGTTTTTACCAAAGGGGATGACATTGCACTTTTTGGCATTGAGCTTGAGGCCATGGCTTTGACACCAGGCATCTGATTCAGTGAGGCCCTTTTGTAGGATGTCCACATCGTTAGGAGTTTTGATTATGGCTCCTAGTTTGCAGTCATCTACGAACTTCATTAGCCAAAGACCTTCTGTGTTAGCCTGTACTTCAGAGAAGTAGATACCAAACAGGAGAGGACCCAGGACTGAACCCTGTGGTACTCCAGTTGTCACTGGCCTGAAGTCGGATTTGGAGTCTGCTACTTTCACAGTGTGGGTTCTGTCAGTGAGCCATTTGGCAACCCATCTTGTGACATAGGGATTTATACCTAATTTAGTGAGTTTATCTATAATTCCAGAGTGGGGGATGGTGTCGAAAGCCTTGTCAAGATCTAGATAGGCTGTGTGAACCATCTTACCCTTGTCTACGGCTTTGGTGACTGCTTCAAAGAAGTCTATCAGGTTTAGGAGACATGATCTGCCATTTACTAACCCGAACTGGGTGGGGTCCAGAGTTTGGAAATTACCAGTGTCTTTGTTTATAAGTTCCATGATAATACAGTTCATGGCCTTGCAGACCAGGCTTGTCAGGTTAATGGGGCGATAGTTCCCGGGGTTCGTGGTGGCTCCCCCCTTGTGGAGTGGAATAACCGTCGCTGTGTGCCATTCAGCCAGCACAAAGCCTGAGGTGAGGCTATGATTGAACATGGTACTTAGGTGGGGTGCCAGTTCATTCTGTAGTTCATGTAGAACGCAGCCTGGGATGTTGTCTGGTCCCATGGATGCTGTGTTCTTGGCTTTGGAGAGTGTGGTTTTTACCTGTGCAGCCGTGATTACAGGAACTTTGCATTCTTTCGGTATAGAGATGCAATTTTTAGGGGGTGAGAGGGGGGTAAAGTTAGCACTGAACCTATCTGCCAGGATGTTGGCAATATCAGTTGGGTCTGTATATTTAGTGCCATTGTGCTGTAACTCAGAGCAGATCTGAGTGTTGCCATTGAGATTCTTGACATAGCTATAGAATGCTTTGTGGTTGTTTTTACAATCAGTGGCGATTTTGTTTTTGTAACTAGCTTTGGAGGATTTTATCAGGGATTGCAGCTTCTTACTGAGGCTGACCAGGGAGCTCCTCCACTCATGGGATTTTACTCTCTTTTGCAACAGTTTCTTCCTTCTGTTGTACAGTTTGTTTATGGCAGGGGACCACCAGATTGGCTTCCTTTTTTGGAGGATAGCGTCTTCTGTTTGGGATAGCAGGATCCATGCACTCATGTAAGTGCTTATAAAGTGCAATTGCATAGGATTCAGTAGTTCTAACTGTATTGTCCATCTGCATGAGTGTCATGACATTCACCACTTCTGTCGTAAGAAGCATGAAGTTGGCTTTGGAGAAATTTTTTACCATAGTTTCCTTAATGGGGGGTGGCGGCAGGATGTGGATATCTAGGGTAATTAGCTTATGGTTAGATCGGACCAATGACGCATTGACTTCAGGTGTGGAACACCGGTCACTCATGTTGGTAATGACTAGATCTAGGATACTGTTGCCCCTGGTGGGGGTGTGGATAAGTTGATCCAGGGCATTGGAGTTTATGAATTACAGAAAGCGTTGAGTGCAAGAGTTGGTACATGAGTAGTTTTCCCAGTTAATGGTGGAGTAGTTGAAATCACCCATTTTTAGGGTGTTTGGTTGAACCCTAATATTTTCCAGTACATCAAGAAAAGAGGAGTGGGAATCCTGGAGCATGGTGGGTGATCTGTAGCAAGCTACAATTTGGATTGCAGATTTGCCCAGAGTTAGTTGCACTTGGATAACCTCGGCTGCATTATGCTGAGCAACTAGGCTGGAGGTGTGGTTATCGTTAATGAATATGGACATACCTCCGCCTTTGGTGTTCCGGTCCAGGTTACATGGCCGAAAGGTGTGGTATGAGTTATAGCCTGGTTGTGCAGGGGTGCTCTCTGGAGCCATGAACCAGGTCTCAGTCACTGCACAGATATCGATGTTCTCCATTTTAAGGAGTGCCTCGAGTGAGTGCATTTTGAGATTTAGACTTCTAGCATCGAGTAGCATCACCCTCATTTTTTGCTTGCCTGTTCCTGTTACGGTGGTGAATTTGTCATTTGAACCTTGCCTAAAAAAGGCACTATAGGGGCGGCAAGAACCTTAGCCAGTATCCGGATTCCCAGGGATGACAGGTGCAGGCCATCTCTGGCAAAGTATCATGGTCTGTCGACCATGTCATCCCAGGCAGACAGATACTGGATCCCTTTAGAATGGCACCAGAAGCTTAGCCAATTGTTGAAGTCAATCATTTTGTCCTTGTACTTCGGCATCATTCTGGGTGATGGCAGAATGCTACTTAGGGCTAGGGTCATACCTGCCTGGGCTACAAGATTGGAGAGCTCTTCCATGTCTCTTTTCATGTAGTCCAGGGAGGTACATCTCAGGTCATTCACACCAACATGGACAATGACAGTCATATTTGTACTTGTGGAGTGACCTGAGTGGGTGTGTTATGCGGCAGATCCTGGCACCTGACAGGCAGCTGACAGTAACCTTCTCCTTGTTTAGCCTGGTGAGTGGGACATCAGTGTGCCTGACTATAGAGTCACCTATGACTAGTGTGCTGGGTACGTTGTTTTGCCTTATTGGCTGTGGTTGAGTGGCACACTGAGTCTGCAGGCTATGTATCATTTGGGTTGTGTTGGGGGATGGAGGTTGCTTGCGTTTCTGCTTTGGAGGTCTCTGTTGCTTAGACAGATTATTATTGAGAGCCTCTGTGAATGTTTTTGTGTTACTATGTGTGGATTTTGGTGGTGTCGATTTAGTGAGACTATGTGATGAGTGTGGTGTGGTGCAAGTGTTTACCTTCTCCTCTTGACTGTCAAGTTCAGTCTTGATTGGAGAGAGCTTTACCTCCAGTTTGGCTAGATAAGTGCATCTCTCACAGGTTGTAGTGTTGGGTGGTAGGATGAGAGGGTTGTCTGTGTACATGAGTCAATTTCTACATTGCCCCAAGATGCCCAGATTCATTAGATAGACAGGAGAGAACACTCGGAGCTGACCCTTGGACATGCCTGAATAAAAACTATTTTCCTCTAGATAAGTGAGGAAAGTGAGTACAAGAGCTGTTTTTCTCTAAGCAAGTAAGGTGCATGGCAGAGTATAGAAAATCACTTGTAGAGCAGTCAGGAGGGACAGCAAGTATCATTCACTTAGCTTAGAATGTGTCACAAATTCTATACTTTTTTCTTCATGAAGTAAGGTTCGTGCTTTTATTCCTGAACTCAGATCAGTTGCTCTTCAACTATTACACATTCAGCCAATGTGTGAAGTGACATAGTAACAGAGAATATCACTAACTTATATGACTCATAATTTCTAAGGTTACTTGATATGAGAAACTTCATTATTATTTTCCTTAGCAATGGAAAGGAAGCAATAAGAACTAACTTGGGAGAAACAAAATTCAAAATGCATTTTGGATATTTAAAACCAGAGTAATTTTGGAAGGCAGTTCATTTCTGATTGAGCTAAAATATGTTTCTTTATTATCGCTAACAGAAACAGCATGAGCTTTTAGAGGAGTAGTAAGTCAATAAGATGGGGGGGGCGTCCATTTTCATGACGTACACGATCAGGGACATGACAGACATCTTGTGATTTTACCACAATGTCAGATAAGCATCAACTCATTCTGTAGCACATATGGATTTGTGAATAATTACAGTATTTGTATATGATACAGTTTTCAGCTGATATTTGTTAAGCAAAATACATTTAATATCTGAGTTCAGTTGTAGATTTCAAAATGGTTTGTCAATTGACATTAAAGAGAAGTAGTAAGAAATGGAAATTCAGCTTTGTGTTTACCAGTTAAAGGACTAGAATATAAACCCATTGCCTGTGACTTGTTGGAAGGTGTACCATAATGTTTGTGAGTTAAGTCAGCAAACACAAAAGGAAAGCCTATAATTTGCCTGACCTTAGAGAAACAAAGGTGATACTGGCAACTTCAAAGCAAGGCGGAGCTAACTGAAGGGAGGGGTTAACTGGAAAAAAAGTGGGACTACAGTATAGCAGGGTCAACCATGAACATGGTTACCATATTAATTAAATATGTCATAAACTTCTGCTGTATATACTAAGTACAAAGAATACCCTTGGTCCCTGTTAGGGAGCCACTGAAGCACTTGGCCAGTCAATGTCCTGAGATAGGCAGTCTACAAATCCAGTCTTTTTTAAGGTTTTCATAGGTTCATAGGTAGGTACTAGGCTATCGGCCCAAGGGCCTAAGTAAGCCTAGCCAACAAGGTTCCCTTGCTTATGCCACCCAAGAAAGTTATTTTCCTGTTCCCCTGTTGAGCAGAGCCACAAAAGTGATCCCTGGGGTGTATTTCCTATTTCCCATCCACTTATCAAGATTTTTCTTGAAGAGTGCTAATGAGGAACTTTGCTTGACATAGATCGGTAGCTTGTTCCAGAGTATGGGAAGTCTCTGGGACAGGAATCTATCCTTCCAGCATGTCTTGTTTATTGTTATGAAAAGGTTTAGATCCCTAGAGCATGTAGCTCGGCGGGATTGAGATTTCTTTAGGTGTAGCATGTCCAACAGCTCTGGGTTTAACATAGCTTTATGTGTTAGGCAGAGATCACCTCTGAGTAGGTGCTATGCTACGAAGTAAAGCTGGTGTTTTTTGAGATGGTCAGTGTAGGGCATCTGTTTGAGGCCAGTAATCCTCTTTATGAGGTACTTCTGTGGCCTTTCCAGCTGCTGCAGATGTCTTGTAAAGTACATTTCAAAAGGGGCGTTGTACTCTATAATGGGTCTAATGAGTGTCGAGTAGAAGGGAACAATGACCTCTTTTTTCCTAGATGAGAACCCTTTTGTGATGAGGTGTACCATGTAGAAGGATTTCCTGACTACTGTGGCAATATGATTATCAAAGGAGACACTACTGTCCACCTGTGTCCCCAGGTCTCTTATCACACATTCGGCATTAAGTAGACTGCCGCCTATGTGGTAGTTCATGGGTACAGTGTTTTTACCAAAGGGGATGACAATGCACTTTTTGGTATTGAGCTTGAGGCCATGGCTCTGACACCAGGTATATGTCTCAGTGAGGCCCTTCTGTAGGATGTCCACATCATTTGGGGACTCAGCTATGGCTCCTAGTTTGCTTTCATCTGCGAACTTCATTAGCCAAAAACCTTCTGTGTTAGCCTGTACTTCAGAGAAGTAGATACCAAACAGGAGAAGTCCTAGGACTGAACCCTGTGGTACTCTACTTGTCACTGGTTTGAAGTCAGATTTGGAGTCTGCAACTTTTACAGTGTGGGTTCTGTCAGTGAGCCAATTGGCAACCCATCTTGTGACGTAGGGATTTATACCTGGTTTAGTGAGTTTAGCTATAATTCCAGAATGGGGGATGGTGTCAAAAGCCTTGGTGAGGTCAAGATAGGCTGTGTGAATCACCTTACCCTCGTCTACAGCTTTGGTGACTGCCTCAAAGAAGTTAATCAGGTTCAGGAGGCATGATCTGCCTTTCACAATCCCGAACTGGGTGAGGTCCAGAGTTTGGCAGTTACCAATGTCTTTGTTTATGAGTTCCATGATGATACGTTCCATGGCTTTACAGACCAGGCTTGTCAGACTAATAGGGCAATAGTTCCTGGGATCACTGGTGGCTCCCCCTTTGTGGAGTGGGATAACTGTTGTTGTGCACCATTCTTGGACATTGTTCCTCCACAATGTCCAGCATGACAACAATGTAGGCTCATTTTGAAATTAATTTTAGCTGTGGTGCAGATAGGTTGTCTGGCCATCATTAATTGCATTTCTACTTTGGGGTTCAACTTTTTCTGTTTTGTAAAATCTATGCAGAATTAGCCACTAAGCCATCATCATCATCAACATCCCTTTTTCCATTTTCTACAAGGGGTCAGGGTGCCATGCTAACTATTGCCATCATTCTTGATTCAATGCCACAATCCTGCCTTCTTTGACACCCATGCCTGACTGTTGCAGATCTCCCCTCACACACTCTATCCACCTATTTGGTGGTGCCCTCATTTCCTCTTGCCTTCTTCCTGTCTATCCCAAATCATCTTCACCAGACTGTCTTCTGCTTTTCTGCACATGCCCAAATCATTGTTCTCTTTGACATTTTATACAGTCAGAGCTACTTTGTCTTCTGCTCTTATGTCCTCATTTCTTCATCTGTGCCATAGTGTGCATCCTGTCACCTGTCTCAGGCACTTCATTTCCATTGCCTCTAGCTTCCTCATCTGCTCTGCCTTTAGTTTTCTTTTTTCTGTACCATACAGTAGTACTTACCAAACCACCGCTTTGTACACCTTACTTTTCAAATTCTTTGGCATTCTTCTCTCATACACTACACCTGACACTCTGTGCCAGTTGCTGCAGCCCCTTTGGTTTTAGCTTTGACCTCTTCATTCAGACTTCCCTTCTCCTCGCCCACACCTCCTAGATACTTGAAGCTATTAATCTGTTCCACTATCTTTTCTTCTATCTCAGTTCTCAGCGTCTTCTGATTTCCCCAGTGTGCTGCCTTTACCACTGTCTTGTTTGTACTTAATTTCATGCTATGTGCCTTCAGTTTTGCATTCCATTTGAGCAGAAATTAGTTGGCATAATGGTTAAGGTCTTCACTTCCTATGCACAAAGTTTGATTCTCACCACTGGCCAATATCTGTTTGGAAATTGAATGTTTTTCATATGTCTTTTTTGGGTTCCTTCCAGCTCTGTAAAACACGTTGAGTGTTTCCATTTCAAATTAATAAATGAATGGAGCTGTTGGCAGCAGCACAGACTCTACATGGTGCCCTATAGGGGGAAAGGTTGTAGAGACCACCAGCTTTTGGTGTCAACTGTGGTGTGCAGTATCCTCAAGGTATGTGAACACAGACTGTGCATGGTAGCAGGGCTAGTCACGTGACAGTGTAAAAAATGGCTTTAGATGATTTGGTCATGCAGCCACTGGTTATTGCTGCTTTTGTCTGCCTCCTCTGACTCGGTTCCCTTTCCTACATTGCTGGCTTGTTATGATATTTGCCTGCTGCAGGACAGCATTGTCAACTTCCTACACTGCTTTCTTGTTTATGAATCATTTTCTTGATACTGTTCCCGATTTTGGGTTGAACATCCACACCCACCAAACCCCAACACTCACAGATTACATACTAAAAGTACTGCTTATAGCAGCTTATAGCACTGTGTGCCTAATACCACTGCAGTCCATGTCTATCCCAGTAGGGGCATATGTGTCTCACAAACTGGGTGTGGAATCCCCATCATTCTGTTCTTTTCAGCTTATTGTTCTGGGTAGCTTCAAAATCTGCTAAACAAGGTTTGTTTATTTTGCTTTTTCTCCTCAGTACTGTTGTATTTTTTTCAGTATAATTTTGTTCGAGCTTCAACATTTCCTAAACAAGGTTTGTTTGCTGCCTACACAGTAAAAGCATAATTTCCCTATAACTATTCTCCCGTTTTACCTGCATTCTTATATTATTTATTATTCTGTCCTACTGTAACTCACACCATCTCTTAATCCTTTTATAAAATAACCTCAGGAACTTCAAAAGCCTCAAAAAACTCTGTGGCTATCCCCTCTAACATAATTACTTTAGAAAGCCAAACTTTATCTTTGAATCTAAAGTTGGGAATGTGAGTATTTTATTCAGATTTATAAATACAATTATGTCATAAACTTTGCTGGCTTACTGCTTTCACAAAGAATAAACTCAAAATGCATCTGATTTCATTAACTGGAATCCAGGAAATCCATCCATCTATTTTTTTCTAAATCATTGTATCCAATTCATAAGAGAAAGCAAGAGTCTGTCTAAAAGAGAGAGAGAGAGAGAGAGAGAGAGAGAGATTGGCAGGAACAACCGTCAGCTGGGATGCCAGTATATCACTGGGTATCTATACTCACCTATACTCACCTATACACCTAGGAATAATTTAGCATTTTTAGTTCATCTGAATTTGGAATGCAAAAAGAAACCAAAGAAATTTGAAAAAAAAAACACATGAATTATGGAAAATCATATAGTTATAATGCAAACAAGACATCCCAAATGAGAATCGAATTGGGTAACTAGATTTGTAGCAGTCAACAGTTAGCAGATGTAGGGCTTGGAATCTCAACTATTCTGCTTTACAGCCATATAAACTTAATACTTTTATATCAGTCATGGCAATCATCAGGACGCTAATTTAACTAAATCTATCAAATGCCTATCACCATGGAGATGCAAGGTGATCTTACCTTTCACCTGACTAATCTGTGGAAACTAGGCAAACTGAGGCACCATAGGAACTGACTAATGTTTGCTGGTAAGTCACAAGTCCCAAATTCTTCCAAATTTACCTGTGAGAGATGCTTCTACCTATTTGACCTAGAGGCATATCTCTCTACTACCCACCACTATCAGTAAACCAACTGACATCTCTACTCCTACACTGAAGCCGTCAATAAGTCTTTGCTAAAACACTCAGGCATCCATGTGGAGTACCTCTTTCATTTGCCACACAGATAGACCTACACCCTTGCGTACTAATTCAGGGAATCCCAATGGCTTTATTACTGAACCCCTAAGATCACATGTCCAAATTCAAAGATAAAATAATTGACTACAATAATTGTGGTTGTTAACTAATACATTCTAAGGAGCCACAGTGTGTGTCTGCTAAGGAAACCCTCCTTATTTTGTGAGGTATATCCTGTACCTATTAGGTCATGGCTTTCACATGATGCATAGATCTCTTGGTTTATCATAGTGCCTTTTTAGGAAGGTACAGTTGAAGAGCATACCCACATAATAAATTCTAACTTCAATACTGAGGTTGCACAGTTCAATGTTAGAAACCTAAGCAACAACATTTTGGAACTTCAGGCTTACTTCACTCTTGAAGGCATCCATATTTGCATATTCACTGAGACTTTTTTAAATAAAAAAACACAAAGCTTCATCTTTACAGAGGCATTCGAATGACCATGCATTTAGAACCACTGAAAACTGACACAGCATGCCCATATTTATTAGACACTGGATTGTCTTATGGTAAATATTGCATGATATCAACCTAGAACTTTCAGAGATCTTATTATATTTGAACAAGATTGCCTACTGTATCATTAACTCTAGGTCCCCTTCGATGTATACTACAAAGCATACAGATGATTCCCTAATTCAACTTGGTAAGTTACTCATTAGGCCTAATACAGTTTTATGGGAACGTTTATTTACCCTGTATCACCTTATCCTGTATCACCTAGCAAACTTGTATAAACTCCAGTAAATATGCCTAGAAATTCATTGACTGTGTAAATATTGGCTCCGTAGTACAGATTGTCACTATCCTACACAAGGGTTGTTAACCTTCTTGACCTTGTCCATCAAACTGGCCTCCTTCCTGTTCCACCCAATTTCTCACAACCTTCAGGCAAAACCTGATTACCAAGATGTTATCTTCACTCTCAGTACAAGACTCCAGACTGATAAAAGCTCAGCAGTTTCCTTACCATCAGAAGCATAGCTAGGGCAGTGCGAGAGGGGAAATTGGCCGCAGGGGCAAAGTGTTGGACGGGTGCGATCAGTCATAAATCATTCTGTTTATTTTTCTTTTTGTTTTTGTTTTGCTTTTCAGTTGAAGAGCTACCTGGGGGGGGGGTAAGGGTGTAAGGGTGTAAATATAATAACTTGATCTCTACAATGTAGCAATTGGATTATTACAGTAAACAGCTTTTTTTCCCTCCAATGGAAGAGATAGCTGGAGGGAGATGTCAATGTAAATGCAATAATCCAATCACTAGAATGTAGCAATCAGGTTTTTACAGGGAAGTGCTTTTTTTTTCTTGAGGACCTACCTGGGGTGGGGCACTGGCTTACAGTATAGGCACAGGGTGCTAATTGAGCTGGCTATTTCCCTACTTACCATAACAGTAGATATTCAAAAGATCACTGTTACAGTAGCCACTCTCTATCATCCCTCTTTTTTTTGTATGTTTTTATGCGAGTATGGGGATCTTTTTTTTGTATGTTTGTATGCCAGTATGGGGATCTTTTTTTTGTATGTTTTTATGCCAGTATGGGGATCTTTTTTTTGTATGTTTTTATGCCAGTATAGAGATCTTTTTTTTGTATGTTTTTATGCCAGTATGGGGATCTTTTTTTTGTATGTTTTTATGCCAGTATGGGGATCTTTTTTTGTATGTTTTTATGCCAGTATGGGGATCTTTTTTTTGTATGTTTTTTATGCCAGTATGGGGACACTTATTTTCCAATCATTTTCATTCTCAGAGCTTTCAGTCTTCCTGTCTCTCTGTTGACATGACATCATGAAAGCTCTAAAGGGCTTGGAACCCAAAACTGACTTTATTCAGCTTATTTCAAGATGAGTAATGGTTTGATCGTGTGGTAGGTACCATGACACTTTGGAAGCTGTATGGCTGTTAAATCCTGTGCAGAATACAACTCATATGTAGTGCATGGAGTGCGATGATTATGCTGAAATATTCAGAAAAATACATATCTGAGCACTACAGTGGAGCGAGACCCAACCTTAACAAATGTTAAGCACCTCCTGCTTAAGTTGCTAAGGTTAGGTCTCAGACGAGACAATCAAATATGCCAGTAGTGACCAATGAAGACATTGGCAGAATAAAATATTTGGTTCTGCCTGCAGTTCATACTGATAAGGTATCCCTTCTTGATCAGCAATAGGCAGGGAACAAGTCACACAGCACTACAGCTAAATAAAGATGGCAGTAAGTACTTGTAGTAAAATGAGGAGTGGTATTTCTCAGCTCCACCCACTAATTAGCTGGATGTTATTCACTGTCTACAAAAGCATTCTTTTCTAACTAACCCTAGCCAAGACCTCTTAAAACTCTTGAGAGAACAAAAAACTTAAACAAAACAAAATATAAGAGTAAAGATAAAAAATGGAAGCGACCAAACCTTAAATGAATGACTCCAATCCAAAATCAAATGCAAACAGAGATCTGGGGAGAAAAGCTCCAAAGTATTACGAAACATTTTAATAACAATTTCACAATCTTCAAAAATACAAAATAAATCTACATTTTTTAAACAAATTAGACCCAATATGAAAATGTTTGTTAAGAATAGATGTGTTATATGATGATGATTTAATATTTAGAGAAATGTTCGCCAGTTTATAGAGAAGTTAAAGGTAAGTTAGTATAATACAAACAGGAATTGCAATATGAAGTGAGGGAAATGCAGGCTTATAGTATATTTAAAGAGAAAGCCAGGAGAGAGAAATTGATAGAAGTAATAAGTGAGTGAGGAGGGGAGAGTAAGGAGATGAAATGTATGAATAGGTATTTGTATACATTTAGGGATATAGTTTACCCTGGTGTTGAGCAAGACCAGACCCAGCTATTGGCTAGGAATTCTTTTAGAATGGTTTTGAAGGATGGGAGGGAGGGTTTTAACCTGATGGATACAGGTAAGGAGTTCCAGCTATTAGCAACATAGTACGAGTAAAAACAATGCCCAGCAGATTTGATATTTTGTGGACAACAGGAGTTTTTGGACATCAGATCATAATGACCAACTGGGAACATAGTTGTACAGAATGATATTTAGTGCTGGACAAGCAGAAGGATGCTGAATAATTTTATAGGCGGTAACAAGCTGTGTATATGTTAACTGATGGGGTAGTTCTAACCAATTTAGGCTTTTTATTACTAAACAGTATACATTTTTTCAGTTCCAGATATTACGGTATGCAGGGCTGTATGTGTTTTTGGGCTGGTCATACATTTCACAGCTGCTATGAAAATAGATATTAATTAGTACTGTAGTGTTAGGGCAATGGCATTTTTTTAGAGATGTACATGTGTTTTAGATTTATCCTTTCTCTGTTTCTCTCACTGTCTCTCTCTGAAACTTTGTTCCTCTGTGCTCACATGGATATGAAGTGAATATGTTGTTGAAAGTTTAAATCTTAAATTAATGAAATGATTTGATGTTGTACCATGCAGAAACTTGCATATTACTTTTATATCCACTTATAACGTCATTCTTTAGTATCTTCTTCATTGTCATGAAGTAGGTAAAACTTAACCTCTACTCATTTGAAATAAGTCACAGAATCACATCAATCCATTGCAGGTGTGACACATAGCTGCAAACACAGACACAAGCATATACATTCATTGGCACACACACACACACACACACACACACACACACACACACACACACACACACACACACACACACACACACCATGTACTCAAACAGTCAGTTTGGAGAGACACACCAAACACATGCTTCTGTAAGCAATTTGGAAGTTCACCAGTTTGCTAACAGTATGACTTTGGGGTGAAGGAGAAAAGACCACCCAATGATACCCAAAACAATATTCAGACTCCACAAAGAAGTCACCTCAAATAGGAACTGAACCTGAGAATCAGTGCTTCTCCAAACTGCCTCTTTGAGTATGTTGTATGTGAGTGTGTGTGTATGTCAGTGAGTGCATAAACCTGTCGTGTTTGCAGCTATATGTCACACCTGCAATGGACTGATGTGATTCTGTGACTTATGCCAAATGAGTAGATGTTATCTTTTCACCATTGAGCCATCCTGCTTTCCAATGTTCTTATCACATTTATCAGGACATATTTATTTTTTGTAATAAATTGTTAACAAATTTATTTTAAATGAAAACTTTGAAATACTTGGTTCATGGTTAAAAGGCATGCAATTTAGTATTTTATCATATCTACAACCAGAATCAATTTCTGGACAAGCTGTAAAAAGTTATATAAAAATCAGCTCAAACAATGCCACTCAAATTGTGATGCACTAAAACAGGACAATGCAGATTTGGCATGATGTTATCCTTGACATATGTCAAATATAAAGTTTATGCATCTCTAAATAATAGAAAATGGACCTTGAAGTCTGAGTGAGTGATGATATACTGACTTCTTCTGAAGGTCTTATTGCCTCTCAGAGAAAGGCTAAGTCTATCAAAGAACTAGTTCAGCAAACCCAAATTTATTAAACTGTCTCTTGACGAAAGCTTCCACCATCTTTTTATTACGCTTTTCTGCTGAGATTGACATTCTAGCTAGGTATATGAATTGGCATCTTTCACCTCTGAAACAGTACAGCTTTGAGTTTTCTGAGTGTATAGTAATTTTAGAAACAGTAATGAAACTCTCACTCTCAAGATTGCCAAAGGATAGTAGGTTTCATGAAATCATCTCTCGTGTTAGGAGAATGAACCAGTGAAGCTGTTTTACAAATACATGTTCTGTTTGCTGGCAGCTCTTTTCTTAGATATTACATTATTGCACAACAAATGATTTTATGATGATTTTAATGATATTATATAACACATTGAAATGACCATTGATTCTCTGTACATTGACTGTGATTTTTCTGCATAATCATACACACTGCAATGTAACCATTAAAACCTGCAGTATTTTATGCAGTAAAACATTCAGCTTTTCTTTTTACTCCATTTGTGTCTCTTGTTATCCTATTATGTGACTGTTTTGCAGTATTAAGCTACTTGGGTTAACAATATTGTTATTGAATAGTCTGGCAAAGAATCATACTGCCACGTAGTTATCCATGCAAACAGTGTGCGCCTGAATTTTAGAGAATAAGGTGGTGGTAAATTATGCTGAAATTATCATAAGGAATGGTACATATAAATACTCAAACTAATGTTAAAGCATCGAGTTGTAGAGCAATTTAATTACAAATTCTTGCTTAACATGTAGAAAACAAAAGCTATTATGTACACATAAGGAGGCATGAAAAAAGTCTAAAATATAATTAAAAGCTTTTATATTTGATAACTAGTAGATAGTGGTGCAAGAATGTATGATTGTTAAACCAGTTTGTTTACTGTGTAGCTTTTAAGACCCTAAAATAAAAAGCTAATGCATTTTAAAACACCTGCTATTGTTTATTTTGCTGGGCAAAAAATTATGCATACAAGGTATTGGTGCATCTCTTAATTCTGTTACATAGCTTTTGACATTTGCATTATAAAGCTGCTCATTTTCAATTTTAATGAACCCACAAAGCAAACAAAAAAATAAAGAAAACCAGTGACAGGGACCACTACAAATAAAATAGGTTAGTAACATTATTAAGTACCCTGGTGCCTCAGCTCAAACAGCCTTCAAGGAGAACTAAAACTACATCAACCTATTCTACTTAAATATACATACTAACTATACAATTAAGCAATAAAAACTGATCAATTAAATAAGCACTCTCCAATTACAATCCAAGTTAAGACCTGAGGGCTACAAAGTAATACATCTTAAAACAAAAACAGTTTATTTGTGCAAAAGTTTTCTTTTATAAACATTTGCTGAATAAAATTTTGAAAACACTTTTTTTCCAAAACAGTGGCTGTTAAATCCTTGAACGCTGTTTATGAACCGAGGTGCCAGGGTATTTAAACAGTTACTAATTTATTTAATTTGGAGTGGTTCCTGCCAGTGGTTTTCTTCATTCACATTTTTAGTTTGTGGAAGTTTTTTTTTATGAAATCACTGTGAAATGGGATTAAATAGAGAATGTTGTGGTCAAAATACCATCCGGTGATGTGCTGTGCACAAACCAATGAAAATTAACAGTGCTGATAAGCAAATTGCCATGCATAGAATTCTTGCAGCACAACTGAATGTTTTAACAATACAAAATAATCCAGCTCAGATTGTTTGCATGCATTGCTGTAGTGAAAAAAATATAAAAACAAATGTGTTTAGCAACTTAATGGACAGTACAACCATGCATACAGAATGACTCCACACTAATATGCACAGCAATAGCATATCTCTAAGGTTCATGGAATAGAAGCAATCAGCATAAAAGTGTAATTAGCAGGCAGACAGCAAGTGATGCTTTAGTTATTACTTAGCATTCCCTACTGCCTTTCAGGCTCTTCAGATAATGGTGCATTTGGTATTAAATGCAGCACGAAGAAGATAGAGACTTTGCCTTCCTCTGGAGTTTACTGCTTTGTTTTTCATAGTGTGCAGGAAAAAGGAGGTGGTGAATGTTCATCAGCTGGAGTTTTGAATCAGTACACCTTTGCTGTTTGGGTACCTGCTACTTTGTTGTACTGCAGCATCATTTATCTTGTCTGTCTACATGCTTTATACTACTATAACAGGGGTCTATATTAGAACACTGAACTTTCAAAATTTCGAGTGTTCTAATATCGACCCGTTTTCAGCGAACATTGAAAATATCGAAGAAACAGAAAACCAAATTTTTTCCTAGGGAAATAATTCAGTTGTCCATTTCTGTTGCTTTGGTATTTTCAGCGCTGTGGTGGAAAGTTAAAGGTTGGGTTCAGGTAAGTGTGCAATTGTGTGGACGTGAGGGTTAGGGTGGGTTTGGTGAGTTAAGGTTAGGGTGCAGGTCAGGTAAGTGTGCGATTGTGTGGACGTGAGGGTTAGGGAGCGGGGGAGGTGACTGTGCAATAGTGACGGACCTTAGGGTTAGGGTTTGGGTTAAGGTAAGTGGATAGTGGTGTATATATAGTTTAGTGTAGGGTTAGGTGTAAGGGTTTATGTGTATGTGTGTGGATTGCTGTTTGTTTGGTGTGCTTGTGTTGTCTGTATGTGTTTTGGAACAGCAAATTTTTTCCCTAGGAAAAAAATTGCTTTTCTGTATGTTCGATGTTTTAAATTTTCGATTAATAGGGTTCGATATTAGAACACTCGAAATTTTGAAAGTTCGGTGTTCTAATATAGACCCTATAACAGTTATCCTGTCTGTGGCACCTGTAAGATGGAAAGGACATCATCATTTGACTGACTCATCGGAAGAGTGTATAGTTTTAGCCATTGATGAAATCATCTGGCTGTTTCATTGATTATGACAAGACTGTGTATTTTTTAGCATATTATAGGACACTGATTTGGAAATTAAGTTATTTTTGTTAGAGATATCTGGGATTGAATAATGTTTTTAAGCAGTTTAATTAACCTTTTGGCATCAATCTCTCTAGCTATCTCTCTCTCTCTCTCCTACATGCCAAGCCTGTTTTATTAGGAGAAAGTGGTGTTACTCATTGGATGAACTTTGACCTCTATGGCCTGAGTGAGCCTTCACAAATTCAGATGTAAATTGTGTTACCATGGTAATATAAATAGTGTTATGATTTGCTGGTGATTTTGTGTACACATGCATTGTTTTTTTGAAGGAGACTTGTCTTTTGGTCCATTAAATGAACTTCAGTTTTGTTGGAACTATTTATTCATTTTATTATGATAGTACGTATTATCACTTCACTTACATTATCACATCAGGCTGTATATATCTTATAAAACTTCATATTTCTGACTCAGTTATTATTCTGTGCACTTAATTCAGTTTATAAAGTACTTAGGATTTACATGTATGATCCTTAAATTTGGAACTTGAACTGTGAAGCTCTGCAGTACAGTTGGTAAATGTCCATTATACAACGACCCCCCATTAATATTCCAAAACGTGTATGCTGATTGGTCAGCGTGCACGTTGTAAATCAGAGTTATAGTAATGGAACGGAGAATGCAAGATCTCCGTTGCTTTTTACAACCTGTCTCGCTATGTTAAACCCATTTAACATAGCGAGACACTTTAAAAAGCAATGGAGATCTTGCTTTCTCCGTTGCTTTTTTCAAAACTGTCTTGCTATGTTAAATGGGTTTAACCTAGCGAGACAGAGTTAAAAAAAGCAATGGAGATTTTCCGTTGCTTTTCTTAAAGCTGTCTTGCTATGTTAAACTTGTTTAACATAGCGAGACAGGTTGTAAAAAGCAACGGAGATCTTGCTTTCTCCGTTGCTTTTGCCCACAGCTCTGATGTACTGTGTAAGTATACGCATGCGCAGTACATCAGAACTGCCGCAGAATACCAGACAGCTGCGGAAGGGCAGCAAGGATGCATTATACAATGCCATTATTTAAGAAAAGTAATTATTTTTTTTCTTAAATAATGTCATTGTATAATAGCAATAACTACGCTTGGGTGTGGGTAGTGTTGGATTTGCCCACGGTTGGCTTTGTTTGGCCACTCGGGCTTCGCCCTCGTGATCAAACCACACCAACCGTGGGTAAATCCAGCATTACCCATGCCCAGGCATGGGTTATTGCTATAGTAGCCCTGTGTTATATGATTCAGGTGCCATGGCTGGAGTATGTGTAGCTCTATACCAAATGGTACTGTGATTTCCAGCAGATGAAAAGGATAAGGTCTAATTACAAAGGACATGTATATTAGTATCATGGTTGGTAACTGCTACAAGAAGAAACCCTTCTTTCTTTATTAGCACAACATACATTGACATTTTTGAAATGTATCACCGTTTTCCTCCCTTTCATTAGGATATATGAAACAATGTGCAAAGTTTGCCTGGTAATGTGTCAGCCATAACCACGTACTAATATCAAATATGCAGACACCCAAGGAATAAAGCATAAAGCTGGTGTAACATAGAAAGTTGTGATATATTTGCCACCACACCAATATCTCACAGTATCCTGGCTATAGGCATGCAACAGCATATGCAGAAAATGCATTGCCAAGCAACGTAGACACAATATGCATGCATATATTCCCCAATAACCTATAACCTAACCACCTCCTTCTCCTTATATAACTAAACTCCCATGCTCTTTGCTACTGCTGACTGTTAATATTTTCTCCATAATTATTATTTTTCATCACTTGTTGTTACTGGTATAATAATGCTGATTAATATATCTCTATTTATATCTTTCTCAATGAATTAATCTGTTAACCAGCAAAATTCCTGTTTTTATGTATACATTCTGTATATATTACTGTAATCACTATCTGTAGCACTGTATCTACATTTGTACCAGTTAATGTTTAATATTTTCTGTATATTTGTTCTTGTTGGAGCTTTTCTCTCTGGGCCTCCACTGAAAATGGGCTTTTAGGCCCAATGGACTTTCCTGGTAAACAAATGCAATAAATAAATAAATAAGTCACACGAGTGACATACATCAAAGCACCAGTGTGTACACCACTATGGTATCCACTCAACAGTTCATGCTACGTGCTTTCTATTACATACTGTAAAGTCATAGTGGGTACAGCAGCTATCGTATGACATTGTAGTAGTAATACTATATGAACAACAGTAAATGTGCACTACAGCATGACTTCTTAAACTACCCTTTGAGAGCTTATATGGATGACAGCATAGAACACAACAACAAATAGCACAATGTATGCAGATACATACCCCAGGATTCAGTAAGCTAAAATCCCATGTCCGAATTTTGGCACTGCCCAAACACGGAGTTCGGAGCCTGTGTGGTTCAGTAA
The DNA here is from genome assembly GCF_019279795.1 of Protopterus annectens. Classification (NCBI taxonomy): domain Eukaryota; kingdom Metazoa; phylum Chordata; order Ceratodontiformes; family Protopteridae; genus Protopterus; species Protopterus annectens. Next base: position 662,333,730 of record NC_056751.1, on the reverse strand, counting down.
ACCAGGCTGGGGCGTGCACAAGCCTGGCTGCACTATTCTGGCACGGACACCACTGAATAATGCTAATTACCTCATTTGCTGATGAATACCATGCAAATGAGGTAAATCTGTGATTCAGTAAGCAGGCAGGCATACATACCAGAATAGCGTCAGTTGCAGAAATGTATTTGGCTACTAGCTGAATACATTTCTGCAAAAATCAAAATGGGGACATAACAGCTCAAAGTAAAGCATGTATTATAATCATTAGGCATGCCAATGGCCAGAAATATGGCCATTGGAATGGAAAAGAGTTGCAAAATTATAACAATCAAAGTTTTTTTTTTTTGGCCGATTTTGGCTGTTTAAGCATAGGGCAGTGGCACGCAAACGGTATTGTGCCGAAAATAAAAAAAAATTGAAAAGACAATTTTAAGTGAAATCTGCATTTTGCATTATAGTCTATGGCATGCAGAATCAAATCAATAACAGGTAACACTGGTTGCTAAGGAGGATGGCTATGGTGTAGAGATGTAACCAGGGACTAAGGCAGTGGAGTATGCGAATGGGCAAATTTTACTGAATCACTTAATGGGAAACCATTTTTTGGCTGCACCTAACCACGTAGGAGCTATAATTCTACAGTGTAAGCAGGATGAGCAGCTGACATGAAAAGGGGGTGTGTTGTGCTTGGTGTAAGCACATTGGAGCTCCATGGCTTCCATTTGAGCTTAGCTAAGCACAGATAAGCAAGGTGGTGTGTCTGAGGCTTTATTGACTTATTCCATGAAATAAAGAGCATGTTCATGTCCAGGGGAGGGCCATTTCTACTGCAATGTGTTTACTTTAGCTAAATGGGTTTGCACAGCGTGCATTGGGTCTCAAAAAAAAAAAAACAGAAGTAGCTGGACTGTTTACATTTGGGAACTGGGTTTGTGCGGCGCACCTCAGGGCTTAAAAGGGGTGGAAATGGGAAGGGGAAAAAGGGGAAACAGCAGGATAAAAGCAATCAAGTACAAATAAAATAGCAAGTCAAATGTACTGTAAAATAGAATGTACTACATCTAGCCAATCATACAGGCAGCATGTGCACCATAACAGTATAAACTGTGGAAACATCTTTCAGTCTGGTTTATCCCACAAACTCTGCACCATTAGTGTACACACTCAGGGGAATTTTAACTGACAAAATGTTAGACTCACAGGAATTTATTTCAGACAACATTGTAGGACAGTCTGCAATAAGTACAGAACACATGTAAAGTACTAGGTGCATGGCCTCATAAGATGATACCAGGCTATTGTCCCTGATGCCCTCATAAGCCTGGCCCAGACTTTTGCCCATGCCCCTTCCAAGCCAGCACCTGTTTCCCCTGTCCAGCTGGGACACACGCAGGATCCCAGGGGTATCTCATCAGTTTCCCATGGAGTCGTCCAGCTTCCTCTTCAATTGGGCTATACACATACTCTGCTAGACATGGGGAGAGAGTGTATTTTACAGACAGTGTACTGTGTGGGACACTACACTATCCTGCCAACACGTGCTATACATGTCACAGACCAGGCAAGGGCGTTGTGTGCATGATGCGTGAGTGCAATTGGTCTTACAGATATGCAGAAACACCATCAAGGCTGGTTTGGACATAGCTTTGTATACCAGACACAGGTCACCTATGATCAGTCTGTATGAGACTGAGTACAGGGACAGGGCTTTCAGCCTACCTTTATAGGATAGGTGTTGCAGACCCTGGAATTGCCTGGTTAGGTACCTCTGTGGTGTTTGCAAATGCTTGCATTAGCTTGGCAAGGTACATGCCAAAGGAGCCATTTTACTTGTTAATGCTTCTGATAAGGGTGGAATACAGGGATGTTGTGGCCTCCTGATTCCTAGATGACATACCCGTATTTGTGAGGTGTACCATGTAGACAGCCTTCCGTACAATGGTGCCCACAAGGTGGGAAGCTGTCAGGTTGCTACCAACCTTGATGCACAAGTCACCTTACACCTGATTGCATACTCAGTACATTATTGCTGCCATACTTAGTGTGGATGACATCTGCCACAGCAGGGAAAATGATGCCTCTCCTGGCATTCAGTTTGCAGAAATGCTTCTTTTCACCAGTTATTAATTGGGTGAGGGCCTCTTGAGGATGCTCACATCAGTAGGGGAATGTAAGACAGTGGCCAGCTTGCAAGCATCTGTACACCTGGTCAGCCACAGACCACTGCTTTTGTCCTGTACCTCAGATACGTACATCTCAAACAGTAGAGGCCCCCAGACCGATCTTTGGGGCACACCACTTTGGAAAACTCTACTACTAGAGGTGCATTCCACTACTTTGACCGAGTGGGTACTATCATTGGGCCCGTTAGCTACCCATCTGGTAACATACAGGTTAGTGCCTAGCTGTGTAGGTGTATGTATCCTGGCTGCTTGGGGATTATTGTGACAGAATTGGGCTAAGTGAGGGTAGGCATTGTTCACCATTTTCCCCTTGTCCTTGTGTTTGTTGTCCACTTCAGAGAGGTCGATCAGGTTTAACAGGCATGATCTCCCTTTGACAATACCATGGTGTGTCGGCTCACGCATTTCGATGTTACCGATGTCCCTGTTCATAATGTCCTCGATATTGTCTTCCATCCCCTTGTAGAGCAAGCTAGTTAGGCTGATGTGCATATGACTGTCTGGGTTGGTGAATTGCTCCACCTTTATGTATAGGGATGACAGTGGCTGTCCTCTGCGCAGATGGGATGACATTGGTGCTCAGACTGTGGTTGACTATAGTGTGGACTGGATCTGAGATCCCATGTTTGTGTTCATGTAGGATGCAGCCAGGGATGGTATCAGGCCTATGGAGACTTCTGTGTGTTGCCTTTGATAAGGTATTACAGACCTGCTTCCTGATGATGAGGGGAGGGGGCAGGTGCTGTGCATGCACATGTGTACCAATGGGGGGACAGGGGGTGATGTTTACCCTTCATCTGTCTGCAGCCAGTTGCCTATATTTATGCCATATGTGTATGCAATGTTACTGATCACCACTACAGAGCAGATTTGTATGCTGCCTCTGAGATTGCAGACACATGTGTGGAAGGCCTAGTGATTGGCCTTGGTGGATGTGTCCAATTTGCACTCAAAGATGGCCTTAGGGTAATTCACCTGTGACCTTATTTGCTTGTGCAGACCAAGGCAACATTGCTTCCAATAAGGCACCTGTTCCTTCTTGGCCCTATCCAGCAATTATTTCCACCTATTATGGTATTTGTGTATTGCTGCTGCTGTCCACCACAGACATTTACCCTACCTTGAGGGAGATGCTGTTGTCCTGTCAGGTATTGTTGAGTCCATACAGTTATGTAGGTGCGCACACAGTATTGTGGTGTGGGCCTGGACACTACTGCTAGTTCCAACTGATGGGACATTGGCTGTAAAGCTGCTTCTACCTGTTCTGAGGAGATTTATAGTCATTTGTGCAAAGTTAATTTTGTTTGACACTGTAAAGGGGGGTGGGGGTGGGTAGGGGAGATAGTGACCTGACCAGTGATGGCTATGTGGTTAGAAATTACCAAGGAGGATGACACTGTAGGAGTGCTACAGTGGCTATTCATGTTGGTTAGGACCAGGTACAGGATATTTCCACCTGTTGTAGGAGTGTTGACCGGCTGATCCACTACATTGCCAATGACATAGCTGAGGAATCTCTGTGTGTTCATGTTCAGGTGGCATAGGTCATGCACACTATGGTTGGGTAGTTGAAGTCACCCAGGAGCAGGGTAGATGATTGAATCCTGACAGATTCCAGCAGATCCCAATAGGTGTGTTGGGTGTCCATTGTCATGGTTGGAAGCCTGTAGCTAGCTATGATTTGAGTAGGTGTTTTGTCAACTGTTAACTGCACTTGGGATGTCTCCCGTGTGTCATACTGTTTGGCCATCCTGGAGGTGTGTATGTGTATGATAATGTTCAACACTCCACCTCCTGTGGCTTTGCAGGCCTCCATTTGGGGTCTAAACGTATGATGAGATAAGTAATCTGGCAAGGTTAGTATGCTCTTTACAGCTACAAAGCAAGTGTCAGTGCTGCACAAAAGTCGGCATCCTATAGGACAAGGTATGCTTACATTGATGTGGGTTTCTTGGTAAGACATCTAGCTCCTGTTAGATCAAGACATCTGCACAAAGGCACACATCACTGGTGGGCAAAGACCAGAAAATAGTGTCATTTTATGAATCCAGCTGAAATACACTTAGTTGCCAGCAAAGACGATGTCACATTCACAGGTCTGCTTTGCAGAATATGACATCTGACAATCACATGTATGGTATTATGTTATGACTTCAGTCTGTAATGGGTTGCCAGTGATGTGCCAGACAATACACAACTATATGAGGCATTGTCTACAAATATGAGGCAGACATGGTCAGTCTGCAACACTCTGGACAGTTGTCAGTTATGGGCTAAGTATATCACATACAGTTCAACACACACTTCTGCACCTGTTGTGTACTATGCACATACCCTATATAAGTCTCTTACATTTGTAAGACAAGCGTATGTATCAGAGTAGCATTCACAGGTGACATATGAATAATTACAACACCTGAGGTAGCTGGCCTAGCAGTGTCACACTCAGTATTGCACAACAGACACTCCAGTAATAGTCATACATGAGCTGACTTTTGCTGGAGTGACTCAGGGACCAGAGATATGATCCATGTCAATGCAGACAGGGCAAGTGGGGATGGCCATAGGTTTCGGACAGCAGCAAGTGAGTCCAGCAAGTCTTGTTCCACTTAGTGTTTAATGTCCTATTTGATATTATTGCATCCCCCCTTCTGCATTCCATTACAAGCTTACTTGATTGACATACCTGTTACAATACTGAAGAGTTTCCTCACAACAATGCAAATGGTGAGATTTGTGTAGTCACAGTCTGCCTTTGTGTAGATGGGTTCAGACCTGTGTTGGATAGGCAGCAGCTTGCCTTTTTTAGGTAATGCTCATGAGCAGGTGATGTCTTGTGCACCAATTGGTGTCTCCCACTTGCTACTTGCATCCAGAGCAGCTGTGTTGTCTTTCCATTAGCCAATGCCATAGCAATACAATGCTATAATTAAGTCCTTCATGTGGGACTTGCCCTTTTTCCTTGCCTGTGTGGAGGACATTATGGAGGTGTGGGGTCTACAGATTCACAGACAGTAGGTGGGAATACCTCTCAGGAAAGGACATGTGGAGACAGACCAACAACATGGGGGACAAAGCTCCAGAATTGGGTCAGATTGTAAGTATTGCTGTTATACACCTAGAGGATTGCTAGATTAACAGGGTTTGTCTGAACATGCATTTTCTGCATGACCTGACGTCTGACAGTGATATGTCTCTGACACACCTCTCAAGTGCCCTGATGTCCACAGTCTACCTAGAGATTTGCCTGTTATGTTTGGTCTGTTCCTCAGAAAACTTCTGTTTTTGTGACATCAGTAGGATAATGTGAGGATTTTTGTCAGTAAATGTTGACATCCATTGGTGTTTCAGATATCATATCCTTCAGGGATGTTATGTTACAACAAACTCTATAACACCAGCAACTGTTTCAGTTTGTAACACCATTATGTAAGATATGTCCCTCTTTCCATCCCCTGTCCCCCAAGAATGTCATGGTTTGTCCAGATGTCTTGCAGTAAGAGGTTCAGAGGTATGGTATATCATTATTTAGTGACTGCACTCCAGGTATCATTCCAGTGACTTAGCAGACTCCTGGAAGTTGTATGTGGCAGTGGCCATAAATATGGTCCCACACCCTGGACATTCTGTGGAAATCTGTACAGTTGAGAGTTATGTATGTCTGGCCATTGTTAACAGAGTGCCGAGATTGTGTAGCAGTGTTGTGTGTAAATGTTTGCTGGGCTGAGTAGGGAAAGTAGCAGATGGGAGTGTCATATATCCTTTTCTATCTGACTGTGCATGCTGCTACAGTTGCTGGTGGTCTAGCAGGTGTATATGTTTGTAGAGGTAGACTGAGAAATGTCCTGTAACACCTCAGGATTCCCAGTAGACAGTAAGTTGGACCAGTATATGTCAGTATAGTGTGTGACTGGCAATCAGGATATGTTTGTTCAGTCATTCTACTCTAGAGTTCATTTGGGGTACTGGTATGTTGCTGTGACAGTGGTGCAAATAGCTGTGAGTGGACATTTTGCACTATCTGCTTTTCACTACAGTTATATCCCTGTAGTGCATGATCTATTTGGAAATACATGGGTAATTCCCCAGAGCTGATTTGGGGTAGTGCTGTGTTGGTCTTACAGTGGTTCAGGAGGTGCTGGGTGAAATGGCTGGCAGCTGTCACAGTTTTTTCTATTCTGGTACATGACTGCAGTCATACCCCTCCACTGTTCAGATGTCTAGACACTGTCCAGATGTGTGGCTCATATGTTTGGTCAATTGACCATAACAGTTGTGGGTTTCTGACAAATCACTGGGATGATGTAAGCATTTCCATCAGTAAATAATTACATTCATTTGTGTTTCAAATCTATCAGGAATTATATGTTAACACAAACCATGCTACTCTAGCAGACTTCTATGCATATAACAGCCATATTTCAAAGATGTCACTATTGTTTGCCCATTATCTCTCCACTTTGTCAGGCTTTTTGCAGATGTTTTGCAGTAAGAGGTTGGTTATCTATATATCTATAAGAGTACTATGGATATATATTTTTCCCTTATGTTAAATGACTGTAGTACATGATATGGTTATAAAAACATTATAGATCCCTACAGCTCAGATTGTGTAGAGGTATGTTGCTGTGATTGTAATGCACAGGGTCCTGGATCCATGACTTGGAAATGATGACTTTTTTCATTAATGTTAAATCACTAGAATGCATGATATGTTTGTAAAAGCATTATAGACTCCCACAGCTGTGATGTACTGCATAACATCTCGGGTTCAAGACTTGGCAGGGCTGATTATTTTGTTGCTGGGCAGAACAAGGGCTGATGGAGATAGAGTGATTAAGGCACGTTTAAGCAGTTGTAAGCAGGTTTGCACAGTTTTGCGTGGAGCTAAGCAATGCTAAGAGATGGTTAAACCCTCGTAGCTTCACTTAGAACCGCTTACTCCCGCTTACACCAACGCTAATTTTAATTAAAGAAAAAAGGGTGATAGGAAAATGGTAAAATGGGGGCAAGCAGGGGGTAAAACATGAGGAAAAGCAGCTAGGGATGTGCAGGATGGGTGTAGGAAAGGACCATAGCTCTATATTTCTTCTACAGCAACAGCTATGAATAATGTGTAGAATTTGGAATTTACAGCCTCACACCCCACAGGGAGGGGTGTTGGCGACAGACATTTGGAGAGTAATTTGTGGCTAGATTGATTAATTTCACTGTACATGGGTGAAATGTAGAGCTTTGTATGGGGCAATGATTCTTTTGTGGGACAGATGCCCTTTTTTTAGGTGAGAGTGGGATGTTGGGGAAGGGCTGTAGGTATAAGAGCGATAACAGACTGGAACCAGAAAAAACAAAAAACACGGACTTGACCGACAGAAGTTTAATTGAAAAATAAATAAACAATAAATATCACAAAAATCAAGTATCAGATAAGCGCTTTCATTTGGCGCCTGCCAAACTGTTTCAAAACCCCAAGCCCCCAACTGGATACAGTGAGACTGAGATCCCCACCCATGGGCAGTCACCACTGTATCTTCATGGCCCTGAAGGTGGCTGTGCTGGGGGCTGGACAAGAGGGACAGGCTGCCCCTCAAGGTGCACCAGGCAGCTCTCCATCTGGTGCAGCTGCCCACCCAACTCAGAGCGGATGACGCTGCTCACCATACCCCGGAACTATTGGCAGGTGATGGGTTCCTCTCTGTGCCCATGCCTGGGGGGGCAGATCCCATCCCCTGAGGTGGTTCCACCCAAAGGTGGTGCAGGACCAGCAGAGGAGGATATTCCAGGTTGGGTCCCACACGTGCTGGGGCCCGGTGCCATGGCCAGATGGGGTGGGATAGGCAGATCTGCTGGGATCTGCCTTCCCAAACATGCTATGGTTTTGTGGTTTTCCAAGATATATTGATTAGTCATGAACAACACATTTCAAAATTAGTTATACAGCATTAATGGGTGTTCCCATTAATCCAAACCAACAGATTTGAAACAGTTGCATAGCAAACACATGCATGAATGGAACAACAGTAAGCATTTTAACAGCATGCAAGTTACATTGACAGCAACAGGCCACCAATAATGATATTTGAACAAAGTATGCTAATATGCATATGCAACCAACGAAATATATGAAAGATAATAGAACACATGTCCCAACAATAGGTTTTGAGAACAACATACCCATAGCATATGAATAATAATTATTGATGCAGATGATGGGTGGGGGGAGAGAATAAAAAGTCCATTAACAACTGTATTGGCTTCTCTTTTTCACAACAGTACTGCTCAATACTCTGCAGGTCTGCCCTAACTTTACATCTACCTATGGCCCATAGCTTCTGTGGCACATACATACCTGTTAGACTGTCAACCTGTAGTGGTATGGAACAGACTGGGTACACTGTGGATACTTTACTGGAGGAGGCTAGTACATGTCAGGGGTACATACTTGACATAGAAGGGGTTCACTGCAATGATGTGTGAGTCTGCTACTAGCATAGTTCACCTGGATTCCTATCTGTGTCCAAGGTGATTGGCAGCAGTGACCACTAGCCATGACAGTGTGACATTGGAGAGACATGCATCAGGAAGAGGGCATGGTGTATGTATCTATCCTGCTGGCATTTACAGGCATATGGGGTTGGACAGTGGAACAGTTGTACATGGTGTATTAGTATACCCTTCATAGAGCTACTACACACATTTCTTTACCTGTAAGACCTTTGAAGGAAATATCTGTTAACACCTTCTGAATGTTTCTACAAATATTCAGGTGTATTAGTATATCCTTCATACAGCTGTTATACACATTTCTCTACCTGTAAGAGCTGTGGAGAAAATATATGTTAATACTTTCTGGCTGTTTCTACAAATATTCAGGGCTTCTATTGTGTATATATACACACATCTCAATACCACTCTCTGGATTCAAATGGTGTCTGGGTGTGCTAAAATGAACAACAATGCTGTTTTCCATCACACTGAGCTACTTGGGAACTGCTGTTTCTTATTTAACTGATTTCTGACTAATACTCTCTGGGTTGAACAGCCTGAACTTGTAATCCTGACATGCATGCATTGCAGATAGTTATTGTACTGTGTATTACTCCTTTGAAATAATACAATCTGGAAAGCAAAGGTTAAAAAGACTGCAATGCATATTAGCTGTTTCCCAGAACAGCCTCAGTTATTTCATGCTGTCAACACCATATTTGCTGTAAAGAACCTGCATACATTCTATTTTTACAACATACCAGAGTAAACACAACAGTTTGATGTATATTTTTATTACAGTGAAATGACACTTTTATTAATGGACATCCTGTGGATAAGTATTAGTGTGACACACGTGTTTTATTCATTAGACACAGTATACAATATACCTACTGGCTGTGAACAATGTACTCATTCCACTGTATGGCACTATATACTGCAAGATAGATCTGTACTCAACAGCCTGTCAGCACATCCTTGTCAGTCTGTTAGCATAGGCCTCAATGTTCATAGCCTTCTCTTCTGCAGCTGTAGGTGTGAAAAACAAACATTATGCATACTTGTCTATCATATACTGAGGCTACAATGTGGTACAGCTCTAAATGGGATACTTACAAACTGCTGGAGCATGGTTGTCTCGAGCATCTTGGCTCCATTGGGCCAAGACCACCAACCTTTCTATGCTTTAGGTCAGCATAATGATGCCGTACCTGCTCACCAGTTTGGGGGATTTCAGTGGCACTGGTGAGGTCATGTGCCAGAAGGTCCCAGGCCTCTGCTTTGTACTGAGAGCCCAAGTACTGGCCCTGAAGCAGTCTGTCATCATGGTGTTCTACGAAGAGTCCAGCCATGACCCTGGACTTCAGGAAGCCCCAGCACTGTGCCCAAAAGCGTGCTCCCTCTCTAACACCAGCCATGTTCCTGCAGAGATAAAACTAAACAGGTTATGGCTGAATTCCCGCCTGCATGGTTTAAATAAGGCCATATTCCCACCTTTTGCAGTCATTGGACCATTTTGAAAATGCTGAGAACAGCTTAGCAACGCACACACTCGCTAAGCTGGGTTGAACAGTGCTTAAAGGGGTAATTGCTGAGCATTGCTTAACAGTGCACAAATCCATTTAGCTGAGCTGACTGCTGCTTAACATTCACATTTAAGCAATGCTTACACTGACTAAGCATAGTTGATCACTGTTACCATTGCTCAATTTTCATTTTAAAAATATCAGGATAGGGTGATTTCACATGTTATATGCACTCACACTTACATTTTAGAGCAGCTACACTACCCTGGTTGACAGATATCAATTACTACATAATTTAAAATTAAAATAATAATTTTAATACTGCTTTCCCATGTAAAAAAGAAGTGATTGTCTTGGTACTCAATCCGTAAACACCTGCATGCAAAGCCAAGACTCTAACCACTACACTATCTCAGCATGAGGATTTCAGTTCTATATTTTTATTTATTTCCTATGGGGTGTTTCAGCAATGCTGAGCAGAGGGCCATAATGTGCACACTGGCTCAGCAATGCTTAAACATACCTTAGAATGGAAAAAATATATAAATTCATAAACCCACTTTATTTACATGTATCTATACTCCTTGTCAGTCACAGTCAGGGAAATTGTAAAGGGATACATAGAGACAGATTTTAATTACTGGTCTTATAAAGTTAGGAAATGTGACCGTGGTTTTCTAGCAAATCATTGGCAAATCACTCAGGGTTTAAGTCAGAACATATTGACAGACATTTGGATTACAGTTTTCATACCCTTCAGGAAATCAGTGCTACTGCAAACCTTTTATTCTATCAGCTTTCCAGGTTTGTCAGTGCAATACTTAAAAAGTGTCCCTATTTTTGGGCCTTTGTCCTCCCATTATTTATGGCTTTGTACAGCTTTCTTGTTCTAGGAAGTTGAGAAGTATGTGAGGCAGGCATCTGGGCATTCTGCAGAACCTGTACAGTTGATGGCTATGGCTGTAAGGCACTTTCATATGGCAGACATTTGTGTTTCAGTCTTCATACCCTTCAGGAAGTCCGTGCTACTGCAAACCCTTTATTCTATCAGCTTTCCGGGTTTGTCAGTCCAATATTTAAAAAGTGTCCTTATTTTTATGCCTTTGTTCCCCCATTATTTATGGCTTTGTACAGCTTTCTTGCTCTAGGAGGTTGAGAAGTATGTGAGGCAGGCATCTGGGCATTCTGCAGACACCTGTACAGTTGATGGCTATGGCTGTACAGCAATTTTACAGAATCTGTCACACACCCCCTGCATTGTTTCTTGCTCCTGTATCTATTTCAGTGTCCATGGACACTGAAATACTTTTAAAAAGTGCTTAAAGCACTTTCTGAGTGCAGGGGGCATGTTAGAAGTGCATGGCCTGCTCAGACACACCTCCTGCACTCAGTGGTATTCATGCCCACATAGCCTTAACAATAGCGTGCCTTCGTGAATATGCAAGATGCGCTACTGCTACGGCTGTGCTTGTACAGATATGGTCCACTCTATGTCGGAATAATGCTATTCTGACACAGAGTTTACTGAATCCCAGGGATAATCTTGCAAACTCAACCCAGAGCTATAGAGTATGTTAAAATCACACTGGCCTACAGATCTCTCTGTACACAAGCAAAGCAACATATAGTCCAGACCTCAATCATATCCTGAGAAGTGGGCTATAGTATAGGTTTGTTGTACTTACCAGGATCTGTGAGGTTCTTAAAGAAGTTTAGCCTGAAATTCGCATGGTACTTTTTAACTTTATATTTTGCTTGCAAATAACTCAGAAGTGGGTAGAACAAGGATATGTTGAGACATGTACTTGTTGCTCTCATCCATGAAGGACATGGGTGCTAAACTGGGGGTGAATTTGCTGTTTCCCATCCATTTGTCCAAATTACATTTGAAAAAAGTAACAGAAGTGCTCTGCTTTATGTGGAGTGCAAGACATTTCTGTAGAAGAGGTATTTTGTGCGATATATACCACATGCTCTTTATGTTGCAAAAGACACTGAGATCCCTTAAGCAGGCATTCATGCTACTAGTGGACTTGCAAATGTGCAAAACATCTTATAGGACGGGGTCTGTTGAAGTTCTATACGTGAAGCTGAGGTCACATTTTAGTAACCTGTATGATACAGAGAAGAGAGACAAGGCTTTGGGATAGTCTGCATAGTGCTTTGTGATTTACGCTCTTGATTTTTTTTATTGAGAAAGTGTTGTGGTTGCTCCAGTTGTGACAAGTGTTTGGATAGGTCCATACCAAATGAGACATTATATTTAATGATTGCCCTGATTAGAGGCGAGTATAATGGAGAGATTACATCCCTAGTCCTGAAAATGAGAATGTAAATTAGATATGTCTGTCTTTCTGCAGCCATAAGAATACTAACCAGTATATTCAGCAGGCTACAGCTTGCTAAGGACAAAACATAATATGTCAGACAACATGCATGTGTGATCTGTATGTTTGTGTGTGTGTGTGTCTGTCTGGGTGTCTGTATATGTGTGTGTATACAACTCTCCTTTTAAATAAATATGTATGTGTAGAAAAAGATAAAGCACACACACACACACACACACACACACACACACACACACACACACACACACACACACACACACACACACACACACACACTCTCTCACTGCCCTCTATTAATACAATTGGTTTAATACACATATGTGGCCGCAATAAGACATTATGTTCATGCATTGCATAGCTCTCTATAAATATATCTCATTCCAAATATATACTTGCCATTATTTGCAAAGAGAAGAATATCTTGAATTTGCTATAAAGTAGATGCATAAAATGTATCTTTTATGAGGAATGTTTGTTGCTGCTTCTCAGGTGTCTGTTCACTCATCAATTGTTTGTAATATGTTGTAATGTAAACTGTAACATTGTACTAGTACATGAAAGAAAACACAAAACAAATTATCAGCAGGCAGTAACCTCAGACTTACACAGATCTGCTGCAAATTAGTATCTGGTATCCTGATGTGGCATTGTAGAAATTACTATGGCCTGAGAGTATGTAGGTATCTGATATAAAACATAGTTGCAGACTGTATACAGGATCCTCCATTATGCAAAGCTACAGCAGCATTAGATAAATTCTCAGACATATATATCTATGGTTTACTGTGTAGAACAATTATCATATATTTACAGTGTAGAGGACTATCACATTTAACAGAGAGCTGTGCACAGACATGGGCACCTTATTAGTAACCTTAAACTACATACTGATCAGTAATGGACATGACTAGAAGGTAGCAGTGCATTATGGGTATGGATCCAGGCCTACATTCCTGTACCACATAGAATCAAATAGAGCCCAGAGCAAGAGCTCAACAAATAAATAAAAAAATATTGTCATCTCATGGTAAAGTCATGTAAATACAGCTGCAAAATCACAGAATCTTAATTAAAGCAGGCAAAAAAGTAGCACCAAGGTTAATAATCCAGAAGTTCTCTTTCTTATATACCATGTGTAGATTTTCATGTTTATTGGGCAAAATATTAACATCACTATCAATAGATATGAAGCTGAAAATAGGCCTAGGATGTTTTAATTTGTTTGAAAGGGACACTTTGTTGGGCAGCCACGGTGGTGCAGCAGTTAGCATTGCCACCTCACAGCAAGAGGTTCTCTGGTTCAATCCTCGGCTGGGGTGCCTTCTGTGCAGAGTCTGCATGTCTTCCCTGTGGTTGTGTGGGTTTCCTCTGTGTGCTCTGGTTTCCTCCCACATCCCAAAGACATGCTGTAGGTGAATTGGACACTCTAAATTGGCCCTAGGTGTGGGTGTGTGCCTTCTGTGGAATGTTGGGCGCCGGGCTGGCAACTTGACACCATAAAACTCCACTGCCAATCATGAGCAGACAGGTGATCCACTGTGGTGACCCCTAACCGGGAAAAATCCGAAAGAAGAAGAAGAAAAAGAAAGGGACACTTTGTTCCCTTCAACAGACAAGATCACTTAAATGTAGAGATCTGCTGCTTAAATTGTCAGGATGCTTCAACAGCATAAAAAGTAGCACTAGACACAGAAGGGAAATGGCCTGTTTAGTAATATGTGTAATCAGTTCATTGATGTAAACGTTTTTGTAAGTGCATATAATCAATTCATTAAAGTAAACTTTTTTACGTGTATGTAGAGAAAATGTCTTACTTCTGCAAATATGTTTGCAAAAAGTGCAAAGTGTTACATGAAAAACAGACCCTCAGTTTATCAGCCAATGAAGTCTGCACAATTTTTCTTTGGTGAGGTTCTTAAAGCCTGACAAATATTGTCTGGTATTCCTGTACTTGCAATATGTAAAATGACAAGTTTCAGAAAATAAATCACAAAAGAAAGTGTCATATCTAAAAACTGGCCAAAATGTATCCAGAATTTGTTGAATTCTGAAAAAAAAAATAGCTAAATGTTGTAATGAATATAACTTGTTGGTTAATAGTTTTTGATGGTCTGTACTTCTATTATAGGCCAAAAGTATGTCTCTGTCCTTGATACATGCCCTTGTATGGGCCTTTTCTACAATTTGCTTTATACTAATCCCTGTCTATAAATCTCTGGGTCAAATTCTGTGCTTGGTGATCATGCATTTTTTTCATTATTGCATATCCTCCTAATTCTGAAAAATTGAGAATATGGAATATTAATCATAAAAAGGGATGACAACTATCTTCCGACAATGAATTCTTCATAAATGGTTTCCTATACAGGGATGTTACGATAGTAACCCTCTCTTCATCCACTACAAACTCCTACCTATACTATTATACTAACTGCTAATCTGCTACAATTTCAGGAATCTTTACTGCTGAATTTCAATTGTTTATATTCTCTGTGCTTAACCATGTTATTTTGATTCTGCATCAATGTTCTTTTATTGTCACATATATGCTGTATTTACTATCATGTGTTTAACTATGTTTGTATATATGTTGTATTTAGCATTATGTGTTTAACTATGTTCTACTTATTGTGAAGCTTTTCTCCCCGGGCCTCCACTGTAAATGGACCTGTGTCCAGTCAGACTATCCCGGTGAACAAATGTAAAATAAAAAATAAAATAAATAATAAAAATTAATTTAATAATACAGATGTTCAAAAATTAGCAGTGAATAAACTGTGTTTGGCAATGAATTTAAATAAAGTCTTTGTTTAAAACTGTGACAAAAAGCTTGAAATTGACATCACCTTCCCACAGCACCCAACATTTATCCAACACTCTTCATCACATTGTCACTGAAGAAAGTAAGAATTAAAATCAGAATCATAAATGGACTGAGATTCAAAATATCCCATTAAAAAGTCAGCACACTTTGGCACAAATGCTGCCCTCATAGCGGTACACTTTCAACTGAACATAACATTTCTCTCAGTATAAAAAATGTTCCACTCTAAAACCAGTTTTAACAACAATAACACAAAAGTGATTAAGTTCTGTGGTGTGCATATTACTAGTTTGTAACCAATGTCTAATTACGTGGGAGCCAACATCATGATCACATCCAAGGTGCTCTTCAGTTGAAAGGGTATGGCCATGGGATCAGTACTTGTACTAATGAATTTTTATCCCTCCCCTGCACCTTCTTACTAAAGTGAGCTAACCCTAACCTAACATTGCCTCTGCCCATAGACACAGCCCTATACCTTATCTTAGGAAAAACCCTTGCTATAACAAAATCACTATACAAGACACTCATAAACACATCACATACACCAGCACACATGCACTACACTAAATCATTCCTTAGCCTTTACTCTAACCCTAACCCACAAACACTTGCACACACACTCCCAATCCTAATGCAAAAACTTTTACTATATCTGAAAATCTTCACTTTGAAACTCAATCCCACACTTATTGCAACTATAACCTTTCAATCTTCAGCCATTCAATACCTTCAAATCCCAACAAGGATTACTATTGATAAATTTCCCAAACACTTCACACTTACAAATAACTGACTAATGTGTATGTGTGTGTGTCTATATATATATATACACATATGGAACTATTAAAATTAATATTTATTTCAGTAGATCAACATAGAAAACGTTGATCAAATAAAATTAAAAAAAAAAATCAACACCAGAATACACATGCTCTGAGACACACCCTTAGAACATTTTTTCTTCTGTCTGCAAAAGTTTGTTACAGTTGTCTGGAGCAGACTTGAAAAAAAAATGTTTTACTTATTGACTGACAAAATAGTGGTGTTTATACTATCAGGGAGCTATCTTCACTAGCATGACAATCATAAATGGTTGATTTAATTTTTATTTTATTTTTGATAGTAGAATAGTAGCTGGAGTGATGAACTTTAAGCATTAAGTTTGCTAACTGAAGGTAGACTAAACCTGAATGGGTAACCAATTACCATTCAAGAAGGAAGTTCTAAGATGTTGTGTCCTATGAGTAATGGTAATAAACTGACAGATTTTACTAATAGCTGTTTAACAGAATGGGTAACTTGTTTGGAATTTAGTGTGGTTATGGGGAGGGCATATTTCAGTCTGGGTAGAAGAACATTTATTGCAGGGAATCTGCAAGCTTGAAGAGTGAGATGTTTGTAACAGTTCAAAAGGTCCTGAGTTGTAAACTGACTTTGTTCACAATATTTGCAATATGCTGCATACTGGAAAAGTTGGAGTCCAGAAGAAGTCCTAGGTATTTGTAATACAGTACTTGTTTACCCTCACTTTTTGTGTAAATTAAAGACAGTGAAATGGCTAGACTGGTATAATTTTGAAGGGTAATGAATAGAATGTTTACTGCATTTTTTTTGTTTAATTTAAGTTTGTTATCTAAGAGCCGTTGACCTAGTGTGTTAAAATAATGTTGAAGTTGTTCCTTCACATGAGAACTGGAGTGATCTGTGCAGTAAATTATATCAGTGTACAGTTGATGGAGTAATGCAACTGGTTATGTCATTATTATACACGTAGAAGAGGATGGGATCAAATAGATATCCTTGAGGCACCCTGCAGAGAATGTGCCAATGTCAGAATGTTGATGACCTCCACAAATTCTACAGGTTATGTGGTACAGGCAGTCCTCAAACCAAGTTACTGTGCTTTGGCTGAATCCAAAGTTTCTAAACCTTTGCAGTGGAAGGCAGTGATCTATACTTTCAAAGGCTTTTTTTTCATATCAATAAATATGCCTCCTAGTAGGCAGCCTTTTCAATGACAGTATACATTTTACCTGTGGCTGTATATATACCTGTGAGTATATTATTGGCAGATCCTTTTAATGAGCTTGCACTGAGAGGAGTACTGGATTTTATTTATTTTATTTTTTATTTATGCTTTGTTGACCTAATTCTACTTGTTAGGCCAATGGTCTCTTTTCAAAGGAAACCTGAGGTGGTATTCATACTGACCGGATAACAAAGATGACATATGTTTTACCAATAAAGAATTCAAGACGGTCAAAAAAATGTCACAATGCCAGACACACATACATCTTTAAGAAATGTAGGGATCTCATTCTGAAGGTTCACTTGCTCACAGGATATATTTTGTTCTTACTTGGGGCATGGATCTGGCATTGTGGTATGACAATGAAGTTTGAGAGATACTGGACAGTTTGCAGGAACTGGGTATATGTAGGAATGGGCATGGACCGAATCCTTTTTTTTTTAATTTGCTTAGGCATTATGGTTTAAAGTAACCTTTATCTGTACCCTAGGGCCTTTACAGTTAAAAACTGGGGACATCAGTTTGGCAGCTAAATATCATGGCTACCCAAATCATCCATTTATATATTTCCAGTAAGTAATGCAGATATAGGAGATGTTGCTAGAAAGCAAAAATCTAATTTTATTACAGATTCTGACATAAACACTTCCAAACATGTCAATTAACTTGCATTCCATTATCTTGAGTTGGTATTTGAAAATAAATTAACTCAGATAAGCAAAAGGCAGCACAACATGGTGGTTAAGCTTCAGATTCTTTGCAGGTGCGTGTTTGCTGTGAAAGTGAATGCGATCTCTGACAAATAGCAGCAACTGACTGCCATATGTTTGGCATAAGTTTGGCATGTGAGGTTGCTGAGATACTGCTTGTATCTTGATATCATATGTGATGATCATGCCAAGCTGTACAATTCACTGATCAGAAGGCATCTGTTTGAAGCATTAATAACATGGTAAAAAAAACTTACAATTATCCAGAGAGGATAATACAACTTAGTATGTTGCTGAGGAAAGCCCTGTTCTACATCTTTGGAAATGGCTATGATTTTTATATAGTAACGGACAGTGTGATTAATAGACAAAACACATGAAAATCAATGAAAGTCAAATTAACACTGTAGTATAAAAAAGCAAATATATATGCCATCCAAAGGCAAACAGAATGCAGCTTCTTAGTATGTATGGATCACCTATCCTGCCAGATAGCAAGATTTCCACAGCCTTCTCTGCCCTAGTAAAGGATATTTCATTAGTGTACTTATCTCCTAGTCATTAGCATCCAAGTTACTAGATAAAGTCCTGCTTTGCATATATTTGGTTATTGACATATACTTAACATTCCCTGGTAACCATCCCCAGGAAAGTCACATGATCATATAGGCATTCTATTGGGTAACATGTCTTCTGATGGTGCTAAGAGCAAGAAACTGCACCAACACAGGCAACTAGGCCAGTTGGGCTACAGAAAATGAGTTTGTGAAACAGCATTAAGGGGTATTACTGCATCCAATCGATGTGCAGTTTGCAATGCTTGACATCATCACAAATCTCTGTACAGCTTTTCAGGAATATACATGGACAAATATGGCTGCTCATTGGCCTATGCCATACACTTAACTTAGAACAAGGGAAGACAATAAAAAAGATCTACCTTTGAGGCAGGAGTAATATGTAATCCTCATAGTTAATGCTGTTCCCCTACCCCAGCAATGTACGCTGGCCCCAATCTATAATTTTCACATTCATGGGAGCATAGAAATTACAAAGGGAAACTATGGTGATGGTAAAGAAGCTGTGTATTCTCCTAAACAGGGAATTTATGTGCCTAGATATTTTTACTGGGGGCTACAACCCACAACAGATAAGCCCAGCAGAATGTTCTTTTGCTATATCATGCTGCAAAATATGGTGACATATGAGTAACGAGACGACATCTGTTACACACACTAAGTAATGTTGCAAGCAATGATGACAACAGTCATAATTAATCAGAAAGTGCCAATCATAATGCGCCCGCAAGGCACTGTGACACAGAAATAGTGTTCAGTAGACCACAAAGCAGTGCAATTGGGATAATTTAAGCATACTGTACACTACGGTGGCTGCAAGCTTACATAGAGCTGCCATGATGCCACAAACAAAAAGTCTTGGATTTAAATGGGTGACAACTCCACACTCCACTGCTTGGCTTTTGTACCTCCTGGAGAAACAAATGGGCTATGTGGGGTGGGACAAAGACAGGAGCTTGGTCACATAGGGAGAAAAAAAAAACAGATAAAATAAATCTATTCATATGAGATATTAGTTAAAATTAGACATGCAACCATTCTGATCCTGGTGGAGAGTTAAAAAAATGTCAATCTGTTACGCTTCAAAGCAACTACATTTTTTATTCTTCTTGCAAAAAAAACCACATAAACACACTATGCACACATATACAAATACACACACAAAAATGCATCATCATTGCCGCTGTCACTGCAACATCATCAGTGAAGCAAAGCAAGCAGCATGAATGCATTCCGTGTGCATAAAGCAAGCAGCATGAATGCATTCCGTGTGCATAAAGCAAGCAGCATGAATGCATTCCGTGTGCATAAAGCAAGCAGCCTGAATGCATTCTGTGCGCATAAAGCAAGCAACATGAATGCATTCCATGTGCATAAAGCAAACAGCATGAATGCATTCCGTGTGCATAAACACATACCTCTTCTCAATTGTTTCAGAATAGGAGCATATTTACAAGCAGATGCTGTATTACACAACAGACTAAATAAAGAATGTAAGGAATAGCTTTTAATACTAGCCTGTTGTAAGAGGGATCTGATACTTCTGCCCAATGCATGCCAGCACAAACCACACTACCATGGTGAAAAAAGCTCATAAATGACAGATCAGATACACATATTCATGTAATGCACGCTGTCAACTGTAAAAGCAAGTGGGATATCAAAAAGAAGCATTTCCTGTATGCAAATAACTCCCCTATACTTCATTTGAAGTCTTCACCTCACAACCCCACTTAGGCACTTTGAACAAGGCATGATCACTGACAGGCAATATAACATGATTATTGGGGTTTCAGGTTCACTCCACTAAAAATCAACTGCTTCAAATTTTCCTGGAAAATTGCAAGGGCATTAAGGAGAGCACACACGTTTTCTTCACTCCAATGAGTTGTGGCTTCATACATATTATGCAATGTCAAAGTCAAAGTAAGGTCAAAGTAAACTTTATTGTCGATCAGATATACACAGCAGTGCAAGCTGAGCAAAATTATGTTGCTTTGGTCCCTGTGCAAGACATAACAATGAACACATAGTTTGAATGACAGGAAGACTAATGCACATACAGTAATAATTAAAATATTAACAAAACAGTAAATTTGCTAAATTACCACAATTGGACAGGAAGACATTAGACAATATTATACTAGTATGGTACTAGTAGTAATGTAATACACCTGCAAACATATAGAATTCTGGCACACAATAAATGCATGAGTAACTACTTAACTGACTGCACAGCACAGTTTTGTGCTTAGTAACAAAGTCAGAAGCAGACGTGGGATGGATAATACTTAAATGAATGAACTACATTGGGCTGGCCAAACAGTTGTTCTCAGAACCCTTGTTCTGAAACTTGCATGACAAGAGAGTTTGATTTTGGGGTGAACCCCCTCTTTGAGGTATAGAAATCTAGGTGAACCAACTGGTTCTCAGTGTTCACGAGATCATCCAATTCTCTTTGAGAATACACCGTTCATATGAGTTTCAGAGTACAGCTAGATCATAACTATTAAACAACAAGATCATGTTACTTAAGAAAATTCATGCAGGATCATTCAGTATTGCTTTTGCTGAAATTACTGTATTTTATTTGCTAATAATGGAGAAACAAGATTTTCTTTAACACGTTTCTGCATTATTTAAGTTCAAATATGCAATCCTCTACTTAGATTAAATCCATTTTGTTTGTCCTGTCATGTGATTCTTCTGTTCTGTACCACAATTAACTATACTGTGTAGCTAAGTTATGCATTAAAATGGTAGACTGCTGCTGAAAATTGTCAAAGACTGAAACACAGAACAGCAGTATTTTTCATAACTGAAGCAGACACTAATTGTATGCTTTCTTTGCAGGCAAAGGTATACTGGCTCATATCCAGGAAGTTCTAAGAGAGACTGTTTTCAAAAGGAGATTCTGTTCAAATATGAACAAATACTTTATTTTTTTTATGTATCAGCATACAGATTCAGAAGAATTCATTGAAGCAGGCACTTCTGTTTTCAAGAGATACAGTAATAAAAATGACAAACAAACATGGCTTTGAAAACTAGTTTACCTAAGCAGAACCTGTCCATATCAGGATATGAATTCTTTTTATGTCACCTTTGTTTATGTGCTCTGCTGACTAAGGGATCATTAAGTTGGAGTGCTCCATCATTTTGGACTGACAATGACCAGTCTGGGGCACTGCTTTCTCCTAACATGGACAACATGCATAAATTGTTAAGTAGCAGAAGGCTGCATTATGAATAAGTTGAGTCTCCTCATAGAATTAGAGGTCAGACATGCAGTGTAAATCAGAGATGAATGGGGTCATGCCCTCTCTTCCCCAGTTTTGGACTATACCCAGGTCTGTTGTGTGGCTTTTGGGTGTGGTCTCGGTGTCCATATTGCTAAGACATTGAGGTGGTTAATGAGTGGATTACTAGGGTATTAGTATTTGCTGGGGTTGGTAAAGAGGAGTAATTTGTTTTGTCTCTGTTATCACCTCATTTCTGCTATTCTGTATCATTGGGACTGCAAGATTAATTCAAACAGTAGTGTTGTATGGCCACTGTGCAATCATAAGAAATGATGTGGGCTAGAAGGCTAATAAAGAATCACGGAAATATTCATGGACTCAATAATAATTCCAAATATATGACTGGAATAACATGGCAGATTTTTTCACAGACCAGTGTATCAAAAAGAGGCAGTAAATAACAAAACTTCAGATTTATTTTATTTTATTTTATTTTTTTTTTTTTTGTACAGAGCTAGAGCTACACTTCTCAGTGACGTAAATTAGTAGTATATACATTTGATCTTATACTATGGAGGAATTTCATACATATTATATCTACTGCTGTATATTGTGTGCCTAAATCTGTTCTTTGACAGCATTCAAAGCAGAGCCAGTTGCATATTGTGTGACTCTAAATCTGTTATATAGCCAGATGGTGCTTAACGGTCACCTCCTGAAAAGAGGCAGTTTCTCTTGAGTACTTATTTAATTAAAATATTTCTTAATGTCTCTCTCTCTCTCTATACATACACACATATATATATATATATATATATATATATATATATATATATAATCAATATAAATATAGATGAACAGTTACTTATTTATTTTTATTATTCCCACTAGGCCAATGTCCACTTTTCAGGGGACTCCTGTAGTGCTATTCAAACTAATTAGGGAAAATTTGACAAGGGCACTATGGAACTTCCCCTGCTCTTCTTTTAGGTAAGTGCTATGTGATCTTTTGCATCCACCCAAGCTACAACCAACTCAGAAAGATGGAATCTCAGTTTAACAACTCATCCAAAGGACATCATGCTCAGAAGTGCAACACTCCCCCGCCACTGCACTATCACGTACCAGATGTAGGAATAGAACCCACAGCCCTGCAGTCTTCCAGCACCGGAGGCAAATGTGCTGCTTGTTGCACCCCTAGTACTGGTGTGTGTGTGTGTGTATGCATCTGTATATATATATATATATATATATATATATATATATATATATATATATATATATAAAATAGATGTGTTCACAGACCAGTCATCAACCCCTTTTTTCCCATTTTTTACATTAGGTTGGGGTGTCTAATCAACAGCTGCCAGCTCTCTGAATAAAATACCATGCTCCTACCTTTGTCTGCAGTTATGCCTGACTATCACAGGCCTTCTCTTGCACAGTCCATCCACCTCTTCACTGGATGACCTTGTTTTGTCTTGCCTTCTTCCTGTGTGCTCTAAACTAAGTTCACCAAATTGTCTTTTGCTTTCTTGTGCAAGTGCCCAAACATCTGTAATCTGTCTTCTCTGTTGTGTTTTTTTTTCATCTTTCACATTAATATTTTAAAGACTGTGGAAATTACTTTTCATATCTTGCAGTACCAATTAACAAACAAAAGCTGAATACTTTTGTCCACACAACTCCTTTAATTGGTATTTATTTTTAGAAGTGTTTTATTCACTTTTTGTTCGTCTCTGTCCTGCCAACAATGAAATGTTCCACTTACACCTCGAAACCTGTAAAGGATAGAAATTTGGACAAAAGCAACAATAATTGGGGGACAAATTCCCCAAAATAGAGACTCCCTGGAATTCAATAAACATTTTTTTTCAATGCAGGAATGGTGTAGCTGCTCTTGCACATAATATGGCTGCCGAGCGATCCAGTAAACTAGTGTTTTGACGTGCTCGAGCCTGCCTACACTATTCTTGCATGGAAACCAGTGCAGAATGCTAATTACCTCATTTGCTGGTGAAAAACATGCAAATGAGTTGAATTAGCGATTCAACTAGCAGGCAGGAATCCGTGCAAGAACAGTGTTAGTTGCAGAAATGTATTCAGCTACTAGCCAAATACATTTCTGCAAATAACAAAATGGAGGCATGACAGCACCAAAAAAGCATGTATTATACTCTTTAGACATGCCAATGGCCAAATATATGGCCATTGGCATGGAAAAGCGCTTAATTTTTATAAAAATCAAAGTTTTTTTTGGCCAATCTCGGCCGTTTAAGCATAGGGCAGTGGTGCGCAAATGGGATTGTGCCTAAAATAAAAAAAAATGTGAAAACTCAATTTTAAGGGAAATCTGCATTTTGCCATTATAGTCTATGGCATGCAGAATCAAAACAATACCAGGGAACAGTGGTTGTCAAGGGGAAAGGCTTGGTGGTAGTGCAGTAACTATGGACTAAGGCAGTGGGGTATGCAAATGAGGGGAATTTTACTGAATCACAAAAATCTTCTAAGTACCAAACTGCAACTAACCGTGTAGGTGCTATAGCACAATTGTGTAACTAAGAGGAGCAACAGACATGAAAAGGGTGTGTGTCAGGCATGGTGTAAGAAAACTGGCTCCATATGGCGCACTGAAAAGCTTAGCTAACTACAGCTAAGCAAGGGGGTGTGTCTGAGGCTGTATTGCCTTATTCCATGTAATGAAGAGCGTGTTCACATCCAGGGAGGGCCATTTCTTCATGTTTCCATTAGCTAAATGTGTATGCGCGGCATGCACTGGGTGTAAAAAAAAAAACATGGAGATAGCAGGACTATTTACATTTGGGAACCGGATTTGTGCTGCACACCTTAGGGCTAAAAAGGGGAGGAAATGGGAAGAGAAAAAAGGAAAAAAGGAAAACAGCAGAATAAAAGCAATAAAGAACAAATTACATAGCTAGCAGTTGAAATGCATCAAAGTCAGCCAATCATACAGGTAACATCTGCAGCACAACAGTATAAACTATGCAAACACCTTCCAGTCTGGTTTTTCACACAAGCTCTGTACCATTGATGTAAACATCCGGGGGAATTTTAACTGGAAAAATGTTAGGGGCTGCTTTTGCTTTGATCCATCAGTATGTGCTAGATGCTGAGGGCAGTGAGGAGGATAATGCTGATAACCTCCACAGACCATGGAGGAGGAGAAGAGTGTTCAGACCCAGGATAACTTACCAGGGGTTACATGATCTAGAGATAGTAGAACACTACAGGCTGTCCAGAGACATACTTCAGCAAAATCATCAAGTTGTGCCAGCCTCAACTCTGACCCAAAACCAACAGAGGGGAACCCAGCCCAGTGGATACCAAGGTATGTGTAACCTTAAAAATACTAGCTACAGGTATGTTCCAAAGACCTACTGGGGACATCATGGGGGTCTCACAGGTATCTGCATCCAGGGGTACTCCACCAGTTCCTTGATACCATGCTACCACATGCTAGTGAGCACATTTACTTCTCTAACACCTGTGAGGAGAGGACCAGCAATATGTGTCTCTTCCACCGGGAGCAATAGACTGCATGCACATCCACATCAAAGCACCACCCAGTGAACAGTGTAGGGTCTACATAAACCACAATGGATTCCCCTCCATCAACTGCCAGGTTGTGTGCAATGCCCAGGGCATTATCATGAATGTGTGTACTGGCAGCCCTGGAAGCTATCACAACTCCCACATCTGGCATTCATCACAGCTGTACCAGGCATTTGCCAGTGGGTAAATCATTTATGGCCATCTGCTGGGGGATACTGGCTATGCACTGGAGCCGTGGATGATGACACCCATCAGAAATGCACACACACCCACACAAGAACACCATAATGAGACACATGCACAAACCAGGATCATTATAGAGCATGTGTTTGGGATGCTCATGTCACGGTTTCACTGCCCTGACATATCTGGTGCAGTACTCTCCAGCCACATGTGGACACATGTTCATAGTATGCGCCATGCTACACAATATGATCCTGCGGAAACAACACAGCAGGAACAACATGGGGAAGGGCCACACAGCCCACCACCATTGCCAAGGTCACTGCAGGCACAGATGGACTCAGAAGAGGAACCCCCTGAGCCAGCCCCTGTAGGCAGACAGAGGCGTGCTCAGTATCCCCAGGCCTTGGCAAAGAGGTAATGCACAGCACACACACTGACACTGCAGAGACCCAGGGACTGATACCCCTATCCGACTTTCGCACACAGTAAAATGGATGCCAAACATCACACTACCTGTGACTTACCATGTATAGGCAGTGTACTGCATGCATCTGACATAGGCAGCTCTCAAGCACCATCCTCAGAAATGCCTCAGCCACAAGGTAAGCCAGTCTACCTAATAATAAATGAATTTAGTAGTATGTTCTAATAGCATATCTATGGTATTAATGCAAGCATGCAAGGGAACTGGGTGGCTTACTGGGATAGCAGCAGACAACTGACAGCTATGTGGGACAGCAGGACATCTATGCCCAATACTGGCTTCAACACACTATGCAGTAGTACCCAAGATTACAAATCCCACTGCAGTACATGTTGGGGGCAAACTAACTGGGTGGGCATAGGTCACATGCATGGATGTCATTGTGGGGTCCCATCCCCATCCCCAGCCTCACCCGACAGGTCAGCTGTAGAAGACCATCAGAATGGTCTGGCAAAGGCCCACAAATGATGACAGTGGTGAAATATCCACCCTACAGACTTACACAGTTATATTACAGCAGGTCTTGCAGTTGCAATATGGATCTCAAGGCTAAGAAGTCTGAAACTCAAATGTATGCCATTACAATCAAACCTGCGTTCTTAATTGGTATGCCTCTATTCGCCAAGACAGGTCACAATACTATGCTAAATGTTATCAAAATGTAAGGAAAATATCAGCACAGTCCTTGCAAATGTATACAGCTGACAAGTGTGTCCCTCCCTCACACCCATATTCCCATAGAAATGCAGTAACATGTTAATTTGTAGGGTAATAGCAGCAGAGCACACATTGCCAGGGCTGTCCCAATCAACATGATACTCTGATGCATGTCCAGAATATGCAGGGGTCAATGTGCTATGTATATGCATGACTAATATTGTCAGGATGTGGTCAGCATCTACTCCTGAATGTTGTGTCTTACTTTCCTAGGTACAGTACCATTGTTGATGGGGCCATATCCCATGGACTGCAGTGCCAGCCATATTGCTTGTCAGCTACACCTCCAATAGCAGTTGTACACACTGAGCAGATGTCAATATCTGTCACTACCGGAAAGCTGGACAGGTCATAAACAGGGGGCCACACATAGGAACAGTACACAGGTTGGAGTATCCTATACAGTGCCTACCATACCTCTGAACTGTACACACCCTTTGCAGAATGTACTGAGGTTTGCATCACATTTGTGGTCTCTTTATCAGGAAATAGTGGTTTTCTGGCCAATCATTGGTAGACCACTAAAGCCTAAAGTGACAAAATAATGATGGACACACACCAGGCAGGATAAGGAGAACGGCACAAGTATACTTGTGTGGCAGGAACCATAATCTGCCATATCACACATGCACTCAATTCATCCCACAACAGGTACTGGTAGCACACTGGCCTGGTCCATGGTAATGTGAATGAAGTCAGAACTACCTAATAGACAATAGAATGACACATGATGCAGCATGCTGAATGTGTGTTCCATGCAGGTATGTCCATATCTGTAAACAGCACCTTGCTGTCACTCAGACTAATGGATCAATATGAACAGGAAGTATTGTCAGTAACACCTGACTAACTTACCAGTGTCACCCCAGGGGGATACACTGGATGGCAGCCTGGGAACTTAGGAGTGATGAGATGCACTGCCTTGCTACAGATGCCCTGCATCAGTCTCACATGACCTACAGGCCTCTGCCAAAGGCCCATGCTTCACCTGTAGTGCCTTTGTAGGGGATGTCTTGGGGCTGTTACTAACAACATAACACAGTCAACAAAATGGAAAGGAAAGGCCTTGCCGCTAAATGCTAGTAGCATGCCTCTCAACCTCATAGAGCAAGAAATATGGACAAAGCCATACATAGTGGTGGAATAAAGGCCCAGCTATAGAAATACTTTTGAAATATTGATCCCATAATGTTAGAAAGATGATAGAATAACAGAGGGGATGTAATAGCATGGATGTCATGAAGAGTGTAAAGTCTGAAACTCTATTGCTCTGTCATAATTCCCTGACTGCAACACCATGAGTGAATTGCAACAAACCTGCTGGAAAACCACAATGTGAAAGGAACCCAAACAGATATATGAGTCATGACTCTGGATAACCTGGGTTAATCTGTACAGTTGAGAGGCATGGCCAAACCAGGATATGACCTTTCAGGTAAGATAACAACTGCACAACCAGGAGATCCCCAGCCAGCATATTACCAAGGTGATGTACCTTTTACACAGCTTCATCAGTCAATCGGTTATAGCCACAACTCCAAAATGGCCGATTTGTGCCAGAATGTGTAGCCTTTGCCTCATAATATTGGTCTGTGCATCATCCCTCTTGTATTTCTCTGGTAAATAACTGTGATGAACCAATGGCATCTGTCAGTAGTTCATGACACAATGCATTACAGTCTCACACATTACATATGTCAGAAAATGTCTGCTAAAACAAATTATGTAACTCAAGCAACTCATACATTAGTACATTAGTAAGAGCCATAGTTACAGTATCCCCCTATGTTTGGCCCATTGTTTCCCCATATTGGCAGCCTATCCCCAGATATCCTGCACAAAAAGGTTGCAAGGTATAGCTGTAGTGCACACAGCAACCCAGACTGAAGTACAGCTATCCCTGGAATGGATCACCACACTTACTATAGAAGGCCATACTGGGTATGCCCCTACATTTAGAGAAATAAATACCATGTCTGAAACCACATTGGACTCTCTCTCTCTCTCTCTCTCTCTATATATATATATATATATATATATATATATTTATATATATATATATATATATATATATATATATATATATATATAGCTGTAATGTGCAGATGTCTTTGCACTCACACAAATATGCAAACCTAACTGTCTCCGCACACACACACACATCAGTCAGGATTACCCACAGCCAGCTGTAGGTGGCACATATGTGATATATCTGAATCTGTTATGTGTGATACACACATATATATGGACAACGGTTCTACCTGACATAGTCGAAACCACACAACACCGACAACCACATCACCGACACCACATATTCGACAGTCCATAAACCAAAAACACACACACCACCGACAAAAAGAATAACCGGCACACAACACAACCACACAAACACCCTACACACACCACACAACAAATTAAAAACAACACACAAAACATTCCACCAAACCACACACACAACACAAGCACACCAAAATCCTTACACACCACACTAACCCTACCTAACCCTACTCCCTAACCTCAAGGTCCACACACCTCTATCACTCTTCCTACTAACTCTAACCCCGCCTATAACCACTTACTAACTCCTTAACCCACTAACCCTAACTAACTAACCCTAACTTAACCCACCCCTATACTCCCTAACCCTCCTCCCCCCCCCACCCCCTAACTAACTTCCTAACTCCCACTCCCCACTACCCCCCCCCAACCCCGTCAATCTCCACACTTGCCTCCCCCCCTCGCACACGTCCACTACCACCGCACCACATTCGCACTTGCCCATCATCCGGCGTTGGTGTCCACACAGCCTTTGTCATGTCGGCATCCTCGTGTCTCGTTATCCTTCGTCGGCGTCGGTTCTTCTTCTTTGTCTGTTCTCTCACTCGCGATCTTCTTCAGCTCTTCTCTCTGCGTTGTCTTCTAGAGGTCAGTCAACCATGGACAACATATTACAATATATCAGGCATATACACATATTGATATGGGGAAGAGAGGGACAGACAGTGATAGAGAGGGTTACATTATGAGGTCTTTCCCACCCAGTACACATCCCATAGCCCCACTCTAGAAGATCTGCTGATGTCAGTCACCTTAGACGTACCTTTGGACTAGCCTCATTCCTGTAAGCTCCAAAGCGTGCATGATATCTGTGTAACACTATAGTAGAAATAGGTAGGGGTTCTAATCACAGTCCCTGCATCCCAGTGTGCATGTGTGTGTGTGTGTGTGTGTGTGTGTGTGTGTGTGTGTGTGTGTGTGTGTGTGTGTGTGTGGTTGTGAACCCTATCCATTGGGTTTGGATTTTTCAGTCTTTTAGTGTGGTCCACCCAGTACACATACCAATGTCCATTGTACAGGGCCCACTGTTGTCAACCACTGTAGAGGTAGCTGTAGACACTCTGCAGCCCTATAAGCTGTGTGCTCTGTGAAATAACTATGTAACAGTATAGTATCAAAAACAAGATAGGTGGGGCTTCTAATCCTTTGATACCATTCCCCAGTCAGGAATCATAGACAGACGCACTCAGCTAGGCATCAACCCCTATGTCACTAGGTGGGTTGCAAACTGGCTCATGGATGGAGCCCACAGTTTAAAGGCAGTGGACTCCATGTCAGACTGCTGACCAGTCATGAGTGGAGTACCACAGGGTCTGGTTCTGGTTTCCCCAATGTACGTTATCTACTCCTCTGACATCCAGCCAAACACAAAGGGACTATGGCTGACAATGTTTGCAGACAACTGCAAGGAGGGTGCTATGTTTACATCCCCAAATTATGTTGACATAATTCATACAGTCCCCACTGAGACCTAAAACTGTTGTCTGAACACCGGTCTTAGGCTGAATGGCAAGAAATGTTTCACCATCCCCACTGGGATCAACATGGTTTCCATGAATTACCACATCACTGGTAGTCCACTTGACACATAAGTCATTATAAGAGGTCTGGGAGTACAAGTTGACAGTGACCTCTCTTATGACTACCACATTGCCACTGTGGACAGAAAGTCCTTCTATGTGGCACATCTTATAACTAAGGGTGTTGCATCCAGGAAGGAGGAAGTCAATGTCTCCGTCTTCTCTTCCCTCATTAGGCCAAACATCAAGTACAATGGCCTGTTTTCTATGTACCTCACTAGACACCTGCAACAACTGGGGAGGCTGCAAATGTATCTCACAAACAGGACCCTAGGCCTTAAACAACTGTACTATATGGACAGAGCCCAATACCTCCAAGTATTCTCTGTCACATCTTGGCTACTTACATGCAATCTCTGCTTGACTGACAAAGCCATGTCTGCCCAACCCTGTTAGGAATTCCAAATCTAGTGAAATCCCAATCCATCTGCACCACATGCCATGGAGACCACAACCTTATTACCACAATCAACAGAACATGCTGGGGTACAGGTCCATAACCCAGAAACTGGCCACACTATGGAATATATGTCAAGTACATGTCAATCAGAGCACCTCACTGGCCCTCTACAGGAGAAATCTGGCTGAGTGGATTGGGAATTTAACTGTCACCATGGGGATCATTCAAGTGGCAATAGTCAATAGATGCACTGCAAACAAATGTCAGGTACCATGATGCCAGGGGTACTCCCATTGGCTAGGCTTGTAATGGATCCATGGCCATTAGCCTGGTACACACTTGTGAACACATGAACCTATGAATCTCAGTACTGGCAAGCATGTGTGTGTACACGACTGTGTATAAAAGTGTTTGTGAGCATGTAAAGTTGTAGGTGAAAGTACTTTGATGCACTTCTCACCCACTACACCCCCATTGCCATACTTTGCAAGGGCTGGTGATGTTATACACTTTAAAGCAACCTTGTTTCATAGTTTCATAGTATAGTACTAGGCTATCTGCCCTGGGGCATTTGTAAGCCTAGCCATAGTGATGTGGCTTTTGCCACCCCATGAAGTACAAAAATGTACAGAATAAATTTAGAATACTCTGCCTCTGTCTAGTAGTGACACAGTGAAGGTCCCCTTATATAATAGAATTAGTTTACTGTGCCCCTGAATAGCAGTGACACAGATGTGACCCCGGGGTAAACTTACGATCTCCCATCCACTCATCAAGATTTCTTTTGAAAAGAGTCAGTGAGGGGCTCTGCCTAATACGGACTGGGATCTTGTTCCAAAGCATGGGCAGCCTCTGGGTTATGAATCTATCTGTCCAGCATGTCCTATTCATACTTGTGCCGAGGTTTAGGTCTTTAGCTCTCGTGGTCCTGGTGGATTTGGATTTTTTGAGGTGGAGCATGTCCATCAGATCCTGATTGGACATGGCCTTGTACATTAGGCAGAGATCGCCTCTGAGCAGGCGGTATGCTACTGAATAGAGCTGAAGTTTCTTTAGTCTGGCAGAATAAGACATATGTTGGAGACCCTTGATCCTTTTGGTGAGGTACTTTTGTGGTCTCTCCAGCTGTTGCAAATGCCGGGTGAGGTACATACCAAATGGGGCATTGTACTCAATCATGGGTCTGATGAGGGAGGAATATAGGGGTACAATGACATCCTTGGATCTGGATGCGAATCCCTTTATGATGAGGTGTGCAAGGTAGAATGTTTTTCTAACCACTTTGGCAACGTGGGTGTCAAATGAGAGGTCGCTGTCAACTTGGGTCCCTAGGTCTCTGATTACTTTTTCCGTACTCAATGGGTTGCTGTCTATGTGATAATTTGTGGGTACTTTGTTTTTCCCAAAGGGGGTGACTATACATTTTTTGGCATTTAGTTTAAGGCCGTGACTCCGGCACCAGTTGTCCGTTTCCGTGAGGCCTTTTTGTAGGATGTGTGTGTCTGCTGGTGTATCGACTATGGCGCCTAGTTTGCAGTCATCTGCAAACTTTGTCAGCCACAGCCCTCCCATGTTTGCTTTAACATCTGAGAAATAAATGCCGAACAAGAGGGGTCCCAGGACAGATCCCTGTGGGACACCACTTGTGACTGGCTTTGAGTCTGACATTGCTCTAGTGATTTTAACTTTATGGGTTCTGTCCTTTAGCCAGTTTGCAACCCATCTAGTGACATAAGGGTTTACTTTTAAGCTGTTGAGCGTATCTATGATGCCTGAGTGGGGTATTGTGTCGAAGGCCTTAGCCAAGTCCAGGTATGCTGTATGGACTGCTTTGCCCTCATCAATGGCTCTAGTGACTGTTTTGAAAAAGTCAATCAGGTTTAAAAGGCAGGATCTGCCCTTTACAAAGCCGAACTGGGTGGGGTCAAGTGTCTGTAGGTCCCCTATGTCTCTGTTTATGAGTTCCATAATGATTCTTTCCATAGCTTTGCAGACCAGGCTGGTTAAGCTTATGGGTCGGTAGTTTCCAGGGTCTGTAGAGGCAACCCCCCCTTGTGGAGTGGGACCACTGTTGCTGTACGCCAGTGTTCAGGTACATATCCCGAAGTAAGGCTAAGGTTAAATAGCATTTTTATGTGTGGGTTTAGCTCCTCTTGGAGTTCACATAACACGCAACCCGGGATACCGTCAGGTCCCATTGATGCTGTGTTTTTTGCTTTGTTTCGGGCGGTTCTCACTTGGACATCTGAGATGACGGGGAGATTACATTCAGCTGGGATAAGTATTTCTTCTTTTGGGGGTGAAGGAGGGGAGAAATTTGCACTGAACCTGTCAGCCAGAATGTTGTCAATATCTGTGGGTTCAGTGTATTTTATGTTGTTGTGAACCAACTCTGAGCATATCTTTGGGTTTCCACCCAGGTTTCTAACATAGCTGAAAAAGGCTTTGTGGTTATCTTTAGTGTCCTTAGCGATTTTTCTCTCAAAGTTGGCCTTGGATGTTTTTATGAGAGAATGTAGTCTTCTGCTAATGTTGATCAGAGATGTCTTCCCTTCATGGGATTTTGCTCTGACGTACAGTAGCTTCCTTCTTTTGTTATACAATTTGTTTATGGCTGAGGTCCACCAGAGAGGACGCTTACCTTTGGTGGAGAGGGACTTGGATTTGTTTGGAATTGCATGATCCATGCATTCTTGGAGATGTCCATAGAAAGCATTTGTGAAGGATTCAGCATTGTGGGATGTGGTATCCACTGGCACAGTGGGCTTAAAGGATACCATCTCAGTCTTAAGAAGAGTGAAGTCTGCTTTTGAGAAGTTTTTCACTGTGGTCTTTTGTGCTGGGGGTGGAGGTGGGATATGTATATCCAGGGTGATTAGTTTGTGGTCAGATCTCACTAGTGAGGGGTATACTTCCGGTGTGGAGCATTTTGTCCCCATGTTTGTGATGATCAGGTCTAGTATATTATCTCCCTAGTGAGAGAGGTGACTAGTTGTTCCAGTGCATTTGAATTTATGAATTCCAGGAACCTTTGGGCTAGGGTATTAGGGCTAGAATAATGTACCCAATCTATGTTTGGGTAGTTGAAGTCTCCCAGTATGATGGTATTTTGTGATACATTCATATCCTCCAATGTCTTCAGGAAGGCTGAGTGGGGTTCTTGAGATTGGGAGGGTGGTCTGTAACATGCTACCAGTTGTATAGCAGTTTTGCCTATGGTTAGTTGCACCTGTATGGTCTCTGATGCTTCATGTGTTGCTACTAACCTGGAGGTGTGGGTGTCCTTGATGAATATGGACACTCCCCCTCTCTTTGTGGTTCGGGCCAGGTTTTGGGGCCAAAAAGCATGATACAAGGTATAGCCTGGTAGCGCTGGGGTGCTCTCTGGAGCCTTGAACCAGGTTTCAGTTACTGCACAGACGTCAATGTTTTCCATGCTGAGGAGTGCATCAAGTGCCTGCATCTTGAGATTTAGACTTCTGGCGTTGAGCAGCATTATCCTTAGTTTTTTTTCCATTTTTGCTTTCTAAGGAGGTGGGTTTGTCTTTTGAGCCTTGCCTAAAAAAGGCACTATGGGGGTGGCAAGAGCCTTAGCCAATATCCGGAAGCCCAGTGGTGACAGGTGTAAGCCATCCCTTGCGAAGCAGCATGGCTTGTCCAACATGTCATCCCAGGCAGACAGACATTGGATCCCCTTAGAATGACACCAGTACCTGAGCCAATTGTTAAAGCTGATCATCTTGTCTTTGTATTGTGGTATCATTCTTGGTGAGGGCAGGACGCTGCTCAGGGTCAGTGTCATACCAGCCTGGGCTACATAATCGGAGAGCTCCTCTATGTCTCTTTTCATGTAGTCCAGGGAGGTACGTCTCAGGTCATTCACACCAGCAAGGACAATGACGGAGTCATATTTGTACTTGATTTGGAGTGACTTGAGTGCATGTGTTATGTGGCGGATCCTAGCTCCCGATAGACAGCTCACAGTCACCTTCTCCTTGTTCAGCCTGGTCAGCGGGACATCAGTGTGTCTGACTATAGAGTCACCTATTACTAGTGTATCAGGCAAGGTGTTTGGCCATAAGGGCTGTGATTGGTTGACACACTGATTTATTGAAGTATGTGTTGCATGTGTTTTGTTTTGAGGTGGTGGATTTTTGGATGTCTGCTTTGGGAGCCTCTGTTGTTTTGGTAAGTTTTTTATTAGAGCCTCCGAGTATGTCTTTGTGTTTTTATGTGTTTGGTTTGCAGTTGTGGTAGGTATATGTGGGACTGGGATTGTTGTGTGTGTGGTTGCCATCTCCTCCTGTCTGGTCATGCCAGCCCTGAGTTGAGAGAGTTCAGCCTCCAGTTTGGCTATATAGTTGCATCTCTAACATGTATTTGTGTTTGTTGGGAGGAGGAGATGGTTGTCTGTGTACATGAGACAATTGTAGCATTGTCTCAAGATACCCAGATTGACCAGCTGAACTGGAGAAGATGCCAGTAATCTACCACTCGACGTGCTAGAACAGTATAAGGGAGTGCTGTACCTTTAAGGGAAGTGGATATTCACAGGGGTGGTAAGTAGATGTAGTGCTTTACTTGGTATGAGAGTGCTTAATTAGCAGAGAAGTATTGAGAACAAGTGCTAGGCTTATAATATAGTGAGTAGTCTGGTTATACTAAGAGTAGAGCTTCCTTAAGGGAAAATTTGAAGAGCAGACTTGGCGGAGCCAGAAAAAGTTTAACCTTGTTTAACCGGCACTGCGCTATGCGCACAATCGCACAAAGCCATGCAAATGCGGATTTTAAACAGTGAACTACAAAAGAGCTAGAAATGGTCCAAAACAACCAATTATTACAGCTTCTTGTGCTGAGGTCACTTCCTACAGGGACAGATAGGCTGCTCAAGGCTCCCCACTCCCACTGGTGAGCAAAGAAACTTCCTTCTACCCAAGTAAGGTAATGGACAACACAGGAACTACACCACAGCCCAGAATACAGCAATGCCTGTAAACTGGTCTAAACTAGTCGAGGAGAGGCAGGAAAACAAGGATTTTTTTTTTGTTTTTTTGTTTTTTTGGTAGAAACACACAGAAAATGCAGAAACAGTGATAAATTAGTTACACAGGCTAGCACACTTTAGTGGGCAGCCTCCACAGTTAAATTAAACAACCAAACAACAAACTTTCGATCAAATTCGACTAAAATGTAACTTTAAGTGCAGATTTTAAAGTAATGCAGCAAACAGTTAAAAAAACAGTTCAAGCTAGTTCAGAGTAAGCTACAGAAGCTATTCCAAGTGAAAAAAATCAAAGATACTTAAATCCAGAAAGTGGTCACTTTTCTGAGTTCCCTGCTGCTAGGACCACTCTGCAGACCCACGAGGAGCTTGTCTGAGCAGTATAGCCAGAAAAAAATGCCCAGAGGCAGATTTTAAACAGTGAAGTACAAAAGAGCTAGAAACGGTCCAAAACAACCAATTACTACAGCTTCTTGTGCTGAGGTCACTTCCTACAGGGACAGATAGGCTGCTCAAGGCTCCCCACTCCCACTGGTGAGCAAAGAAACTTCCTTCTACCCAAGTAATGTAATGGACAACACAGGAACTACACCACAGCCCAGAATACAGCAATGCCTGTAAACTGGTCTAAACTAGTCGAGGAGAGGCTGGAAAACAAGGATTATTTTTTTGTTTTTTTGTTTTTTTGGTAGAAACACACAGAAAATGCAGAAACAGTGATAAATTAGTTACACAGGCTAGCACACTTTAGTGGGCAGCCTCCACAGTTAAATTAAACAAACAAATAACAAACTTTTGATCAAATTCGACTAAAATGTAACTTTTAGTGCAGATTTTAAAGTAATGCAGCAAACAGTTAAAAAACAGTTCAAGCTAGTTCAGGGTAAGCTACAGAAGCTATTCCAAGTGAAAAAAGCAAAGATACCTAAATCCAGAAAGTGGTCGCTTTTCTGAGTTCCCTGCTGCTAGGACCACTCTGCAGACCCACGAGGAGCTTGTCTGAGTGGTATAGCTAGAAAAAAATGCCCAGAGGCGGATTTTAAACAGTGAACTACAAAAGAGCTAGAAATGGTCCAAAACAACCTATTACTACTGCTTCTTGTGCTGAGGTCACTTCCTACAGGGACAGATAGGCTGCTCAAGGCTCCCCACTCCCACTGGTGAGCAAAGAAACTTCCTTCTACCCAAGTAAGGTAATGGACAACACAGGAACTACACCACAGCCCAGAATACAGCAATGCCTGTAAACTGGTCTAAACTAGTCGAGGAGAGGCAGGAAAACAAGGATTTTTTTTTTGTTTTTGTTTTTTTGGTAGAAACACACAGAAAATGCAGAAACAGTGATAAATTAGTTACACAGGCTAGCACACTTTAGTGGGCAGCCTCCACGGTTAAATTAAACAAACAAACAACAAACTTTCGATCAAATTCAACTAAAATGTAACTTTAAGTGCAGATTTTAAAGTAATGCAGCAAACAGTTAAAAAAACAGTTCAAGCTAGTTCAGAGTAAGCTACAGAAGCTATTCCAAGTGAAAAAAATCAAAGATACTTAAATCCAGAAAGTGGTCACTTTTCTGAGTTCCCTGCTGCTAGGACCACTCTGCAGACCCACGAGGAGCTTGTCTGAGCAGTATAGCCAGAAAAAAATGCCCAGAGGCAGATTTTAAACAGTGAACTACAAAAGAGCTAGAAACGGTCCAAAACAACCAATTACTACAGCTTCTTGTGCTGAGGTCACTTCCTACAGGGACAGATAGGCTGCTCAAGGCTCCCCACTCCCACTGGTGAGCAAAGAAACTTCATTCTACCCAAGTAATGTAATGGACAACACAGGAACTACACCACAGCCCAGAATACAGCAATGCCTGTAAACTGGTCTAAACTAGTCGAGGAGAGGCTGGAAAACAAGGATTATTTTTTTGTTTTTTTGTTTTTTTTGGTAGAAACACACAGAAAATGCAGAAACAGTGATAAATTAGTTACACAGGCTAGCACACTTTAGTGGGCAGCCTCCACAGTTAAATTAAACAAACAAATAACAAACTTTCGATCAAATTCGACTAAAATGTAACTTTTAGTGCAGATTTTAAAGTAATGCAGCAAACAGTTAAAAAACAGTTCAAGCTAGTTCAGGGTAAGCTACAGAAGCTATTCCAAGTGAAAAAAGCAAAGATACCTAAATCCAGAAAGTGGTCGCTTTTCTGAGTTCCCTGCTGCTAGGACCACTCTGCAGACCCACGAGGAGCTTGTCTGAGCGGTATAGCTAGAAAAAAATGCCCAGAGGAGGATTTTAAACAGTGAACTACAAAAGAGCTAGAAATGGTCCAAAACAACCAATTACTACTGCTTCTTGTGCTGAGGTCACTTCCTACAGGGACAGATAGGCTGCTCAAGGCTCCCCACTCCCACTGGTGAGCAAAGAAACTTCCTTCTACCCAAGTAAGGTAATGGACAACACAGGAACTACACCACAGCCCAGAATACAGCAATGCCTGTAAACTGGTCTAAACTAGTCGAGGAGAGGCGGGAAAACAAGGATTTTGTTTTTTGGTAGAAACACACAGAAAATGCAGAAACAGTGATAAATTAGTTACACAGGCTAGCACACTTTAGTGGGCAGCCTCCACAGTTAAATTAAACAAACAAACAACAAACTTTCGATCAAATTCGACTAAAATGTAACTTTAAGTGCAGATTTTAAAGTAATGCAGCAAACAGTTAAAAAACAGTTCAAGCTAGTTCAGGGTAAGCTACAGAAGCTATTCCAAGTGAAAAAAAAGCAAAGATACTTAAATCCAGAAAGTGGTCGCTTTTCTGAGTTCCCTGCTGCTAGGACCACTCTGCAGACCCACGAGGAGCTTGTCTGAGCAGTATAGCCAGAAAAAATGCCCAGAGGCGGATTTTAAACAGTGAACTACAAAAGAGCTAGAAATGGTCCAAAACAACCAGTTACTACAGCTTCTTGTGCTGAGGTCACTTCCTACAGGGACAGATAGGCTGCTCAAGGCTCCCCACTCCCACTGGTGAGCAAATAAATGTCCTTCTACCCAAGTAAGGTAATGGACAACACAGGAACTACACCACAGCCCAGAATACAGCAATGCCTGTAAAGTGGTCTAAACTAGTCGAGGAGAGGTGGGAAAACAAGGATTATTTTTTTTGTTTTTTTTGGTAGAAACACACAGAAAATGCAGAAACAGTGATAAATTAGTTACACAGGCTAGCACACTTTAGTGGGCAGCCTCCACAGTTAAATTAAACAAACAAACAACAAACTTTCGATCAAATTCGACTAAAATGTAACTTTAAGTGCAGATTTTAAAGTAATGCAGCAAACAGTTAAAAAACAGTTCAAGCTAGTTCAGGGTAAGCTACAGAAGCTATTCCAAGTGAAAAAAATAAAAGATACTTAAATCCAGAAAGTGGTCGCTTTTCTGAGTTCCCTGCTGCTAGGACCACTCTGCAGACCCACGAGGAGCTTGTCTGAGCAGTATAGCCAGAAAAAATGCCCAGAGGCGGATTTTAAACAGTGAACTACAAAAGAGCTAGAAATGGTCCAAAACAACCAGTTACTACAGCTTCTTGTGCTGAGGTCACTTCCTACAGGGACAGATAGGCTGCTCAAGGCTCCCCACTCCCACTGGTGAGCAAATAAATGTCCTTCTACCCAAGTAAGGTAATGGACAACACAGGAACTACACCACAGCCCAGAATACAGCAATGCCTGTAAAGTGGTCTAAACTAGTCGAGGAGAGGTGGGAAAACAAGGATTATTTTTTTTTTGTTTTTTTGGTAGAAACACACAGAAAATGCAGAAACAGTGATAAATTAGTTACACAGGCTAGCACACTTTAGTGGGCAGCCTCCACAGTTAAATTAAACAAACAAACAACAAACTTTCGATCAAATTCGACTAAAATGTAACTTTAAGTGCAGATTTTAAAGTAATGCAGCAAACAGTTAAAAAAACAGTTCAAGCTAGTTCAGGGTAAGCTACAGAAGCTATTCCAAGTGAAAAAAAATCAAAGATACTTAAATCCAAAAAGTGGTCGCTTTTCTGAGATCCCTGCTGCTAGGACCACTCTGCAGACCCACGAGGAGCTTAAAGCTGTAATCCACCAATGCTGGCTGCTGTGACACCCTTCACCCTATAGGCACCCTGGTGCTCGCAGTAACTGCATAACACTATAGTACCAATAACTACATAGGGAGGGGTTCCAGTCTGAGTCCTGGCAGGTGTGTGTGTGTGTGTGTGTGTGTGTGTGTGTGTGTGTGTGTGTGTGTGTGTGTGTGTGTGTGTGTGTGTGTATGTGTGTGCATGTGTTTGTATGTGTGCATATTTGTAGAAGACAGCATTTTGAGGCCTCACTCTCCCAGTACACTGCACATTGCCATACTTTACAAGGGCTGGTGATGTTGCTCACCTTAGAAGAGCCATGGAACAGTCTTCACCCTACAAGGTCTGTGGCATTTGCGATAAATGTATATCACTGTAGTACCAATAACAAGATGGGTAGGGGTTCTAATCTCACTCTTGGCAAATGTATGACTGTGTGTGTGAAAACAGTATCCTGTGTTTGAGTGAGTACTATATCTAATGGTAGGGTGGGTTTTACATTTTTAGACTATGGTACTCCCAGTGCATGTCCCAAGGGCCACTGTATGAGGCCCACTGTCTCCATGAACCATAGAGGTATCTGATGGTGCTCTTTATCCCAATAAGGGCCGTGGTGTGTGTAGCAACTATGTAACAGTATGGACTGACTGACAAGATAGGCAGGGCTGCTAACCTCAGTTCTGGCAAATTTGTGTATGACTGTATCGGTATTTGCCATTGTGTATATTTCTGTAGGTTAGAGTATTTTGAGTCCATTCTAACCCAGTACATCTCCCACTGCTATACTTTACAAGGCCTGGTGATGTTGTTCACTGTAGAGGAACCGTGGAACACACTTCACCCTACAAGCTTTGTGGCACATGCAATAAATGAATAACAGTTTAGTAGCAATAACTAGATAGGTAGGGGTTCTAATCTTAGTCCTAGCAGGTGTGTGTGTGTGTGTGTGTGTGTGTGTGTGTGTGTGTGTGTGTGTGTGTGTGTGTGTGTGTGTGTGTGTGTGTGTGTGTGTGTGTGCGTGTGTGCATGTGTGTGTGTATGTGTGTGTGTGCGTGTGTGTGTGTGTCTGTGTGTGTGTGTGTGTGTGTGTGTGTGTGTGTGTGTGTGTGTGTGTGTGTGTATGT
Source organism: Protopterus annectens (assembly GCF_019279795.1). Taxonomy (NCBI): domain Eukaryota; kingdom Metazoa; phylum Chordata; order Ceratodontiformes; family Protopteridae; genus Protopterus; species Protopterus annectens. The sequence continues at coordinate 662,292,294 of NC_056751.1, read as the reverse complement.
GTGTGTGCGCACACGCGCGTGCAAGACCAGTATCCTGAGTGTCTTTGAGTGAGGACTATATCCATTGGGTAGCCATGGTTTACAATTTTAGGTCATGGTACTCCCAGCACATGGCCTATGTTCCACTCTATGAGGGCTGCTTTTTGCATCAACCATAGAGGTATCTGTAGACACTCTGCAGACCTATAAGCCCTTCCTGTGTGCAACAGCCATGTAACAATATGGAATGAATAGCTAGAGAGGCAGGGCTGCATCTCACAGTACTGGCACATTTGTGTGTGCATTGTTATGTATGGCAGTGTCCGGGGGGGTCTATATTAGAACACCGAACATTCAAAATTTTGAGTGTTCTAATATCGAACTCTATGAATTGAAAATTTAAAGCATCAAACATACAGAACAGTGATTTTTTTTTCCTAGGGGAAAAACTTTGCTGTTCTAAAACACATACATACAACACAAGCACACCAAACAAACAGCAATCCACACACATACACCTAAACTCTTACACCTAACCCTACACTAAACTATACATACACCACTAACTATTCACTTACCTTAACCCAAACCGTAACCCTAAGGTCTGTCACTATCGCACAGTCACCTCACCTGTGCCCTAACCCTAACTCACCTACCCTGCCCTAACCCTCTCATCCACACAATCACACACTTACCTGACCCACACCCTAACTCTAACTCACTTAACCCGCCCTAACCCTCACGTCCACACAATCGCACAGTTACCTGAACCAGACTCATAACTTTCCACCACAGTGCTGAAAATACTGAAGCAACAGAAACAGACAACCAAATTCTTTCCCTAGGAAAAAATTCAGTTTTCTGTCTCTTTGATATTTTCAGCGATATTAGAACACTCAAAATTTTTAACGTTCGGTGTTCTAATATAGACCCATGTTTGGGAGTGTGTAGACTTGTACGTGACAGTATTATGAATCCATTCACACCCAGTACAACCCCCATTGCCATACCTTACAAGGGCACATGATGTGATTCACTTTACACATACTGTGGAGCACTCTCCACACTATAAGCTCTGTGCCACCTGCAATAACTGCCTAACACTGTAGTACCACTAACTAGATGGATAGGAGTTCCAAAACCAACAATAGCAATTGTGGTCCTGTGCATGTATGTCTATGTGAACAGTATTCTCTGTGTGTTTGGTGGCACAATATCCTCTGGGGGTGTGGATTTCAACAATCTGAGGTGTGTTACACCCAATACACTTCCCATTGTCCTCTTTACAAGAGCTGCTGATGTCTACTATCATACACTTACCTGTATACACCTTTTAGCCCTGTAAAATCTGTGGTACAAACAGTAACTGTTATAAAGACCTGGTAATTGTGTACAGCTGTACCTCGGCTATGACACACTCGATGTGTTACCACACTTCCATACTCCTCATTGCAAATGACTTTTGCAGTCTATAATAACACTCTTGTACACATGCCCTTGTTTCTGGGCTGGTGTACCCCTAGTATGTCAGGCTTTGTCCATATGTCATGCACTATGAGGTGGATAGGTATGGTCTATCATTATTTAGTGCTGTCATTCCTAATATCATCCCAGTGATGTTGTGGAATACCACAAATGTTCTGGGGTAGGGGCCATGAATACGAGGGCAAGGCTGGACAAGCTGTGAACCTCTGTACAGTCAGAAGGTTGGTGTATGTCTGACCATTGTGTACGGCCTAGCAACAATTTGTAGCAGTGTACTGTTTACTTATTAGTTGGCCTGTGTGGGGTGGGGGGAGCAGATGTAAGTGGCTTACATCCTTTTGTATCCAACTGTGCATGCTGCTCCAGTTACTAGTGGTCTATCAGCAGTACAAGTTTGTATGGGCATTCTGAGACATGTCCCATACCACCACACAGGTCCAGCTGCACGGTGACCTGGGACAGTATATGTAGTGGTATCGCGTGACTGTCATTCAAGATATATCTGTCCACACAGACTTTATAGTGCATTGTTTGGAAGACTTACCAGTATGTTGCTGTGACTGTGGTGCAATTGGGTGTGTGCATGCACTTTCACACTGGTATCTTTTTTCAGTACAGTTACATCTCTGTATTGCGTGCTGTATTAGCTAATGCATGAGCAATTCCCAGAGCTACTCTGGGGTAGTGTGGTATTGTCCTGACTGTATTTTGGTCTGTGCTTGGTGACATGCTTGTCAGCTTAGTGCAGTTTCCTTAATGTTATATAGCTGCACTCATAGCTCTCAACTCTCCAGGTGTTTATAGTGCCTGGCTCATATATTTTGTCTGGTCCTCATGATAAGTGTGTATTTCTGACAATTCAGTGGGATGATGTGTAGAATGGACTCATTACATAATGACAGGCAATTGATTTCTCAGACAGTGTTACTGCAGCAACGTCCTCAGTTTATTTACCCATTTTTTTCCAATGTGTCCCTATTTCCATACCCTTGTCCCCCAAATTTGTTTGGTTTGGTCCAGAAACCTTGTACTAAGGTGTTTTGAGGTATGACATTGCTGCATGTTATGGAAAAATGAATGTGTGTGTATATATATATATATATATATATATATATATATATATATATATATATATATATATATATATATATATATATATATAGATATATGAACACTTTATAAACCCGAAATTCTGAAATATCAAATTTTAGAAACCTGAGATTATAAAGTCAAAAGCTCAAAACTCCAAAACCCCAGAAGAGCGAATTTCAAAATCCCAAAATTCAGAAATGTTGAAGTAGCGCTTCTGGTGTTGCGGTGTGTGAATTTATAGGTGGAAGTTCAGGTAAGTATTTATGTGTTAAGGGTTTTTGGTTTGGGGATTTAGTGTGTGTCCATGTGTGTTGTGACTGTGATGTGTGTGTGTACGAGGGGAATGTTGCTGTGTGATGGTGTTTTTGTGTGTCTGTTTAGTGTGACCTTGGAGTTAGTATATTTAAGTAGTGGGGTGTGGGAGGTGCAGGGGGGCTTGTCCCCCTTTTTGTATGTAGTGTAGGTTTGTGTGTTTGTGTGTAGGGGGAAGGTGTGTGTTTATGTGTATGTGTGTGGTGTATGGTTAATGTAGGATTCATGATTTTAAAATCTGCACTTCTGGGGTTTTGGGATTGTAAGGTTTCAGCTTTATGATCTTGAAATTCTGAAATTCGATATTTCAGGATTTCAAGATTATAAAGTGAACCCATACATGTGTATTTGTTTTGTTCTTTTTCATACATTCCCTTGCATTTATCTACATCTCATACATGTATATATATATATATATATATATATATATATATATATATATATATATATATATATATATATATATGGGTCCACTTTGTAAATTTGAAATACTGAAATTTTTAATTGCAGTATTTCAAACATACAAAGCCACAGACTCACAGTTTCGAAGCCGTCACAAATGCGAAATTCAAAATTCCGAAGCACGGATATTTTGAATTTCTTTTTCCATTGGTACGGTTTGTAGATGCCTAGGTTTAAATTTTGGTAAGTCTGTGTGTGTAAGTGTGTTGGTTAGAGGTTTACGTTCATAGGTAGGTACTAGGATATCTGCCTGAAGGCATTTATAAGCCTAGCCAGAATGTGTTGGCTTTCGCCACCCCCTTAGATTAGTTCACTGTGCCTCTGTCCAGCAGAGCCACTAAAGTGATCCCCAGGGTAAACTTTCTGTTTCCCATCCATTTGTCAAGGTTTCTCTTGAAGACTGCTAGTGAGGAACTCTGCCTAATGTAGATTGGAATCTTGTTCCAAAGCATGGGAAGTCTCTGGGACAGGAATCTATCCCTCCAGCATGTCCTATTTATTGTTGTGATGAGGTTTAGATCCCTAGAGCATGTGGCTCAAGGGGATAAGGTTTTCTTTAGGTGGAGCATGTCAATCAATTCTGGGTTGGACATGGCCTTGTATGTCAGGCAGAGATCACCTCTGAGCAGGTGGTATGCAACTGAAAACAGCTGGAGTTTCTTCAGTTGAGCTGCATAGGGCATCTTTTTGAGGCCAGTGATCCTCTTGGTGAGGCACTTCTTTGGTCTTTCCAGCTGCTTCAGGTGTCTTGTAAGGTACATCCGAAATGGGGCGTTGTACTCTATGATGGGTTTGATGAGTGATGAGTAGAGGGGCACAATGACCTCTTTTAATCTGGATGCAAACCCTTTTGTGATTAGATGGGCCACATAGAGGGATTTTCTAACCACTTTGGCAATGTGATTATCAAAGGAGAGATTACTATCTACTTGGGTCCCCAGATCCCTTATTATGTTTTCCGTATTTAGGGGACTACCACCTATATAGTAGTTTGTGGGTACTTTGTTATTTTGAAAGGGAATAACTATGCACTTTTTGGCATTTAGCTTGAGGCCATGATTTTGACACCAGGTATCCGTCTCAGTGAGACCCTTTTGGAGGATGTCTGTGTCAGCTGGTGAGTCAATTATAGCCCCTAGTTTGCAGTCTTCTGCAAACTTGATCAGCCGTAGTCCTCCTGTGCTTGTCTGTACCTCTGAGAAGTATATGCCGAACAGGAGGGGTCCTAGGACTGAGCCCTGGGGAATGCCACTTGTAACCAGTTTAGAGTCAGACCTAGCTCCCGCAACTCTCAACATGTGGGTTCTTTCTGTGAGCCAATTGGCAATCCATCTTGTGACATAGGGGTTTATGTTCCTTCTGGTGAGCTTATTTATAATACCAGAATGGGGAATGGGGTCGAAGGCCTTTCCAAGGTCTAGGTAGGCTGTGTGTACCACCTTTCCCTCGTCTAAAATTAACTTACAACTGCATCCACACATATGAACCAGGCCTGGGATTCAAACCATGCATGGCTTGCATGCTAAACCACTACTCTAACCACTATGCTACATCAGCAACATTATACATATATATACATATATATATATATATATATATATATATATATATATATATATATATATATATATATATATATATATATATATATATATATATATATATATATATATATATATATATATATATATACACACACACACACACATATATATATATATATATATATATATATATATATATATATATATATATATATATATATATATATATATATAATATATATACATATATATATATATATATATATATATATATATATATATAATATATATTTGTAAATACCAATCATTAGTGATTCCACAATGCTTCTTCCCTATTGATATGTTTAAAAAACAGCAGAAAGTTTCACAGCTCAGATGGCTTTGGTAAATTGCTGTGAATATGGTGTTCAGGATTCTGGATTCATGACCTGCAAGGGCTGTTTATTTTTTTGCTGGGCAGAACAGATGCTGATGCAGACAGAGTGATTAAGGCAGTTTTAAGCAGTTGTAAGCAGGTTTGCGTGGGTTTGTTGATGATAAATGATGCCAACATATGGTTAAACAGTTAGGTGCTTAAACCATGTAGGTTTCACTTAGCGATGCTTACCAATGCGCAAATCCACTTAGCTGAGCTACCTTCTGCTTAGCATTCATGTTTGACCAATGCTTAAACATGCTAAGCATAGCTGAGCATTGTTAAGCATTGCTCACAGTTCATTCTTATAAAATATCACACTAATGACTTAATTTAGTAAGTGTATATGATTTCCATTACATGACATGGTTATATGTGCTTTCATTACAGCAGCAAGGGGTGTAACTACACTGTATGGGACATGTGTATACACGAGTAGTTTCACATGTTATATGGACTCACACTTCCATTTTACACCAACTATACCACCCTGGGTGACAAAAGTATCTTACCACATGTTTTAAAATGAAAATAGTACATTTACCACTGCTTTTCCATGTAAAATTGGATTGTCTGTTGTAGCACTCAAACCATGTGCGCCTGCATGCAAAGCTAGGACTCTGACTACTACACTATCTTGGTTTGGGGATTTGAGGTTTATATATTTTTATTTATCTCCTATTGGATATCAATAATATATTATTATATTAAATGGAGAATATTGAGGTTTTCAGCCATTTCATTGAGGATTGCTGTCATGACATAATGGCATACATTTCAGTTTCAGACTTGTATCCTTCAGAACATTCATGCTAATGCATAACCTGTTTTCTATCAACTTTCTGTCTATCCTCTATGCAGATAGGATGACACCAGTGCTCAGGCTGTGGTCGATTACACTGCAGAATGGGTCTGAGAGTCCATGCCTGTGTTCATGTAGGATTCAGCCAGGAATGGTATTAGGCCTATGGAGACCTCTATGCATTGCTTTTGTGAGTGCATTACAGACCTGCTTCCTGATCATGAGGGGAGGTGGCGGTTACTGTACATGCACATGTGTACCTATGGGGGGACATGGGGGTGATGTTTACACTTCACCTGTCTGCAGCCGATTGCCTATATCTATAGCATAGGTGTATGTGGTGTTATTGACCACCACTACAGAGCAGATATGTGTGTTGCCTCTGAAATTGAAGACACATGTCTGGAAGCCCTAGTGATTGGCCTTGGTGGATGTATCCACTTTGCTCTCAAAGACAGCCTTAGGGTACATTATCTATGACCTTGTTTGCTTGTGCAGAGCAAGGTGACATGGCTTCCAATGAGACACCTGTTCCTTCTTGGCCCATCCTGCAATTATTTCCACCTGTGATGGTATTTGTGTATTGCTGCTGTCTACCACAGGCATTCAGCCTACCTTGAGGGGGGTGATGTTGCCCTGTCAGGTATTGCTGAGGCCATATAGCTATGTAGGTGTCCACATAGTGTTTTGGTGTGGGCCGGAACACTGCTGCTAGTTCCAACATATGGGATGTCCTTCGTGTGGGCCTTGCCCCTTTTCCTTGCCTGTGCGGTGAACATTACAGAGGTGTGGGGGCTACAGATTTACAAACAGTAGGTGGGAATACCTCATAGGTCAGGACATGTGGAGACAGCCCAACAGCATGGGGGACAAAGCTCCAGAATTGAGTACAGATTGTATGTCATTATTACTGTTATACACACGGAGGGTTACTAGATTGACAGGATTCATCTGGACATGCATTTACTGAGTGACTTGACATCTGACAGTGATATGCTTCTCAATTGATGTGTTGTCCACAGACTGGCCAGAGGTTTGCCTGTTATGTTTGGTCTGTTCCTCAAACAATGTCTGTTTTTGTGGGGTCGGTAGGATAATGTGAGCATTGTAGTCACTAACTGTTGACATCCATTGGTGTTCCAGACATTATATCCTTCAGGGATGTTATGTTATAACAACATGTGTAATACCAGCTTACTGTTTCAGTTTGTAACAACGTTATGTGTAATATGTCCTTTTTTCCGGGCCCCTGTCCCCCAAGTACATCATGCTTTGTCCAGATGTCCTGTACTACCAGGTGCAAAGGTATGGTATATCATTAATTACTGACTACACTACAGTTATCATCCCAGTGACCTAGCAGAGTCCTGGCCATGGTATGCAGCAGTGGCCAGGATTATGGTTCCACACACTGGAAATTCTGTGGAAATCTGTACATATGACAGTTTTTTATGTCTGGCCATTGTGAGCAGACTGCCAAGATTGTGTAGAGATGTTGTGTGCAGATGTTTTTTGGGCTGGGTAGGGTGAGTAGCAGATGTGAGTGCCATACATCCTTTACCTATCTGTCTGTGCATGATGCTATGGCTGCTAGCAACCTATCAGATCTGTATGCTTGTAGGGGCAGACTGTGAAATGTCCTGTAACACCTCAGGATTCCCAGTACACTGTGATTTTGGCCAGTATATGTTGGTGTAGTGTGTGATTGGCAATCAGGATATGTTTGTTCAGACAGTCGTTCTACTCTAGAGTTCATTTTGGGTACTGGTATGTTACTGTGACTGTGGTGCAAATGTTTTTGGGTGGATATTTTTGTACCATTATTTGCTTTTCACTACAGTTCCATTCCTGTAGTGCATGTTATATTTGAATATACATGGGTAATTTCCCAGAGCTGATGTGGAGGAGTGTCGTGTTGGTCTTACTGTGTTTCATAAGGGGTTGGTTGACATGTTTGCCAGCTGTTAGGGGATTTCCATTCTGTTACATGACTGTGGTCATACCTCTACACTGTCCAGTGGCCTAGACACTGTCCAGATGTGTGGTTCATATGTTTGGTCTGTTCCCCAGACAGTTGTTGCCCTTGGCTAATCAGTAGGAATATTCTCTATAAAAATATAAAGGGTGATGTAAATAATGAAGCTGAAGTCAATGAACATAGTTGGATTATTCGCCTGCAAGTAAATCATGTGAAACATATTTCAAAGTATAAGCAATTATGTTTGAAATCATGAATTGCTGATCAATATTTCTGAGATGTATATATATATATATATATATATATATATATATATATATATATATATATATATATATATATATATGTGTGTAGGTTCATAGGTAGGTACTAGGCTATCTGCCCAAAGGCATTTATAAGCCTAGCCATAATGTGTTGGCTTTCACTGCACCCTTAGATTAGTTCCCTGTGCCTCTGTCCAGCACAGCCACTGAATTGATCCCTGGGGTAAACTTTCTGTTTCCCATCCACTCGACAAGGTTTTTTTTAAAAAGTGTAAGTGAGAGCTCTGCCTAATGTAGATTTAAATCTTGTTCCAAAGCCTGGGATGTCTCTGGGACAGGAATCTATCCCTCCAGCATGTAATATTTATTGTTGTGGTGAGGTTTAGATCCCTGTTGTGGTGAGGATTAGATCCCTGGAGCCTGTGGCTTGAGGGGATAAGTTTTTTTTTAGGTGGAGCATGTCCATCAATTCTGGGTTGGACATGGCCTTGTATGTTAGGCAGAAATTACCTCTGAGTAGGCAGTATGCAACCGAGTACAGCTGTAGTTTCTTCAGTAGAGCTGCATAGGGCATCTGTTTGAGGCCAGTGATCCTCTTGGTGAGGTACTTCTGTGGTCTTTCCAGCTGTTGTAGGTGTCTTGTACGGTACATCCCAAATGGGACGTTGTACTCTATGATGGGTCTGATGAGTGATGAGTAGAGGGGCACAATAACCTCTTTTGATCTGGATGTGAACCCTTTTTTGATTAGGTGGGCCATGTAGAAGGATTTTCTAACCACTTTGGCAATGTGATTTGGCAATGTGATTATCAAAGGTGAGATTACTATCTACTTGGGTCCCCAGATACATTATTATGTCTTCCGTATTTAGGGGACTGCCACCTATGTGATAGTTTGTGGGTACTTTTTTTTTTCCAAAGGGGATGATTATGCACTTTTTGGCATTTAGTTTGAGGTCATGATAAGATGAGAGTCAATTATAGCTCCTTGTTTGCAGCCATCTGCAAACTTGGTCAGCCATAGTCCCCCTGTGCTTGCCTGTACCTCTGAGAAGTATATGCCGAACAGGAGGGGTCCTAGGACTAAGCCCTGGGGAACGCCACTTGTAACCAGTTTAGAATTGGACCTAGCTCCCACAACTCTCACCATGTGGGTTCTGTCCATGAGCCAGTTGGCAACCCATCTTGTGACGTAGGGGTTTATGATCAGGCTGGTGAGCTTGTCTATAATACCAGAATGGGGAATGGTGTCAAAGGCCTTTGCAAGGTCTAGGTAGGCTGTGTGTACTACCTTTCCCTCATCTATAGCCTTGGTAACTGTCTCAAAGAAGTCTTCCAGGTTTAGGAGGCATGATCTGGCCTTAACAAAGCTGAACTGGGTAGGGTCCAGTGTTCCCAATGTCTCTGTTAATGAGTTCCATGATGATGCACTTCATAACCTTGCAGACCAAGCTATTCAGGCTTATAGGACGATAGTTCCTGAGCTCTGTTGTGTCTCCACCTTTGTGGAGCTGAATAACTGTTGCTGTGCACCACTCTATGAGTACTTAACCTGTGGAGAGGCTGAGTTTGAACAGTGTGTTTAGGTGAGGGGTTAGTTCGTCTGAGCTCATGCAGGACGCAGCCTGGAACATCGTCCGGTCCCATTGATGCTGTGTTTTTGGCTTTGGAGAGGGCTGTTTTAACCTGAGTGTCTGTGATTTCAAGGGCTCTACACTCTTCTGGTATAGTTATGGGCCCTTTTGAGGGTGAGAGGGGGGTGAAGTTTGTGCTGAACTTGTCTGCCAGGATGTTGGCGATATTGGTCAGTTCAGTGTATTTTGTGCCATTCTGCACTAACTCTGAGCAGATCTGAGCATTACCACTTAGATTCTTGACATAGCTAAAGAGTGCCTTGTGGTTATCTTTGGAATCCTTGGCAATTTTTCTTTCGAAGCTCGCCTTGGATGATTTTATGAGGGATTGTAGTTTCTTGCTGAGACTGATCAGGGTTGCCTTCCCTTTTTGGGAATATAGACACACACACACACACACACACATATATATATATATATATATATATATATATAGATATATATATATATATATATATATATATATATATATATATATATATATATTTTTTTTTTGTTCTAGGCTTTTTTAATGATACAAATGAGCAATTCATGTTTTTATTCTGATTGGGCTGTGTCTTCTGACAATTTTTAAAATTATTTAATTGAATGATTGGTTTTACTCTATTTTCACACTGAGGAGAGGTTTTACCTGAAATCTTTGTGATTATTACAATATTAAATATCTGTGGCATTTCAAGAGTCTAGTTTTGGATAATAAGGTTGAGGCCATATCAAGTTTGGACATAAAGTATACTTTTGCTTATTTATGCATTTCAACTGTGCAGAATTTTGCAGTATGTTCATAATTTATTGCCTCATATATTTTTGATGTGTTCCTCACAAATTTTGTGGTTTGCTGGTAAATCAAAGATTTAAATTATTAAACAATGACAGACATTTGAGTTTCAGACTTCAAATCCTTTAGAAAATGCATGCTAATGCAAAACCTGTTCTATCAACCTTCTAAGATTATAAGAGTGATATTTTAAATCTGTCCCTAATTTCAAACAAATCTATTAGGGGAAAAATATAAAAAATAAAAAATGTACAATAAGCTGGTTGCATAAGTGTTCACACCCTTAAATGGATACTTTGTTGAAGCACCTTTTGATTTAATTACAACATTCAGTCTTCTTGGGTAGGAGTCTATCAGCATGGCACATCTTGACTTGGCAATATTTGCTCACTCTTCCTTGCAAAAGCACTCCAAATCTGTCAGATTGAGAGGGTATCTCTTTTGCACAGCCCTCTTCAGGTCACCCCACAGATTTTCTACTGGATTTAGGTCTGGGCTCTGGCTGGGCCATTCCAAAACTTTAATTTTCTTCTGGTGAAGCCATTCTTATGTTGATTTGGATGTATGCTTGGGGTCATTGTCATGCTGAAAGGTGAAACTCCTCTTCATATTCAGCTTTCTAGCAGATGCCTGAAGGTTTTGGACCAAAAGTGACTGGTATTTGGGACTGTTCATAATTCCCTCCACCTTGACTAAAGCCCCAGCTCCAGATGAAGGAAATCAACCCCAAAACATGATACTGCCACCACCATGCTTCACCATGGGGATGGTGTTCTTTTGGTGATGCAAAATGTTGTTTTTGCACCAAACATACCTTTTAGAATTGTGGCCAAAAAGTTCTACCTTGGACTCCTCAGACCATAACACATTTTCTCACATGCTTTTGGGAGGCTTGATGTATTGTTTTGCAAATTTTAGCTGGGCCTGGATGGTTTTCTATTTAAGAAAAGGCTTCTGTCTTGCAACCCTACCATAGCCCAGACATATGGAGTATACGGGAGATTGTTGTCACATATAGTACATGACCAGTACTTGCCAGAAATTCCTGCAGCTCCTTCAATGTTGTTGTAGGTCTCTTTGCAGCCTCTCTGACCATTTTTTTCCTTGTCTTTTCATCAATTTTGGAGGGATGCCTGGTTCTTTGCAACATCACTGTTGTCTCATACTTTCTCCACTGTTTGATGACTGCCTTCACTGTGTTCCAAGGTATATCCACTGCTGTGGAAATTTGTTTGTACCCTTCTCCTGACTGATACCTTTCAACAATGACATATCTTTGATGCTTTATAAGCTCTCTGCGAACCATGGCTTTTAATGTAGCAGGCAACTGAGTAAATGTCATTAAAATTCTACTAGGGCAGCGGAACTTTATCTGGGGTTAATCAGAGTCTTTTTAATTGATGGCAGGTGTGTATCCAAGAAGACTGAATGTTGCAATTAAATCAAAAGGTGCTTCAACAAAGTATTACTTACACCTACAAGGAAATAACATTAACTGAAGTCAACAAAATTATTGCTAATGTTAAAAATGAGCTTTATGACTTTCTCATGTGTAGACAAATAGGTATTGAATTCTATGAATATTTGTGTATAGATTTCCCAGTCATTCCTATTATAAAAGCATTGCCTAAAATTCATAAAAACATTTTTTCTATCCCCTTGAGACCGATAGTAGCAGGTGAGAGATGGGCCACCTCTACCATTTCCAGTTACATAGAATCCACATTAAGACCATTAGTGGATAAGATACCCACCATCCTTAAAGATACTTACCAGTTACTAGAGTGTTTGAAAGAAATAAATCTGAATGTGAAAGATGAGAACTACCTGCTTATAACCCTAGATGTTAAAAATCTTTTTACATCAATTCCGAATGAATATGGCGTACAAGCCATAAGGGAATTATTAGTAAGTGATTCAGATTATACCATCAATAAACAGACACTAATATGTCAACTGCTTGAATTAGTCTTATATAACAATGTGTTTACTTTTAGAGACAAGTGTTATCTACAACAATGGGGGGGTTGCCATGGGCACCCCCTGTGCCAACACTTATGCAAATTTAGCGGTCTTTTCCTGGGAGAAGAATTATCTTTTTAAAAATGATGAGTTTAACAAGATCAGACTCTACAAAAGATTTGTAGACGATATTCTCATCATTTGGGAGGGGAATAAAACAGACTTTGAACATTTTCTGATATATTTAAATTCCACCACCACCTTTCTAGAATTTACGATGGAAGCATCCTCTACTGTCATAGATTTTCTGGGTGTTTCCCTTACAATTTCAGAATCTGGAATAATCATTCCATCATTATATAGAAAACCTAGCTGGAAGAATACTCTTCTAAGCTATGATAGTATGCACCACAGATATATATTCCCAGGAATAGTCAAAAGCCAGTTTGTGAGACTCTCTAGAATTTGTAGAGAACCCATTACTCTTGAGACTGAAGCAGACCGTATGGAAAGTCTGTTTACTGATAGGGGCTATAATAGCAAGTCAGTTAGAAATATCAGACTTACAGCACTAAACAAGTTAGAAACAGTTGACAATAGTAACAATGTTAGCAAGGAAGTCTGTTCAGTGAGATCAAAGGTTGGTTTTAGATCAATGAAATTGCCGTTTACTATTAAATATACCAGAGATATAACATCACTTAGAAGGGTTATTCTTAAAAACTGGAAAGTATTAACTATGGATTCTACCACAAAAATGATTGTAGGGGATGTTCCCAGATTTATGTTTAAGAATAGTGACAACTTAAAGCAGATTTTATGCAATGATCACTTTCGGAATCTTATCTCTACACCTTCTTTAAGGTACCAACTAGGCACTTATCCATGTGGCCATTGCAATAGATGTCCATTCATTACTAAAAAACAGGACTACACGCATCCCACTATGGGTTTGGTGTTCTCCCCCAGGTTTTATGCCACATGTGATTCACAACATCTAGTTTACTTGGCAACCTGCTTAAAATGCAATGTGTTTTATATAGGTCTTACAACTAGGAAATTAAAAGATAGAATCTATAACCATATTTACGACATTAGGAAAAGAGTTGAGACAAATGCTCTTGCCAAACACATAATGGACAATGGAGACCATACTTTTTGTTTTAGAGTTCTGCAAAAAGTAGAAATAAGTCAGAGGGATGGTGATAGCATGAACCGTTTAGCGAACATAGAGCTTAGTTGGATATTGAGATTAAATGGCCATACAGCACCTGGCCTCAACAGTTTTATTACTTTGAAACCAGTTCTAGATAACAGGAGACTTTAACATCCCTTATGGTAAGACACTAGTGTGTTTTGTGAATGAATTAGTGATTCCCATATTTGATGTGGGGTCCCTTAATAACAACTTATATGGTACCAGTTTATGATTAGTTTCAAATACTATGAGCTTCCAACATTCCCTTTGTTAAGGTCCTTGTTAGTTTCCTTATGTACTAATCAGTAGCTTTCCTTAATGCAATGGTTAGCCTTTAACATTATGTATTGTATCTATTAGTCATAAATTAGACTATTATTAAACAATGTTAATAGATCTAGGCTGTTTGTATATACACTTTGATGATTATTATTAATTTTATTTTAGGCTGTCACTGATTTCACAATAGGGTTGCCTTTTTTGGGTGATTATCAGTATATACTTCCATACATTGGTTGCATTTTTTGACATTTGATTTTAAAGCTATATATAAATTAATCATTATACACATACCTTAGGTATTCCATATCTGTAGATTTTCACAGATTCTTACATTTTTTATTTCCAAACCAGGTTAGCCGCATAGTTATTCATTTACAATTTTTGTAATGAGTATTCTTAGTCGACAGACATACAGTGATATTTTTATCTATATGATTTTTTTAGCAATGTGTCAGGACATTTGACAATTTGTCTCATCTTCAGGAATGATGACCTGAGCATGCTATTTACAACACAAGCATTCAGGTCGCCGATTGTTTGTTCCTGTGACTTCATTACTAGATTTATTTACCTCAGAGTGGTTAGTTTAAAGCTTTTGAATGTTGTAGCTTAATGTTGTAGCTTCATGTAGTGATTAGCATGGTTCTCCCAGACCCATGCTGAACTCTATTTGTATTAGTAGTACTATAGGACGTGCAGTTTTATTTTTAAGTGCTATTTTTAAGCGTTTTTTCTTTTTATGAATGAATGATTAATATGGCTTTTTCAGATTTATGACGTATGATGTCTGCATTAATAGGAGTATACGATGTGCAGCTTTGTCTTAAAGCATTTTTCTTCTTATGAATGAACAAGAATATGTTCATATATTTTTGTTTTACAATCACATGACATATGGTTTGATGTCAATGGTTGGGTTTACGACTGATGAAAGCCTTTTATTTTGGTTGAACAACGCTTTTTATGAGTTAATTTTTTACATGTTTTTAAACCAGAGCAGTGAAGTTCTAAGTTAATTGCTATATCAATTGTTACTAATTGAATAACAACTATTATAATTGTATAAACTGCCCGCCTTTTGATAGTATTTAAACTGGATGTTTTTTTATGTTAGTTTATCTGATGAAGCGTAGAGGTGTCTACGCGAAAGCGCTCATCTTGTTTTAAGTCAAATAAAGACGTTTTTCCATGGATTTTTCAGGAGTTTGCATCTATTTGTATTGTGGTGAGACAACCTGTTTCTGTTTTACAATTTACTTTGTTACTTATTAGTTACTAGCCACCCACTGCAAATACTCAGTACAAGGGCGTCTCTATCGTGATGAGGCTTCATCATGTTAACATGGTGGAGTTTGTGCCCCTGCCTCCTGCCATGTAGTTAACATCACTGACCTTCCTTATTACTTTGAAGGATCCTTCCCAACCTGCCTTCAGTGTATTGACAAGAATGAGCACCATAACCTGCTGTCCCACAACATACTTTCAGGCTCATACATTCCTGTCATACCAGACCTTTTTCTGCTGTTGGGGTCCTGCCACATTCTCCTGGGCCAGGCCCAGGAGCTCCCTAAGACTTGCCCTTAGGGTTAGGACATATGCCACAACAGACTTCTTGTGGGATTCACACTCACCCTCCCACTCACCATGAGTCAAATCCAAGGCACCCCTCACCATGTGCCCATACAGCAACTCAAAGGGTGAAAAACCTGTGGATTCCTGCAGTACTTCTCTGTATACAAACAGCAGTTGGGGCAAATATTTGTCCCACTCTCTCTTAAACTGGACTGAAAATGCTCTTAGCATGGTCTTCAGTGTAGAGTTTAACCTCTCCACAAGACCATTAATCTGGGGGTGGTAGAAGAAGGTCTTTAGGTTTTTTTTACTCCACAGTGCTCCAACAGATAACCCAGCAGGTCTGACATAAATTGACACCTGTCAGTCAGTATTTCTCTCAGGAAACCTACCCTGCTGACAATATCTAACAAAGCATTATCCACCTTTTCTGCCTTGATGGAAAACAGAGCCACCACTTCAGGGTATCTAGCAGCATAATCTACTACCACTAGGATCATAGGATTACAGGAAGTTACTAGGCTAATGGCTCTAGGGCCCTTACAAGCCTAACCAAATTCTTACCCTTATTTCCATGATAAGCACCTATTGTCCCTGTCCAAGAGGAACACAGGCAGAACCCCTAGGGTGAATTTGCAGGTACTTATCCAATTGTCCAGATTGCGTTTGAAGAGGGCCAAAGAGGTGCTCTATTTGACATGAAATGGGAGTCTGTTCTAAAGGTGTGGTCACCTCTGGGATACAAATATGTTCCTCCATCAGGTTTTATTGATGTCACATACCAGGTTAAGGTCTTTAAAGCAAGTAACCTATGTACCATTTGACTTATGGACATGCAGCATTTCCAATAAAGCAGGGTGAGAAATTCCCTTTTATGCAAGGCAGAGATCACCTCTGAGTAGTCTGTATGAAACAGAATAAAGTGACAGTGATTTCAGATGATCCTCATAGGACAGATGCTGAAGACCTTGAATTTTCCTTGTGAGGAACCTTTGTGGTATCTCCAATTGCTGCAGGTGTTTGGAAAGGTACATCCCAAAAGGTGCACTGTACTCAATTATTGGCCTGATGAGAGTACAGGGAGGTTATAACTTTTTTTCTGGAATCAATGCCCTTACATATGAGATTAGCAATATATAATGCCCTTCTTACCACTGTGGACACATGGTGGTCAAAGGTAAGGTTGCTGTCAATATGCGTGCCCAGGTCTCTCACCACTAAGTGTATGCTTAAGGTGTTGCTACTGATGTGGTAGTTAGCAGGAACATCACTTTTACTGAAAGGAATGATAATACATTTTTTGCATGGAGTTTAAAGCCACGACTTTGGCACAAATCATTTGTTTGTGTGAGATCCTCTTGTAGGATGTTGACATAATTTGGAGATTCTATGACCACTGCCAGTTTGCAGTCATCAGCAAACTTTGTCAGCCAAAGACCTTTAGTTTATGCTTGTACTTCAGAGAAATACATTCCAAACAGAAAAGGTCCCATGACTGATCCCTTTGGAACACCACTGGTTACAGATCTGTTGTTGGAGGTGGATTCCCCTATTTTGACTATATGAGTTCTATCAGTGAACCAGTTAGCAGCCCATCTAATGATATAAGGGTTGATGCCTAGTTGGGTGAGTTTGGAAATGACGCCTGAGTGAAGGATAATGTCAAATGCTTTGGCTAAGTCCAGGTAGGCTGTATGAACAGATTTACATTTGTCCAGGACCTTGGTGACTGTCTCAAAGAAGTCCACCAGGTTTAACAGGCATAATCTCCCTTTGACAAATCCAAACTGGGTGGGGTCAAGTGTTTGGAGATTACCTATATCTTTGTTGATGAGGTCCATGATGATTCTCTCCATGGCCTTGCAGATAAGGGTGGTTAGGCTTATAGGTCTATAGTTTCCTGGGTCAGTGGGAGCACCACCTTTGTGCAAGGGAATAAAGGTGGCTATTTTCCATTCAGCTGGGACTTAGCCAGTGCTTAGACTATGACTGAAAAGAGTACCCAATGGTGTTGCTAATTCATGTTGGAGCCCATGTAGAATGCAGTCTGGGATGTTATCAAGTCCCATAGCTGCTTTGTTTTTGGCTTTAGAGAGGGCATTTATGACCTGCTCTTTAGAGATACAAGGTAGGGGACAGGTGGTAGGGATGTCATGGGGTATGTGTGGCAGGGACAGGGGAGTGAAGTTTTCACAGAAGCTGTTGGCCAAAAGGATATCTATGTCCACAGGCCCAGTATATGTGGTATCATTAACTACCAGTTTGGCACAAATCTGGTCCTTTCCTTTTAAGTTATGGATGTAAGCATAGAATGTCTTGTGGTTGTCCTTTGTTGAGGAAGCTAATTTGGACTTGTAGTTTGCTTTGGAGGACTTCACAAGAAGTCTTATTTGCTTGTTTAAGCTAACAAGGGAGTGTTCCCAGTTTAGGAGGGCTCATTCCCTCTTAGTCTTAGACAGCATTGTCTTCCTGTTATTGTAAAGCCTGTTAATAGCAGTTGTCCACCAGGCAGGTTTGCTCTTCCTCGAAGAGCTTGTTTTGGTGCTATCAGGTATGCCTGAGTCAATGCAGATACACAGGTGTTTGTATAAAGCATTAGTGTAGAGCTCTGCATAGTATCCAGTTGCATCTGAGGGAGGAGGTTCAGTGAAGCTATTGATACCATCCTGTAAGAGGTTATAATCTGCTTTGGAGACGTTATTTAGTTTAGTTGCTGCTGGGGGGGGGGGGGTCAGGTGTGATAGTTACTTTGAATGAGACAGATTTGTGGTCAGATCTCACCAGGAAGGACCTCACAGTGGGGAAGTTACAGTGGTCCACCATATTGATAAGCATCAGATCCAGGATGATGGCACCCCTTATGGGGATATCAACCAGCCAGTCCAGGGCAGTGGAGTTAACAAAGCTGAGGAACCTTTGGGCAAGTGAGTTTGAGCATGAGTAATTTACCCAGTCAATGAATCAGTAGTTAAAGCCCCCCAAAACCATGGTGTTCGGATGTATCTTGATAGACTCAAGTAGCTCCAAATAGGCAGAGTGGGTATCCTGATTCATGGAGGGGGTCCTGCAGTTGGCAATGACTTGAATAGGTGTCCTACTAACAGTTAATTGCACCTGAAGTGTCTCCAAGGAATTATACTGTTTAACCAATCTGGAGGTGTATTTATCTTTAATGAATATTGATACACCACCTCCTTTAGTTTTCATGCCATACGTTTGAGGTCTGAACATGTGGAAGGAGGTGTAATCTGGTATGGCTGGGATGCTCTCCACAGCCTTGAACCAGGTCTCCATGACTGCACAAATGTCTGTGTCTTCCAAGGTGAGGAGAGCTTCCAGTGAGTGCAGTTTTGTTTTGAGACTCCTAGCATTTAGCAGCATAACCCTGAAGTTGTTTTAGATGGATTTTTTTACATTGGGAAGTTTGCCCTTGAGACACTGCCTAAAAAGGCACTATGGGGGTGGCAAGAGCTTTAGCCAGTAGCCGAAATCCCAGGGGTGATGACAGATGAAACCATCTCTGGCAAAGCATTGTGGTCTGTCATTTATGTCATCCCAGGCTGACAGATAGTGGATCCCCTTAGAATTACACCAAAAGCTAAACCAATTATTGAATCAATCATCTTCTGTTTGTATTGAGGTATCATCCTAGGTGAAGGTAGAAGGCTAGGGACATACCTGCCTGAGACACACAGTCTGAGAGTTCGGTCATGTCTCTCTTCATATAGCCCACAGAGGTATGTCTCAAATCGTTCACACCAAGATGGACTATGACAGCCATAACAGTACCTGTTGTTGAGAGACTTGAGTGCATGCGTGATATGGCATATCCTGGCACCTGACAGACAGCTGACTGTGACTTTTTCCTTATCCAGCCTGGTGAGAGGTTCATCAGTGTATCTCACGATGGAATCAGCTATATCTAATGTGTTTGATTTTGTGTTTTGCCTTAAGGGTTTGACCAGCGAGACGCTGGTGCATGAGCTATTATGTGTAATGTGTTCTGGATCGGAATTATTATGTGTAGCATGCTTGTTTGTGTTTGGGAGGTCTCTGATGTTTAGGTGTGTTTCTGTTGAGGAGCTCTGCATATGTAGATATATGTGATGTGGGTTTGGGTGGAGTAGGAGGTAAGGTATGCATGCTGGCAACTCACTCATTGTCATATGTACTGACTGGTGTGTGAGAGAGCATGGATTCAGGGTTCTTAATATAGTTGCATCTCTCACACATTGTGTTTGTGTGGACTAGGAGTAAAGAGCTGTGGGCGAAAATAAGGCAGTTGTTACACTGCCTCAGGATGCCCATGTTAACTAAGCTGGCTGAAAAAACTGTGGAAATGTTTCCATAGTGAGAGATAAATGTACATGATCAGGAAAAGAGGTCACACTTAGGAGTGGCTAGTGGGTGAGAGGTGTGTTGGTACATTTGAAGCTAGGTTGTGCTCCACCTGACAGTAGAGCAGAGCCATGAGAAACCTCTGGAGGACCACAGGCAAAGTGTTATGGGAAAATTTAACAAAGAGATTGTTTGTGTCTATAACCACCAATGGTAACCACCACTATATGGCAGTACACAATGAAGCACTACATGCAAATAAGTGCAAAAGTGGGGCTTAAAAGAAGAAAATACCCTTTTTAGCTCAAACTAGCCAATAAAAATGTTCTCTCTGCTCTACTCCAGTCATCACCCTTTATTAGATGTGACCCAGGCAGCACTCTACTCACACAATGGTGCAGAAGGGCCATCACCAACAAAGGTGGCTTAAAGTTGATGCTCAGAAGTTACAAAACAGATCCAGAAATAACAAACTTGGAACTGGGCAGTGCTACAGCTGAACTAGTACAGTGTACAGTAAAATGTGACAAAAAATAGTTCAGACAATTCAGACAGACAGTAGAATGCAAATACAAATTAAACGTGCAATATTAGAGTAAAAACAGGCACTTATAGTTAGTTGGAAGCAACAGATGCCCCCAATATTTCAGTATCTCAGTGAAGAGCTGGTTTCAGTGCTCAAGTGATACCAAACAGTCTAGATTCAGTGAGTCTGATTCTAACCTTTTCTATAAAATGCAGAAATACTATAAATTCAAAGTACATAAAATCACAGTCACCACAGCAGAAATCAGTTTAAATAATGCAGCAATTCACCAGCAATTTGCAGAATAGAAGGGTGTAGGCCACACTCTCCCGCCATAAGAGTCTATACCACAAACCTTCCTAATGTAAAACAGTTGGTTTTGGTCCACAAATGCTTAAGCCAGGACTAAGACACTTCAGAATAACAGACACAGTAGGCCTTCAACCAGCAATTTCCAGTTAGAAAGGTGTAGGCTATCCTCTCCTGCCACAAGAGTTTAGACCACAAAGCCTCCTAATATAAAGTAACTGGTTTGGAACCCAAGTGCATGCACCAGAATTAAGACATTTAGAATAATAGGCACAATAAGCCTTAACCAGCAATTTCCAGCTTAGAAGGGTCTAGGTCACACTGTCCTGCCCCAAGAGTCTAGACCACAAATCTTTCTAATATGAAATGACTGGTTTGGAACCCAAGTGCTTAAACCAGAACAAATATATCACTAAAACAGAGCAAAACATATATATACTTATATCAAATTTATATACTTATATCAGCTTTGGATTTCCAAATGGCTTTAGAAGCAGTAATTCTTGTAGCCCGACACAGGTGAAGGCACAAAAAAAGCAGAAACTTACAGAATGCATTCCTTTATACCACCAGAATGAAAGGCATTTCTAAATTTAAACCTTAAGGGCAATCAAATAGAAACACAAAGAACTATTGACCAATAGTTCTCACCTAAATAAAAACGGAGACTGAATCAAAACAGAAGTAAAGACAAGTAAGTAAACCTTGGAACTTCTTCCCTATGGAACTTGTGGTACGTAGAGGCACCACAATATCCATAGCTACCCTCTGAAACTGGTCCTCAATCACAAGCAAGTGCATCAAAGAAGCCTTGACCTTGTCTCCTGGCTTGCCTACTTTTTGGCACAGGTTCTGCAGTACCCTGTTACATCCCTTGCAATCCAAGGCCAATAAAACTTCTGCATAATACATCTGTTGCTATGATTTATGCCCATATGACCTGTAAAAGGAATGTCATGGGCTATGGCTAAAAGTGCCAGATGGTAGGCACTGGACACTACCAACTGCTGTATTACCACACCCTTTAGAGCTCCCTCAGGGGTCCCACTCTCTATACAGTATCCCTTTGTTCCAGTATACAGTGTCCCCTTTTACTTGAGAATCAGTTCCCTCCTTAGCTACCTCCCTCAAGCCTCATAATGTAGGGTCCGAGAGCTGAGCCTGTCTCAACTCTACCTTTGTGATCCTTCGCAACTCCCCTTACACAGAAAGTCTGGTACTTTCTAACAGCAGTGCCTCACTGTTAGCCTGGGTACGACCACTCACCTCTGCCCTTGCAGTCGCTCTGTCCAAGGGAACATCAATACCTAGCAGCAGCTGGGTCTCACCTTGGCTCACTGCTACAGGGTAGATCTGTCCCTGAAATAGCCACATCACTGCCCCAGCTTCAGTTATGGGGTCTGTCTGGGTCTTCCCCAAGCTGCTAGACCCACATTCCTGTCTCCAAGACTGACTGCATGTAACTGCATGCACACAAGGTGATGTATTATCAAAATCATTCCATATCAAGGCAACTGCAGGGATATCCTCAACCACACCTACTCATTTGCTTCCTTTTCCACCCTCCCAGTCAAGGTGAACCCTGGCCAAAGGTATTTGGAATGGGGTCCCTCCTAAAGCTCTGACTGGAGTGGACTGCCCAAGCAAGTACTGCTCCTTGTTAACACTACAATGGTTATGTGAGAGGCTGTGTCTCTCTTGACAGTGCCCTGTTTTCCATCTAGTAAGATAGGATGCAAACTCCAGTGATAGTTTGGCACCCCTGTTGTCTCCAGATAACTTACCCCTGGCATGTTATTCCCACTTTTTGGTTGCCTCACCTTTTGCTCCCTACCTTGCTTCAGTGGACATTTGTATGCTACGTGGGTCCTCTGGTTACATTTAAAACATCTAAACTCTAATCTGGCCATGTACTAGTGGCTTCCCCTTTTCCTGGTGGACTATTTTGTGGTGGTTTAGGCTGCCCACCATAGATTCTCTTATATCCATGTGCAGTAATGGGTATCGCCTCGTGCAGTGGTGCCCTGCTTGCCAAGTAGAGAGCCCCGTTACTCCCCAGCTCATCTGCAGAATTATACTCCTGGTCTGCCAACCAGATTCACATGTCCTCAGGAAAAGTGTTATAGGCTTATTCTCTCATCAAAAGGTCTGCCAGCCTTTCAAAAGTGGTGACCTGACACCCACTTACCCACCTAGGAAAATAAGTGCTTAGCTCAGCAATATAATCGCATACACTTTAATCTACCCTACATATATGCTCATGACATTTTTTTTGTAAGCTTCAGTTGTTAACTTAAAACATTCCAATAAACATTGTTTAACAGTCTCATACTTTAAACAATGAGAATCAGACAATTTAGAAACAGCAGTTACGTCTTTACCATGGAGTAAAGGGGTCAGGAACAGTACCCAGATCCCTTGGTCAATATCATACTGTTTACATACTCTTTCAACTATATGAATAAAATTATCGCCTTCTGTATAGTGTGGAAGAAATTTACCCACCTTTGTTGCTTTTGGGGTTTAGTTATTCCTTGCTGATTACATTCATGTTCCTTTTGAACAGTCAGCATATCTCTCTCATTGACTCTGCTTCTCATTTTCTTCAGCCTCCAAATGCTGCAATCTCTCTGCCAGTTCTAATTCCACATATTTTTACCTCCAGTTCAAGTCTCTCTAACTCCAAATGGATTTTTAAGTCCTCTGAGGAAAAGGTGAACTGTCCTGTGTCTGAGAACTACACATCCCCATCACCAGACTGGTTTTCTGGTTGCTGGTCTGTGCTGCAACTGTGAATATGGCTGAAATTATTTCTTCTTTAGTCAGGTTGGCATGCACCAGTTCTTTGGATCTGCACACCTTAATCAACTGGCTCACTGTCAGGTTGCCATAATCCTCTGCTGACATCTTTGCCTGCTTTCCCTGACTAAACTAAATTAAAAATAAATACAACTATTGTCACAAATGAAACTTTGTATGCTTACCTTGTGGCTGCTGAGAGTACACACACCTTTAGTGACAACTGCTTACAGGCTACAGAAGTTCAATTAATATCCCAGCACTACCACCAATATGTGATATCCCTCCTCTGGACCAATGATCAAGGAGCCTCAGTACTCACCACTGACACATTCACTTTGATAAAAATAGACACACACTATTTTTAGATGCAGCTCTCTTCACCAAATACAATTTTCCTTAAGAGCACACAGGAAATGCACACTCCAATCCTGAGAATGGGCTTTCTCTACAGGCCCCAAATAAGACTACCCACTGACCACTATAGAGCTGAGTCCTTAGCCAGGTGTTCCAAGTCAAGTCCTCCACCATCCTCTCTATGAAATCAATACTCTGTGTCCCTGTTCAAAGCAGTTGTCACACACACTCTCTTTGTGGTTTGATTTTCACACACACCCACACCTGGGAAAGGCTGGCACTGCTTACCCACTCTGCCACCTCTACACAGACTATAATGTAGATCTACTGCCACCAGAACAGCTGAAGCCAGCTACTTTAAGGTACTTACCAGGGTACCTGATTACGCTTAGTAAAATTAGTACTTATACAAATGGTAGTGTTTAAGCAAGCAGTAAGACAGTCAGGAACGTGGATCCACAGTGTGACTAAATACATGCAATTACTCTCAAAGGTTAAATATTTTTTCTAAAAGATCAGCCACAATGAAAAGTCTACAAATATTCAATAATAAATAATAAATAATAAAAAGCATTAACAAATTGAATATCTATTTACAATAAATACCAGAGTTTTAATCACAGGAAATAAAAAAAACTCCAATGGAAAAACTCACACAGATACATAAAAAAATGTGCATTTAGCAAATCTCACTCTATTTTCTAAATGACTGAAGACCTGTGAGATAAAATCTTTACAGCCTAAACCAAACCATTTATTTTCAGGCTATTTTTCTTAAGGTTAGCTGGGATGAACTTAACCCCTTCCCTTCCATTATCCTTTGTTAAAATATATACATTTCATCAGTTGCAACAATACAGTCTGACATAGATGTATATTGTTTTCAGTCCAGTGGGACCCACTGTTGGTACATTTTTTACACAAGCAACTTTACAAATGCATTTTTAACACAAATGTCTGTACAAATCAGTTTGATATTCAAATGACATATAATTCTTTGCAAAGATCCAGCTAGCTATGCTGACATACGTTACACAAGCACTGCCCTACTCCCTCTGGCACAGCTGGCACTACCTCACATCATCACATATCCCAAGGAGTATGTAGGCATATTCTCGTTACTGTTCAACATTGCATTTATTCATCTCCTATGTGGGAAAAGAACCAATATTTCTGTGAAACTTTAGCCTGCTTAATTCTGTCTTATACTGAGTACTAAATAAAGAGAAGAAAACACTTTAGCTGTATAAAAAATGGGACAGACTTTTCCCTGCAGGTGGCTGGCCTTATTATTTTGTTCTTTTTAATGAAGGCTGGAGACAAACAGAATTGTTATTTTGCAGGTGGGCTTAATGAATACAATGCATTTTACTGCTGCCTCATGCACTGATGACGATGTCAACCTGAACAATTTTAATAAGATCTTAACTCAGAGGCACTGTTCTATATCAAATCAATTTTCTTTGCTGATTATCCAGCAAGAAAAAAAAAATACTTCCTACTTCTAAAGCAAGGCTGCATTTTAAGGAATCAGTACAAGTTAACAAAGAAATTACGTCTTTTTTATTTTTTTCTATTCTGCATAATTTTCACTGAATTGGAAACACATTATCCATTGTAATGGATAGATATAGAGTAAATGGACAGACAGAGAAGCTAACTAGTCAATGACATAGACAGAAGGTCGGCAAGTAGCTAAACAGATAAGCAGGCAGATCTACACAAGTATACTGAAAATTATACCAAAACAGGATCTTTAGAAAATGTACATGAATTTCAATTAGTCATTTAGACTAGAGACATATCTTAAACGTAATGCTTATTTTGTAGCACGCATTGTAATGCAAGAATATACTATAAGCAGGCATGACTTATACAAACCTCAGTCCATAGATATCATGACATTTGGTATTACAGGCAGACTTCACTACTGCAAAAATCATCTGATAAGAAAACAAATGTGCTTTACTATATTTTTATTGTGGTTTTAAACCACATAAATTAACTTAGTAAAAACGTTTAAACTGGCATTCATTTTTGATTATACACTCAGAAAATACAAAAATTCCTTCCTTTTACTGATTCATCTTTCTTTTTACACATTGAATAGTGAGAACAATTGCTTATCTTACAGTGCAAGATGGCTTGAAAAATGTTATCAGCTGGATTTGCTTTCCTCAGTTAAATATAAAAAAGGCATGCAGTTGTTTCTGTATATCTCAAACACCTGGCAATCCATGCATGAAGCAGAAACTCAATTTACAATACAAGACTGAAATTCAGATTGTGCAGTATTCTACCACACAGATGCTCTATATTTAATCAGCAAATGTCTGTAAAGCCATGTATTACATTTTATCTGTGGCAGGGAAGGCTGCAAAGATGTTCCTAGTTAGCATTTGTGGATAAAAGAAATAGTGCAAGGTCAGAAGTGAAGTTCTGAAAACACAGTGATGAGTAGCAACAATCCGCAGTCCATGCATGTGTGTTTAGAGAAGAAAACAGGAATGTTTACAATCTTTAAGCTATGCATCAATTTGTCTGATAATTGCATAGTATGGCATGATCTAAATGACATTTGCAGATACTAAGTAGGGTTATGACAACTACAACTGTAATCAAAACTATAAGGGGTATCCGTACTACTTTGATTTATGCAACAATATCCAGCACATTATCTGTGATATTCACAAGACACAGATCCCACCTGGCATGTAACTTGCATGTTTCCTATGAATTCTATTAACTTTTGCTAAGCTGTGTACATGTATCTGCATACACACTAATATACACACATGAAGAACAATAAACATATTCTGAATTAACCTTATTGGATGAAGATTTAGTTACTGCCAGTTTGCTGACTGGGAAGGAAGTACATTGACACAGCTATTAGCTTAGCTGTATTACAGCACTCAGTTCTCTGCTTTGGTTCTTGTCTGGGATCCCTTGTGTATGCTATCTTCATTTCCTTGTGCTCACCTGAGTTTGGCAAGGTGCTCTAGTTTCCTCCTACATAGGTTTATAGGTTCATAGGTGTGTACTAGGCTAATGGCCCTGGAGCCTTTACAAGCCTAGCCCACAGGATTACCCTGGCATTGTGCCACCCGACCTTAGTTCCCAGTGCCTCTGTCAACTAAAGCCACTGGAGTGATCCCTGGGGTGAATTTTCTATTTCCCATCCACTCATCAAAATGTCTCTTGAAGAGGGCCAGTGAGATGCTCTTGCAGTCGCGATTATTTTACTGCAAGAGAATGTAGCATATCTTTCCCCTGCTAGGCATCTTTCCTGTATGACTATATTGTTGAGCCAACCTCACATGACAGTTGAACGATGCATGACTTTGAACCCTTCTACCTTGCTCCCAACCCCTGAAGATGGCACACCACACCGCTGCCTGCAGGTGATTGAGCAAAAGACACTACCTAGAAAAGATCTCATGGATGTCCCCTTGGATGATGCCGAGGTGACATACTACGTGGATGGTTCGTGCAAAAGGGGTCCTGCAGGACAAAACCTAGTAGGATATGCAGTAGTATCTGATACTGAGATTATAGAAGCAAAACCTTTACCACACAACCTATCTGCACAGGCAGCAGAATTGATCACCTTGACACGGGCATGTACCTTAGCAAAGGGTAAATGTGTGAACATTTTTACTGACAGCCAGTATGCTTTTTCTACTGTACATATTTTTGCACAACAGTGGAAAAATCGAGGAATGATAATATCTACTGGCAAACCTGTCAGTCATGCACAGTTTATTCTAGATCTTTTAGAATCTATTCAGTTACCTCAGAAAGTAGCTATTTGTAAATGTACAGCTCATACCAAGCAACAAGATAGGATTTCAAAGGGTAATGCGAGAGCTGATACAGCTGCAAAACAGGCAGCTTCAGAAGTATTTGTTTTACATGAGGAACTACAACCCTCTGAGATTTTAGACTTAGAAATGTTAAAGACAATGCAGACACTCACTATGCAAGCTGAAAAACAAAGATGGGTAAAACAAGGAGCAATTCTCGAAAAGGGGCTTTACATCTCTAAAGAAGGGAAACCGATACTACCATCTAATTTGTTTAGATATGCAGCTTTGTTGAGCCATGGGAAATACCATGTCTCAACAGGGGGGATGGTACAGCTGGTGAACCGAGTGTTCACAAAATATGGATTTACAAACTATTCTAAAAAAATTTGTTTGATGTGCCAAATTTGTAACAAACATCATGCACAAGGGGCGTTAAAGCCCAAGCAAGGGAGATGTTCATCGTGTTACCCTGCTGCAGTCATCACACTTGGGTTATCCTGCCGTCAGGCGGTCCCGCAGTCGGCCAGAATTCCAAAGTCTTGGTCTGGCGTCAGTTGCTGTCGCTTCTTCCCTGACGTCAGAGTGCCAGGGGTATATCAGAGGCATCCGACGCCATTTTTTCCAGTCTTTCTTGCCACGCGGTGCCTGAAGTAGAAGCAGTTCGCAAGTGCCGGTCGGCCGACACCTGAGATTTTCGAATCGAGTTTCAGTCCGAAGTCTTCAAAGCTAAGTACCACGTTGGGGAACCTTTTCTTGCCTCAGTCCGATGTCGGAAAAAGTTAACAATTGCATTTCTTGTGGGAAGCAAATACCTAATAAGGACTTTCATTCTTTTTGTATATCTTGCCTAGGCCCAGACCACGATGTCACTGGTTGTCGGTCTTGTGCTAGGTTCAATAAGCAAACTATAAAGCGACACTTTGATTTCGCACGACACTTCTTCAGTAGAAAATTTAATTACACTATGCTGTCAGAGCAACTGACTACTGGCGTGCATAAAAAATGCAAAGATAAAGACAGGCAGCCTAGATCCAAGCCAGACTCCGAGGCCTCGACTGGGCCGGTCGCCGGTTCTCTGATTTTCAGTGAGACGCCTACACAGCCCCTGGCTACCACTGCTTCGGATCCCCAGACCGCTTCGGATCCCCCAACAGAGAGGACAAGGCCGACGCAGCCTTTTTCTTTAGGCCCTACTGAGGACATTGCAGTAGGGGAAGCTGGTGCTGTAGAAACACCTTCGGTTTCTGAAGGTGTCTTCAGACCGACTACTCTCACCATAAAATCTTATGCTAAGCTTAAGACTCCTCTAAAACCAAAAAAGCCTACACTTAAGTCTCCAGGTCAAGGCCCTATGCCTAAGAAACAGATGCTTAAAATGGCTGAAGATTTGATTTCTTTGATCAGGGGTTCCCAACCCCCCTCCGACAAAAGGCCTAGACAAGAGGAGGATTATGCCTCCTCTGATCAAGTGTCTGTTTCCTCAGGCTCCTCTGAGGAACAGGATTACTCATTTCCCCCTTATGAAGATTCTGATGCTGAAGACTCCATTCCCTCAGCTTCTCCCCCTGAAGATTATTCCTTTGGGGAAACCTTACATACCATGAGGGAACATTTCCACTGGGAAGGTCAGGACTACTCCGACTCAAAGAAAAGGCTCCAAGAGTTTCTTTTACTCCCCCAGCACTGACCTCTTGCTACCCCCCCAGTTTTGGACATTGTGGATGATGTTTTCTTAGAATCTAGTCTAAATCCAGATTCTCTGCCTCCTGCTCCAGCCAAACCTGATAGATACTATAGAGTGCCTGACTCACACAAATTTCTATACAAAAGCCCTGTTGCTGATCCAGAGACAATCTCCCAGGGTCCCAAAGGGGCTAAGGCTTCTATGGATAAAAATCCTGTACCCTCAGAAAGGGACTCCAGAGCTCTAGATAGATGGGGGAAGAAGGTTTACACCTCAGCTACTCTAGCTATGAGAGCACAAAATTGTCAATTTCACATGCTTAAATACCAGCAATTCCTAATGTCTCAAATAAAACAAAAGATGGGCACACACCCTCAACAGTCTGAATTCAAGGAAATGCAAGATCTGTTGCATGCAGCTGAACAGGTGGGCAAACATACTTTACAATGTGGTTTTGATGCCTTGGAAGCTTCCTCTAGAGCAGCTGTTACTGGGTCTGTTATACGTAGGCATGCCTGGTTAAAGGAACAAACTCTGCCTGATCATGTTAAAGCAAAGTTACTGGATGCACCCTTACAGCAGGATGTCTTATTCGGGGTTAAAGCAGAGGAGGTTTTAAAGAAAATGGAGGCTAAGACAAAATCTATGCAGATGGTCAAAGATTTCTTACAGGTACAGCCCCCACTCTTCAGCAGAAATTGGCCAACAAAAATTGGTCCTTTCCAGCTTCTGACAGACCACAGAAGGGTAAATACTGGTGCCCAAGGGGCAAAGGAGAAGCACAAATCCCTTACAAATCTCGCCAATGGGGCACTGCAACACAGAAGGGAGAAGAAGACAGGTCCCAAACTCCTAGAAGGTAAACACAATGACTTAAACCTCAAACTGCCAAGCAAAACTTTCTTGGCAGCTCCCTTGAGAGGAAAATTAGCACTTTTTGCAAACAACTGGCGCATCGTCACAAAGGACAAATGGGTCCTAGACATTATCTCACACGGATAGAGATCCCATTTACACACCTTGTCAAGGATAAAAGGAATGCCAAACCTGCCACAAAATCAATGGGCAGAGGCACAAAAACAAATTACAGCTCTCATGGATATGAGAGCCATTCAACTGGTACCTACACAGGAGCAAGGCCAAGGTTTTTACTCAAGGCTCTTTCTAGTCCCCAGAAAGGACAATGCTTGGAGACCCATTTTGGACCTTTCAATTTTAAACACCTTCTTGCAAGTACCCAAATTCAAGATGCTAACACTACAGCAGCTTCTTCCCATGTTGGGCAAGAAAGCTTGGCTAGTAACATTGGACCTCAAGGAGGCATACCTGCATGTCCCTATCAGACAAAATTGCAGAAGATACCTATGTTTCATTGCAGGTTCAACCCATTACCAATTCTCTGCACTGCCTTTTGGCTTATATACTGCACCCAGGGTCTTCACAAAATGCCTGGCACCAGTAATTGCATACTGCAGACAAAGAGGAATTCAAATATACCCATACCTGGATGACTGTCTCATCCAAGCAGAAAGCAAGGACATTCTCTTACAACACCTGGCTTTTGTAAAACATCTTCTAAGTTGCCTAGGGTACACAGTAAATGAAAAGAAATCAAAACTAGTGCCCTCACAAAATATGACATTCCTGAGTGCCAGCTTGAATACAATGGCCCAGATGGCTTATCTGATGCCAGACAAACAACTACAATTAACTCAATACTTCAGAACAATGGCAACAAAGACCCAACTCCCTGCAAGAAAAATTCTGCAGGCCTTGGGCTTCATGGCATCTTGCATACTGCTAATACCATTTGCAAAACTGCATATGAGGAAATTACAATGGTACCTAAAAAGCGTATGGACTCAACACAGCCACAGCTTGGAAACAATGATACCTCTCATTTCCTGCCTTCAACAGGAGTTTCTATGGTGGTCACAGGCATGTCACCTCAACAAGGGTCAGCCTTTCACCCTACCCCCAGCCAGGCAAACTATGACAACAGATGCATCGGACTATGCCTGGGGGGTACATATGGCAGGACGGTGCATTCAAGGCATATGGACTGCAGATCAAAGGAATCTGTACATCAATCAAAAAGAAATGTTAGCTGTACAAAATGCTGACAACCTTCAAGGACCTCTTACATCCAGGACAGCTTATCACAAGAACAGACAACACCACAGTAATGTGGTACATAAACAGACAAGGGGGCACACACTCCTACCCTCTATGCAGGCAAGCAATGACCTTGTGGAACACAGCACTTGCTTACCAAGTTCAATTACAAGCTCAATTCCTGCCAGGAAAAAAGAACACATTGGCAGACGACCTAAGCAGAAACATCATGGATCCCCACGAGTGGAAACTGGATCCACAAGTATTCGCAATGATAGCTCAAAAATGGGGGCTCCCAGACATAGACCTATTTGCCAGCCCTCGAAACTATCAGCTAACAAAATTTTGCACAAGGACTTATCACCATCAAGCTTGGAAAGTGGAAAATTTTCAGTTGGAAAATGCTAACAGTATATGCCTTTCCTCCATTACCCCTTCTTACAAAGGTGCTACTGAGAGTCAGGATGGAAAGACCCCGAATGATACTCATTGCCCCAGACTGGCCACGCCAGCACTGGTACCCACTATTAAGGAATATGGCCCAGGGCCCATCATGGATTCTACCACAAATTACCAACCTGCTCACACAGCAAGACAATCAGATTCTACACAGCCAGCTCAAAACCTTAAACTTGGCTGCATGGCAGATCACCTAAGCAACCAGCCAGCTCCTCTCTCACAAGCTGTTATGGATGTTATTCTGGAGGCCAGGAGGCCCAGCACCAGGAAAGCCTACTCAGACAAATGGAAAAGGTTTTACGCCCGGAACCAAGCTAAAGGCCAAAATACCCTTCAGCCAGACATACCTCAGATTCTGCAATATTTAACTGAGATGTTACACAAAGGGCTTTCTTTTTCATCTATTAAAATCCATGCCTCAGCTATTTCTGCTCACTACAACATGGATCCTCCCTTATTTTCACATCCACTCCTAAAGCAGTTTCTCAGAGGGGCCAAAAACATTAGGCCTCCCAGGAGAGCACCAACACCTACTTGGGACCTCAACTTTGTTCTGGAAAAACTCATGCTACCTCCTTTTGAGCCAGCCTTCTCAGCTGACTTAAAATTTATATCATGGAAGACTGCCCTGCTGCTAGCAATTACTTCAGCTAGAAGAGTTTCAGAGCTTCAGGCACTAATGGCAGTAGAGCCTTTCCTCATTTTTCATCGACAGAGTTTCTTTACGAACTAACCCCTCCTTTATGCCTAAGGTGTTATCCAGTATGGCTCTAAATCAAACCATCCAGTTACTCACCTTCTTTCCAAATCCACAGAACAAAGGAGAAAGACTCCTGCATTCCTTGGACATTCACAGGCAGCTACGTTACTACTTGGATAAAACTAAGGTTTTCAGAAAATCTGACCAGCTTTTTGTATCCTATGCTACAGCATCACAAGGAAAGGCTATCTCAAAGCAGACCATTTCCAAATGGATAGGACATTGCATACGTTTTTACTACACCCACCATGAAAAACCAGTTCCTGCTACCATAAGGCCTCACTCTACCAGGGCAACAGCTACATCTACAGCCTTCCTCGGGGGGGGGGGGGTGCCAACCAAGGATATTCTGGAAGCTGCAACTTGGAGTTCAGGACACACCTTCACCAAACATTAGCACTTACCACTTTACTCTAAGACTAGAGCTGGCTTCGCCTCTACAGTTTTGCAGGGCCTTCTAGCCTCCTCTAACCCTGTTTGACTCCACCTCCCATCCTTAGCTTTGGGATTCTACCCAAGTGTGAAGACTGCAGCAGGGTAACACGATGAACATAGTACAGTTTTGTACCTACCATAAATGTAGATGTTCGAGTGTATACCCTGCTACAGTCCAGGTTACCCTCCCTCCATCCCCTCTGAACTAGCTGAACTTATCTCTACCACTCTATTCTATACTACTTCTCTGGTGTATTTGCTTGTGCCTAAGGCTTTTGTTTTATTTTTTCATATAGCTATATGCATATATGTATATGTATATTTTTTTGCCTACCTATTAGGGGCACCTGACATCTGGGGCAAGAAAAACTAAGAAAATGGCGTCGGATGTCTCTGATATACCCCTGGTGCTCTGACGTCAGGGAAGAAGCAACAGCAACCGACGCCGGACCAAGACTTTGGAATTCCGGCTGACTGCGGGACCGCCTGATGGCAGGATAACCCAAATGTGATGACTGCAGCAAGGTATACACTCGAACATCTACATTTATGGTAGGTACAAAACTATACTTTTCCCTACACCACCATATCCGTTTCATACTATCTGTACGGATTTCATAGAATTGAACAAATGTGAAAATAAGAAGTATTGTCTTGTCATTGTAGATATGTTTTCCAGATGGGTGGAAGCCTTTCCAACCAAAAATCTAGACGCAGCTATGGTAGCGAAAGTCCTTGTTAAAGAAATCATCCCTAGATTCGGCATTCCAGAAAGGATCTACAGTGACAACGGTACACACTTTGTAAACCAAACCATGCAACAGTTAAGTAAGCATTTTGGTATTTCTTTAAAAAATCATTGTGCATACCATCCACAATCTTAAGGGCTAGTTGAGAGGCATAATGGAATTTTAAAGAATAAGTTAAGAAAATTAATAGCAGAAACAGAAAATAATTGGGTGTACTGCCTGCCCCTGGCACTGTTGAGCATGAGAACTGTTCCGACTGCAAAAGGTTGACTCCTTTTGAAAAAGTATTTGGAAGGGCTTATTATATACCCCAGTGGAAATCTGTCATGCCTGCAGACCAGGAAGCTGACTGTATACTAGCCGAATATATGAGAAATTTGTTGAATTCTAAACATCTGTTGCAGTCAAATTCTGTTTCAGATAAAGAACAAACCGAAACATCGGAAGTGGCAGTGATCCCAGGGGATTGGATCTGAGTGAAAACTATTAAAAAGAGGAATTGGACATCACCAAGGTGGGAAGGTCCATACCAGGTGCTTCTTTCGACACCCACTGCAGTCAAAATCGCAAAGCGAGCCTCGTGGATCCACCTGACACACTGCAAACTAGTTAAGAACTTTGAACTGGACAAAAATCTTACCTCTCCATCGGGGCCCTCAGCACAAAGTCTGGCTACAAAGGGGGGGTCAGATCAACAGCACTGGTCCATCTCAACCCCAGTGAAGAAACCATCGGTGCTGAAGGTCTTATTAGGGCAGAGAGTAAGACCACATGTTAAAAGCAAAAATGATAGAATCTAGAGAAATCCAAATAAAACTACTCAAAAGAGTTGGAGAAAATAGGAATGCAGAACAACCATTCCCTCAGAAGTATTGCATAATCATCCTGTTAACTATACTAGTGACAATAATCTTTTTGTTGTGGCCATTCCCTTTCCCAGCCACACAAACTGAACTGAATAAACGTGAAGAGTTGCACGCAGACTGGCACCCAAACTTCAATACTTACCAGGCAATCAAATATGTGTATGCTGAGACTTTCAATGTTTCGAATTGCTGGATTTGTACAGCTTTGCCAACAGCATACGGGAGGTTATTGTTAACTTCAGTCCCCCTAGGAGTCAAAGAGAACTGGGAAAACTTGGTTCATGACACATCAACTATTACAGCACAAGATAAAATTCCATTGCACTTGTCTGTTCAACAAAAGGGAACTGTGTGTTTTTACAAAAATTATACAGTTCAGGTGGGCTGGAGCAATTGCAATGTGACTGTTCCTTATAGATGCTAATAACACTATAAAGCTAATAACACAGGTTTTTATTATAATACAAACTATGATTCATTTTCTAAATTGATGCACAAAACAATTGAAGTAAGACATGATTCTGTTCTCTATAAACAACTGTCTATAATTGACAGAAAAAATGTTTCACGCAGGACAAGTGTATATTCATAGTAAAGTTACTACCAAAGTAGAAGATTGTTATTTTGTATGTGGTAGAAAAGCATATAAGTGGCTACCTGAGAATTGGTCCAGCAGTTGTTTTTTGGGCTACCTGGTTCTGGCCATACGGCACACAGCAGTTTTACCTGGAGGAAAAATTGGAAATGTTCGGGAAGCCGTCAAGAAGCCTGTCAATCCAGTAGGACAAATCGATGCACCCTGGAAAAATCATCATGCTGTAGGCGATGGACTGACACACATGGACTTGAGTGATTCTGTTATATCGTGGGCAGGCATATTACCAGCATATGGAGCAGTAAAATTGATCTGGGAGCTGAGAAAACTGTCTAAACTTCTCGAAGTAATGAGCAATGCAACCTTTTCCGCTCTAGAATTGGTGACTGATGAACTGAATGCCATGAGAACTGTAGTGCTTCAAAACCGCATGGCTCTCGACTTCACCCTAGCGGCGAGAGGAGGTACTTGCGCTTTAATCCAGGAGGAGTGCTGTTCGTATATTCCTGACCATAAACATGAGATAGACAATCACCTTGAGGTAATTCAGCAAGTGTCGGCCATGACCAAACCAGGACCAAATCCATTGACGGACTTTTTCCAGAGATTGTTTGGGGGTGGGGCAGTATCCTAATGAACATTCTGATTGCCATCTGTGTAGGAATGATCCTACTAGGGGTATGTGTTTGCTGCTGCATCCCCTGCATGAAAAGACTGATTAAAGACTTTATAGACATGTCAGTTTCAGAAACCTTATATCAAGGTGCTGAATTTGAAGAACTGTTGAAAAATTGAAAATGCTTTCATAAGTTTAAACTGAATGACTCCCTTAACTGCAAATCCTGAGTAGGAAGAGGTTAGGGGAAGAACAACTGTTTATGCTTATTTTGAAAGTAGAATAAAGTATTAAAAGGGGGGAAATGTTAGAAAAATATGTATTAGTAATATGCTTAATGCATTCAAGGTTTAAAAAGGGTTAACACATTTATTCTATTTCACACTGGATAAATCTGTACAAACTGCAGAAGCATTCCAATCTTGTAATGTCATGAAATATGTGCAGTTATGATCTTTGCTTATGCTTTGGAAATTTACAGGGAAGCATTCAATTTCTGCTAGTGTCAGGGAAATAATAATAGATGTATCACTTATACTAATGTCATGAGATTTAAACAAAGAGTTATTGATTTTCCACTTATGCTATGAGAAAATACACAGCTGCAGAAGCTATTGATAATGAACACAAAGGCTGTTTGAAAATATGAACTGCAATCAGCATTAACTTGTACCTAAGCTAGAAAAATACCTTGAAATGTAACATATGTATTAGAGCTGCACAATAGAAGCTTATGGTGGGCTAAAGAAAATACAGCCCCCAAGGTCAGGTTGTTTTTCTCAAATGTTTTTCATAAATCCAGTCATGTCAGCAGGAAATCCAAGTAACATTTTCTATGTAACATATAGTGAGTTTCAAATCTGAACATGTCATTAGGAAATCTGAGTAATATTTGCTGTAGAACAATACAGAAAGCTGTGTCTAACTACGTCAACCATAGAAAGTAACATTTTATAGAACAGTATAAGAGGAGTATACTGCCTGTTAGTAATTAGGCAAAATCCTGTATATGCATGTTTTTGTCTCCTTGCTGTAAGTAATAAAAGTTGCCATACCTGAACCTTATGTGAATTGGTCTTTGAAGTTTTTTCCTTTGACAAATGTGAATACCAAATAGCATTTAATTTTTCCTGCTTCCCGTAGGAATGTGGGATACCACGCAGAAACACATTTAAAAAAGAAAGTGACAAAAATAATGGAAAAATGTAAACATATTACCAAATAGTGTAAAATCTGTAGATGTTAATGAACTCTATGATAAAATTTACCACACAAGGTTATTTATTTTTGCCTCTGAAAAAGGGAGATGTAAGATGTGTGTCCTCTTTCTTTAAACTATTAGTGCTACTAGTATTTTGATCACATAGTGTGATTTTCTCTGTACTAAATACCTTCAAAATCACTTGTGATTAGGGGTAACTGAGAAAATGTGTGAAGTGGCAAATCAATCCTGAAAATGGGGACATACTTATAACAAAAATCGGTATATCATGTGCAGGAGTAAATCAGGCCTGGGAATAGGAAAGCTTCTATAAAATTAAGAACTGTGGGCAATACTGTAAAATATGGCAGGAGAGTGGCTTTGAATAGAAACAAAGGGTGACAGTTGATACAACATCCTAATCTTATATAATGGGTAAGAGGGTGTTGATGACTACTGCAATGATAATAATAATCAATGCCCACAGGTGTGCGTGCCCTCTGAGTCAATGCGAGTATGTGCGTTTATGTTTGTGTGCACGCATTTGTATGTTGTGTGCATGTCTGCATGCATACTCACTGCCATACTATGATATCCCATACATAATTAGTTCCTCTGTTTTGTGTCCATTCAGTGCCAAGATCGGGTCTGGCTCCTCATGAAGCTGAATGGGATAAGTGGGTAAGCAGAGAATGAATAAACAAATGAATGTTAATGGAGTGTCTACTAGGTGGAATATATTGTCAGTGAAGGTCTAGGGAGAAAATCATCTCAAGCGCACATACTGAAAAATCCTAATAAAACTCAAGAGTGAGTGGGAAAAATACAGATCAAAAGGATAAACAGCAAAAAGAATGAAGGACAAATAACAGAGTATGGTGGTTAAACTTTTAAGACTTCACTTATGACCTTGAACTATTTCCTTTATGCACAAATGCTAACTAGGAGCATCTTTGCAGCCTTCCCTGTCCCAGATAAAATGTAGTCTATGGCTTTACAGAAATTTGCTGATTAAATATAGAGTATCTGTGTGGTAGATTTATTCACAATCTGAACTAAAGTTGCACTGCAATGTGAAAAAAAAAATATTGTACTGATCTGCAAAGACACGGATAGAAATTGTGCTCAGAAAATCAGTACTTTGTTTCACTGTTAAGATATGGTGACATCAAAAATTTGAGGAAAAAAATGAAAAAAGATATTTATAGTAAATACACTTCTGGAAGTAAGTAAGGTCTGAGGCAGACTAAGAAGATAAGACCAGGTAAAAGAAAACCTCATGCAGGAAGAAGCCACCAGGAGACTTGTGGGAACCAGCACTGGAAGAAGATAGCGTACAAGTGCAGAAGGTGGGGGAAGGGGAGAGGTGAAGGGGGAAGGCAGTGAAATAGACAAAACTAATGATGAAAGATAGAGAGGAGAGGAAAAAGAGAGAGCAGGTGGAAAGAATCATATGTATATAAGAAGGGAGTGTGGGACTGAGGAAAGGACTTCAATAGCGAGAGCAATAAGTGCCCAGTATTCAAACAGGCATGTTGCCTGCAAATTCTTTTGTTGCACATTCTCCTGACACTGAGCCACTTTTATTGTCAGGGTATTGACTTTAGATCACATGAAGTCTGATCTGATATAAGTAAGTTTCCAAGTCTACAAATTTTAGATGGGTACAGGGAGTCACCATGATAGCTTTTATGTTTGGCTTCCTTAAGTTAAATCATGTTGTCAGGCCTTAAATATTTGACTGAGATATGTCAGCTAATTTTAATAGACAGGCATCACAAGTAGAATAGATTGGGAGCAAAAATAGTCATACCTTGGAAAGGTAGTTTAGTAATTATCAATGTTTAATATAGTGGCCCTATATTAAAATGGATTAAGGTTCAGATAATGACACGTCCACTGAACCAAGGGCCAGACAACAGAGGCCAAAATAAGTAATTTATCCACACATACTTGCAGGCGAGCATGCACCTGCGCACGCACACACACACACACACACACACACACACACACACACACACACACACACACACACACACACACACACACACACACACACACACACACACACACACACACACACACACACACACACACACATGCAAGCATACACACACAAAAACAAACTCACCCATCCCCAACACACGCAGCAGAAAAAGCAGTCACTTGACTGGGATGTCTTCTGTATAGTATCTTCATTTGCTTGTGTTTACCTGGGTTTTGGCAAACACACATAGCATTCAGATTCGCATATTCACATTTACATGCAAGCACACACACACACACACACACACACACACACACACACACACACACACACACACACACACACACACACACACATACACACACACACACACACACACACTCATGCACTCACATATACTTGCTTACTCACATGCAGATACAGACACACACTTGCACAGAAGGCTCATTCTTGTAGTCAGAAATATACACACACATGCACAAGCACACCCAAGTGTTTAATTTACCATGTGATTCACACCTCATATAGAGAGGTGTAAATCACTTGATGTCCAAAACAAGCAGCAGTATGAGCTACTGCTGTTGGGCAGCCAGTCTTGCACTGCTGCTTTCCAAAGTTAAAAACAGACCAATAGCAGACTTGGTTATAACCTAAGTGTTTCTGCTATTGGCTTGTTTTGTGTTCCAGCCAGGAAGTCTCTCATTGTCACCATGATCAAGTCAATGAGAGAGAGGGTTATTGAAGTTGCAAAGATTACCATTTGTCAAAGGGATTCAGATGGCAAAGTGACAAAACTTTTTTAAGGCAGGGAAAGAGGGTGGATTTGGGCAGAGGTTCACATCCAGAATGAATGTGCCAATGGGCCCCATCTGGCCTGTGAATCAAGAGTGCGACATCCATGATTTAAGTGAACACAGAACTGAGTAGGGATACATACTCTAGGCCTTATATGAAGCAATCCTGGCATTTTATTTCAAGGTTACTCAGTCTATGAAACATTATATGCTGGCAAGTTATTGAACAAGTGGGAAGAAAAAAAGTTTATTATGAGGAAGAGAGCATGAACAGTCTTTGCTCTAGTAGTAGCATAAATGAGGAGAAAGATTGACAAAGAAGGCTTACGTTTTGGTTAACGAATAAGCAAAATATATCCAGATACTGGACCTAACCCAATTTGTTTATTTCAAGGGCAGATCATACCTGCTCATCATGTTGGACTTCTTTGAAAAGGTCACTGAAGCAACGGATGATGGCAAAATGGTTCACACTACCTACTCTGACCTGGCCAAAGCATTTGACAAAATACTTCACTTGGCCATTGTTGGCAAAGTCAAAAGGTTATTTATAAAACCTTGTATCACCTTGTAGATAGCCAGCAAGCTTACAAACAGGATCCAGGAAGTTAGAACTGGGAGTCCACTTCTACAAAGACGCCACTCACAAACTGTGTCCCTCAGGGATTAGTCCTAGGACTGCTCCTTTTCTGGCATTTACTTCTCTGAAGTCAAGCGCAATGTCAAAGGCCTCTGGCTTACCAAATTTGCAGACAATTGCAAATTTGGAGCATTCATAGAATCCTCCACTGACAGTAATATTCTACAGGAAGGGCTGACACAGACAAATAACTTGTGTCAGAGCCATGGACTAAAACTAAATACTAAGAAATGCATAACTGCAATCTTTGGGTAATCATCCACTCCTTGTAAGTATCATATTGACATTACACCCGTAAGTGCCGATCCAGTAGTTAGTGACTTGGGGGCTTACATAGACAGGATTCTAGCTTTTAACCATCACATGTCTACACTAGGAGGAAATTATTCTATGTTGTACAACTTATAAACAAAGGTATGACACCTACGTCCAAGAAAGTAATTGTTCCACTATATTCAGCATTTATCAGACCAATCATTGAGCATAATGCCCCCTTTGGTATGCACCTAACCAGGCTCATCCAACAATTGCATTCACAGAAGTTCCTTGCTAAAAGAATACAGGGCATAAGTAACATATTATATGCAAAAATGCCTCAAAGCCCTATCCCTATATTCTCTGTCTTGCAGGCTGTTAAGTGGAGATCTATGCCTGACATAAAAGGCATTTTCAGACTCCACCCTGATGGACCTCCAGCATATCCCCAAATCAAGCAAACACAGAATTACCTGTTCTGAAGACGTAAAGCTTGCCTGTGATATAAATAGGATTTGCTGGGCAGACAGACATGTATCCTACAGACTACCCATTCTCTGGAACAGGCTCCCCATCCATGTGAAGCAGAGGTCCTCTTTAATCCAATTCAAGTGTAACTTGGAAGTTGGATGGTGAACAAGAAATTCAGCCCTGGTTCAGCACCTATGTCTCTATCGGTTCATCTCCCAGGCACCTACTTGTAAATGTTTCATCTCCCACACCCCTGCTAACACTTACCAATGGTACCAGAATTTGTCAGACATTTGGGATGCATAACTATGCTTGGTCATTAGTACAGTACATAACTATGAACCTTTGAACCCAAGTCACCATTTAAATAACATGCAGTGGATTTCATTAGCACCGAGGAAGAGGCATAAATGGTCATTGTTATAGAACACAACTAAGAGACTATACTGACCAGGCAATGTGGACGGTATATAGCAGCACATATTAGTGTTATGCCATGTTGCAGTATAACATTAACAAAGACAGAGAATACAAATGGGCCTGAAGAAGGTAATATTACAGAGTTTATGTAATGCCACCGTCTGTGAATTAATCATGGAAGCAAAATGGAAACTAACTTATGATGGGATGCCCATAGGGATATCATACCATGGCACAGAAATTATAAGGGTAAGGAATCATTCTGTATAACTGCAAGATGTTTGTTGCATTTTTTTCTAAAGATGGCATGTTTCCACTAGATCCAGTTATTGGATTAATCATTGATGGTACTTACGCTTGGTCTGTTATACTAACAAATAGTATGCTCTGACTGCATGTTTTTCCTAAATACTGCATTGGCTCTTGGAGTGCAGGAACTCTTCAGTCTTCAGCTTTCAACATAAGTAGAGAGTGACAGTTCCTTGTCTGGAGGGGAGGTCTTGAACATGGCCAAGGTGTCTTGTACATTTTGCTGCCTATCCAACAAGTACTGTGATATACAGCAATAGCAAAGTGCAGGCCAGTGGATCTGAGATTACAAAAAAAAAGATGATCAGTAAAGTCACATGCTTTTGATAATCCTAAGAATAATATTGCAGTAACCTTTACAGATCTGAGGTAAGAATAGACATTCTCCAATAATAAGAAGAAAGGTAAGTATCAGTGCCATATTAGGCCTGAAGCCTTGCTGGGAGTTGCAAAGAAGACTAGCAGAGATTCCAATGTGTATGATTTTTATAGGGGCTGGAGGACAACAATAACCTTGTTACTCCCCTAAAAGTAGTCTGCAGGCCTAGTGGGACTAACCCAGTCAATAAGAATAGGTAATAAATAAACAAACCACCCCTACTAACTGATATCACAATACCATATTACCCCAGTTCGGGGACATAACTTTGTTTAACGCAATGGTTAGGGCTGATAGTAATAGTTTCATCAGTTGATGAGACAGTTAGATGTTGGAAGAAGGAAGGAAGGTAGACCATTAGTTGTAAGAGAATGGCTTTGTCAGGAGATATGCTCTTTGATGCTAGGGGTTCTAATGATAACAGACTGAGTACTCAGAAAGAAGGAGGAAACAAGCATGTCAAGATGTTAGAAGTAGATGCTGCAGATATCCAAGGGAAATATTGTCAAAAATTCATGACACTGCTATTTGTTTACTTATATAGTTTTGTTAGGCCAGATTGTCCTATAAGGTATGGTCTACTTGAAGGGTAGACCCTTAGTGGTATGCTCAATGACTTTGGGAAAGTTGTCTGGGGTAGTCAGGAAATTCCCTACTGTTTTTGATAAGTGCATCAAGTTCCATTACATTCACATGTGGTACCATCAACTCAGGCAGGTGATATATTCTTTCAGCATCCTTCCAAAGGCTGTCCTTGGAAGGGGCAAGGAACATGAGCATTTCCTAGCTGGAGAAGTTCATGTAGCTCCTCCCAGAATGTTTCATGCAAGTTAACTTTTAAGTCTTAACAGGATCAAATATTTAAGTATTTTGTAAACCAAAGGACCTTTGCTAACAATTTTCATCTATATGTAGATGAAATTGATACTTTACATAATTTCTTCACTCTAAAATAATCTCCTTTAATAGAAGCTTAGAACTCTTATGCAGTGATTATAATGACTGCTGAATGCTAAAATGCACACCATTCAGCTGAGGTCAGTACAGGTAAATTACACTTTCTCTGAGGTACATTGATTTCAGTGCTGATTAAAATAGTAAAAAGGCCACAGAGGGATTTTGATCTCCATAGAAAAGCATCATTTGAATTTCATTATGGGAGTTTTGTCTGTTTGCTTGCAGAATATAAGCTCTTGACAAGGGACCAAAACAGCACATTGGAACGACTGTCAGGTTTCATGCTTCAAAATCCATGTCTCTCCATTTTGGTTCTCAGCTGTGGTGTGTCTCCTCTGAAAAGTGTAGCTGTCATGGGTTTGATTGGATTTTTGCCCTGTACTTTGCTTTCTCTTACAGCCACAAAATGCTGCTGTTATATTGTTATCATCAGTGTTGCCCGTAGGTGTGCTTACTAGGGTCTATATTAGACTACTGAACTTTCAAAATTTTGAGTGTTCTAATATCGAACCCTATCAATCGAAAATTTAAAACATCGAACATACAGAACAGCAAATTTTTTCCTAGGGAAAAAATTTGCTGTTCCGAAACACATACATACAACACACTCACACCAAACAAACAGCAATCCGCACACATACACCTAAACTCTTACACCTAACCCCACACTAAACTATACATACACCACTAAATATCCACTTACCTTAACCCAAACCCAAACCATAAGGTCCGTCACTATCGCAGTCACCTCACTCACTCCCTAACCCTAACTCACCTACCCCGCCCTAACCCTCACGTCCACACAATCGCACACTTACCTGACTCATGCCCTAACCCTAACTCACCTAAACCCTCACGTCCACACAATCGCACACTTACCTGAACC
Organism: Protopterus annectens; assembly: GCF_019279795.1. NCBI lineage: Eukaryota > Metazoa > Chordata > Ceratodontiformes > Protopteridae > Protopterus > Protopterus annectens. Next base: position 662,247,820 of record NC_056751.1, on the reverse strand, counting down.
CGACCTGTAACTTTCCACTACAGCACTGAAAATACAGATGCAACAGAAATGGACAACCAAATTCTTTCCCTTGGAAAAAATTTGGTTTTCTGTTTCTTCAATATTTTCAGCGTTTGCTGAAAATGAGTCAGTATTAGAACACTCAACTTTTTGAATATTTGGTGTTCTAATATTGACCCGCTTGCTATGCATGGATGTGAGTGTGTATATCAAGGAACCAAAGTTAGCATATTTCTGCATTTATGTGAACATTCATAGAAACTCTAAATAACATAAATGCTGGTAACAAATTAAAGCTATGTTGACCTTTGACCTATGCACTTTGCTAACATCCTCTGTTGTAATCATATTTTACCAAATGTTTGCCACTGTTTTGATGAAACTGTATCTCTCTGTATGCATATCTGTCTGTCCATCTAACCATCTAGCTATCTTGAAATCTAGCTGTCTATGATCTGACAGTAAATGCAGAAGAGCTGCTTCCTGTATTTCAGATTTTAATTCCCTCAGCCTCTATTTTTCTGCTTTGTGACTCAGAGTAAGTCACTGAACAAGACACTGCTCTGGGTCAACTGGAATACTGGAAAAGGCTCCACAGTATTGTTCTGGACCAAATGCCTAGTGCCCACCTATCTTTCTGCTTGTCTGTTCATCTATGTAAACACAATTTAGTCAAAAAATCAGCAAACATTTGATAGAATATGACCCATTTCACCTCGCTCACATATGCTTTGAGATTGCCCTTGTTTTATGTAATGTTTGAAACAATGTCAGGACAGACTGAAAAATATTTTTGCAATTAAGCTTTGGAGAGAAACCATGGATATATAGGACCAGAGAAGAGCATTTATTTCAGTCCAGTGGTGGTGTTAGTCTTTTTCTGTCAGTGATGATAACCAGTGACATTAACAAAATGTTTTCCAATTTGTTTTTCTTTAATAAATCAGACAGTTAAGCTCTGTTTTGTTTGTAAATCCAAAAATAAATTCAGTTCCTTTTGTGTTTGAAAACATTGTTGTATTTAAATCTTTCATTTGTGCTTTCTACTATAAAGCATTTGTATGAGATTGTTGTTGATGAAAGCAGGAAACTAAAGGCTTTATGGCTGAAAAGTCAATAAAGTCATTATCTATTCTGTATTGGTGTTATTTATTGAGTATTTGGGGAAAAAAACATTACAACAGTTACCTTGTCTTGTGTGGTGCATTGGCACATTTTGAGTATTAGTAGGTGAGTGCCTGTGAAAACATAGTGAAAGGAATGCAGATTATGTTTTCACAGAATTACTTTTTCTGTAAACCTACAGTATAATCTGTAATTTATTTCATTTTAATACAAATTATATTTATTTACATTTTACTGACTAAAATGAGTGTGGGTCAAAGTGCACTGCAAAATGGTGGGAAATACATATTTACAAAAAGAAAAATCTGTGGTATCCCTCGAAGTCTCAGAACACCCAGTATGCAACCTGTACTGGGTTATAAACAAACCAGGAAGAAACTTTGTAGTGTGGAGGGTGTAAAGTTCACTCCTTGAATTGTTATGCATGTAGTTCACTAATAAAAATTGAATTGTAAAATATGTACTACAAAATAATAAAACAGAAAATAGTAGGTAGCCCACAGTTGAGTTAAAAATGGAATATCTTTTATTGAAATACACAAACGAGCGATCCTAGATGAGTATAATGAAAACCATTAAAAACATTTATAATTAGGTTATTTTGAGCAAGGAAGTGATTACAGAGAATGGTTCTATTAAGAGCAATAAAGGCAATAAATGGAATAAAAGCATTAAACTCATTCCTTTAACCAAGCCGTCTTTCCCCTTAACACCAAAGTATAAACCAGGGGTGTCCAGTCAACTGGCCACATGCAGCCCTGGACAGCTAGTAATACGGCCCCCAAAGGATTCCAAACTGTACTTAATACTTTATGTGATTTGACCCGATTGTGTGGCAAGGATGTTGGGAAGCATACTGACTATATGCATTTCAGTAGTTTATCTGGAGTGGGGGTTAGAATATGGCAGGCACTAGGACCCAGGACTGTGAAGTCAGCAGCCTGTCACATTCATGATGTGGCTGCTGATTAGTCCTGTTACTCTCCCATTCTCTTACTGCACTGTAGTTGCGAGGGAAAGATTGAGACATAGAGAGAGTGAAGAGACAGTGATCAGGTTAGTGACTACCTTCTCATAGGTTTACTTCATCATTTTTACCTGCATTACCATATAGGCATAATTAATATTCATTCTTAGACCCAACGCAAAATCTAAGAAAAATACTTACCGCTTATAGAGTTCTGCCATCGTCCTGCATTTAACCCACCACCCGAGCTGGGATGACATCAAGGTATGGAAAAGTAAATATTTTGTACAGGTATGTATAAATGAGAATTTTTTAAAAGTGAAGTATTAGCTTGTGTTTTTTAATGAAAAATGGGGACATGTTGTCTTCCCTTTACCAAGGTCTTCGTCTGACCTAATGGTAGAAGAGATGAAGCAGTAGAAACATTTCAGTTTACTTTCTAGATTAGAGCAAAACCAGCCATTATGGAATTACAGACTCACAATCAAGTAAATAAACAATAAATAAAAAGAATAGCTTCATTCAAGGTAGAGAAATAAATAAACCAGGGCAATCACATTTTATGAGGTAGCAATTTATTTGAGTGTGTGTAAGGGGGTATATTTAGCCTTAGAACTTTACACTGGCTGCCAAAAAAGCCAATAAAGATAATACTTTTTTAAGTTTGTAATAGTGACTGGCTTTTGTTGTATAAGTTTGCTGAAGTGCTGATCTGGGTGGCATATTTTCTGTGCAGGGATTACATTAGTGGCTGTTACTCAAAAGCTGATTTACATAATCTTTCCTCTCTTAAATCCTGGAGTCTGTGCTTAAAAAAATCCTTCCCAACCTTTGAACAATCTGGCCTGATTTATTTACATGCCTTGCGTAGAACTATGGCTTTCACGAGGCAACGCAAAGCAGCAATCAGTCACACCCTCAGCCCCCTGAATTGAAGAGGCCACAAATACAGGAGTGTTTAGTCTTCACATCTGCCAGGGGAAAGTAACTTTTCTTTTCAAAGGGAATAGTTTGGGAATCTTTATACTGCAAAATTCAAAAAGAATATTTTATTTTCCCAGCTTTTGTCTTGAAAGAGGCTAATTGTTTTAGCAAAGGAGACAAGTGCTGCACTGGAAATATTTTAAGAGCTAATCTCTGCAGTCAAATAAATGTTATTTACCATTCCTTAAAGTAACTTGACTTGCTTCAGCAACAAACTTGCCCATCTGCTTTGGGTAGAACATCACAGCTAAAAACCCAAGTACTGTCGTTTATGTACATTAAGTGTTGTACCTAATGAAATATAGACTAAGCTGCATCTGTCCTTTTCTGGTATCAGTGCATATTTTTTTTCCACGAGTTGGTATTGTTACTGCTTGCGCAGCACTCAGCCTCTCAACCCTTACCTGAAGAATCAAGGACAGATCTTACCTGAAGAATCAAGGACAGATCCAGAATTAATCAGGGACAAAAAGGGATACTTAAGAAATTGTAGTATTATTGATTTAAGAAGCTAACATTCTAAAATAATGTAAATTAACATTATTTAAAAGTGTAAGATAAAGTGTAAGATGTCTGTAACTCTAATTATTGTCATAAGTGCAATCTACCACATTCTTTCCAAAAATGGATACTTTTAGGAGGGATTAGGAGGAATAACTCAACATTCTGAGCAAAAATCAAGGATGTCCTTGGAAATCATGAAGAGGTGAGAGGTATGCACAGGAGCACTGATTTAAGTTATAGTTGGGTTTGATGAGGGAAACCTTTCAGAAACTGCTGGTACTGAAACCAGCATCAGAGGAAAACGCTATTTGCTCTATGAAGTTTAAGCATTCTTTAATTTGGTAATGGGAAGGATCCATTCTTGCAACTATACTGAAAATGGAGAAATTAAGCCAGAGAGAAGCCATTTACATTTATGCAGCTGATGTCAATTATATTTATTTAAGTCCAGCAGTGATTCTTGGTTGGACCAATCATTATATATCTGATAGAGGGAGGCAATGTGTTTTGGGAACTGTTGATGATTTTCTTTTTAACATAATACACTGGCAGGGTCAACCAGATTGTACTGGTCTGTGTGTTTTAGCTGTTGTTAATGACTTTTTTTAATAGTATATTTTTTAATATAATATCCTGGCAGTGTTAACCAGATATATGGAAAGTAATGTGTTTTGGGGGCTGTTGAAGATTTTCTTCAATACACTGGCAGGGTCAACCAGAAGCTAGTGGTCTGTGTTTGGGGGCTGTTGATGACTTTTTTTAATATAATATACTGGCACATGTCAAAGAAATACTAGGTAGTGTGTTCTGGAGGCCGTTTGTGTTTTTTTTTACGTAATATCTTTTTAAAGGGTTAGTCAAGGTACATTAAGATGGTTTGTCAAGGTCTTGTTGTTGAAACAAACTCTACTCTTGCATGAGTAAATTGTGTATAGGTGAACCTGTACAAGTTCCTGGCTATGTGATGTGAAAGAAATACAGTAATTTAACCATGTTCTTTTCTTTTTATTATTTTAAACCTTGTAATTAGGCATTGATTATTACATGTATTGCTTGAATGCACCTAGACTGGAGCTATGAGGTTGACTTGGGTCACCCATGGCAGCGAAACAGTTAACTATATTATATCTATTTCATATGCAACCCCAAGACAATTTCTCTTCACTCAATGTGGCCAAGACAAGCCAAAAGGTTGGGCTCCTGTGGTGTAAACTGAGAATGTGCTACCTTAGAATTGAAACTAAAAAGCGAGAGACAAATTAAAATACCTAATAAAAGAACTGCTTATTAACACTTTATATGGGGTAACCTACTAATCCAAACTTTATTAATTAAGAAACTAACTCACTCACAAAATGATTAGTTAACTAACAAAAAGATCTACCACTATAAAATACATTGTTCAGGGTTCATTCCTAATCTCTAGTCACATTTTCCAGCTTTGTATTAGAAAGGTATCTTGTGTACAGGCCCCCCCCCCTGCAAAAATGAAGGAAAAAAATACTTGCACACTGAAATCTGCACGGCTGTCAATCATGCATCTTTTCCATTCTACAACATGCCTTTCACCTGTCAATCACTGAGGCTATGCCCACTTGTGTGCAGACCAGCCTGCGAGGTACTTTTCTCATACAATACCTATTTTCTTTCAAGTTTTACATGTTTTTGTTATGTCTGAGTCACTTTACTTTGGGTATTGTGGCATCCTCCCATGATCCAAATATATAGTGGAATTGGCTGCACTAAATTGATGCTATATTTACCATTTCTGTTGTGGGCATGGTTGCAGTTGAAAAAGGTGTGAGAAAAAGAAGTTCGGTTATATGGTTAACAAATAAAAGTGAAGTGTGCTTCAGAAGAGATGTGGTGTAGCACACCAAGATAGCAACTTAGCAGTAGCAGACATAACTGAAGTATTTATTTTGTTTATCTGATTTTAAGTTAATTTCAACAGTCAGTATCTGCCTTAACTAATCTCTTTAAGCTTATATTAGAAATTCCAATATATATATATATATATATATATATATATATATATATATATATACGCCTATTTCAGGGCTTGAGTTTGCTTTAAGGCAGTTCTAGGCTAGTCAGATACTGAGTTGAGTGTCTAAGAATTTTACCATCATTCCAAGCTGCTATTGTCGTGCTTTTTATTTTTTAATTCCCACTGGTTTGTAACTGGTCCATTACATTCATCAACAAAAATGACAATTTTTTTCATTTCTTCAGCTGTTTTTAATTTTATTTTTATTTAAGGCTATATCTGCCTTACATAAGGTCTTTACGCATATATTAATAATTCCAGGAAAACAGTTACACTGCACTTTGACATTGAAAGTGGTCTAACTGTTGGTATTCAACCCTAGTTTATGTCTTATGTGGTAAGTGAGAGTCAGGCTACTTTAGGATTTTTGATTGATAGTAATGTTCCAAGTTATTTAGCAACAAAGCTAAGTATCTAAGAATTTTTCCATCCTGCAATGCTGTTCTTGTGTTCTTAAACCTGATGTGTATTTTGTTGTCCATCCCTTATGATAATTGGGCCACATAATTCCCTCCCTCTTTTTTATTGGCTGATAATAAGCACCATAATATCATTTTGTGAAGTCTCTCCCTTTAAGCTATGTAAATACATTTACCTTCCCATTTTATTGCATGGAGCCATAACAGAGTATCTGCCAAGTCAATCCATGTTGCTGTTTTAAATTCGATGGCTATTGAGCTGCCTTGCCTGCTTTAGTATAAATTTGTCTTTGATAACTCCTCCCTGTTTAAACTTATCTGCTCATACTAATGAGTACTACAGGATCAAACTGGTACATTCCTCCCCTTTCACTGATGAAGTTTGATATACCTTCTTTTTAATATTGTCTTACTTGCATTTAAAACCCCTCAGCACTAGACAACATGAAATATCAGCCTACTAGTTTCACCTCTGTTGTCAACTTTTTAGCAGTAGGCCTTTTAAAACCAATATAGACTGTCTTATACTCATAGACAATGAACTTGTACTCAGTACCAATAATTCCATCTGTGAGTGGTATAATTACCTACATAATATTGAGGTATCCCTCTCACATATAAACTTTCACTGTGGGCTTCATATACCTCCACCATGATGCTTCGCTAATCACACCAAAATGTCTTGTGCTGAGGTTGCTAAACATTTATTCCCAAACCCTGCTAGAAATAAGATTAAGTCTTAGCAAAAACTGGTACACTCAGCCACCTGATGCATACCTCCAATAAAGAGTCACCCCGAGAAGCAGTACTTCAGATCTATCACTTTGATCCACAGCAGGAATACCTTAGTGTTAAGTGACTCTTTTTTCAGGCACACTGAATCATCATTCATGAGACTGGACAAGGAGAGGGTTACAGTGAGTTGGATTTCAGGTGCCAGGATCTCTGATGATATAAGGCCCTAAAGACCCTAACTTCTGAAAAATATGACCACAGTATTGTAGGGTATATGTTGGAATGAAAAAAAAACTGAGATGGAAAATCCTGGGGAATATGCACACAGAAATGTCAGAACTTTCCATTCATGTAACACATGCATTGCAGGTACTGCAATGAGTGGGATCCTTCTTCATCTTGAATGATGCCTAGATACAAATGAAAGATAATCGGCTTCCGTTATTGGTTAAACAGCTGGTGTTATTCCAAGCGAATGCACTATGTGTCGGCATGGGATGAGATGCTCAGTACTCCAGCTTGCTTTTCTAAGAATGGCTGTTACCTCTAGTTTCAAGGCTACTGCATACTGGCTAAAGTTTTTGCAGCCCCAATGCCATTTCCAAGTATAGTCCATTTGATGGATGTTCGAACATGACTAACATATTTGTCCCAAAATGCCATCACATTAAGGCAGCTATCCTCACTGTCAGATGTCTAAAAAGTAAATTGCCTGATCTTGAGGCACTCCTGCATTTGGAAAACATTCATGTCTGAATAATTACTGAATCTTGAATTTAAATGTAGAGACTCCCTCCAAAGCAGTGTTTTGTGCTATTCATGTTTAGAGCCAGTGGCAACTGTGATGGAGTTTCCATATTTATCAGAAACATATTAACTCCAGACAAATCCCTAGGGGCTCACAGACTAAATTACTAAACTATAGATAACTTTATGTGGCAGGTAGAATCAAATGCCTATATGTTCCCTGGATTAAATGAACAATGCACCTTGAAGTGTCTTTTCTTTAGAAAGATGAATATTACACATTGTTTAATATTATGATTTTATAGTTTTCAGGAATATTCACATATTAATATATGTTTATTAATTTTTTATGTATATAATGTGGAAAGTCTTTACTTGATGTTCTTTTGTTAATGAGGAAGTGATGTCATCTTAGAATAGTATATATTATGTAACTTTGTGATTTTTATTTCTCTGATAAAGTTTATTCACTGGAATAAACGAAAGCGCTTATAACATTAACTGGTTTCTGAGTTTTTTTCCGTTGCTTTCTTTTTATTTATCAAATAAACATATTAGAGTACCAGCAGCAATCATGACCCAGTCCTTACAAATATGGTCAGATCGTGCACTCTACTTCTCTTTTAGCACCTTCGTTAGTGAAGTTTAACCATTAACATGTGACCTATTTACTCCCATAACTCCTACAGTAATTCCCATTGAATGTAAATACTACATACATGAAAAAACAACAAAGGCAAGGGTTTACTCCAACAAAAACTGTATTAAAATTCAAAAATCAAGGTTAGCGCTTTTGTACACATGCAATATGTAAACTTCTTCAGACAAAAATCAGTTAACAAGTGGTCACATATACAATACACTCCCTCAATGACATCACATATCCAATTAAGTTTTTAAAGGTCCCACACGTAAAAGAAACAAAAACAGCACAGGGAGCATACAGTTAGTTAAAACACACACACACTTTTATATATATATATATATATATATATATATATATATATATATATATATATATATATAAATGTACAACATTTCCTATAAGAAGCCAACATAAATAATTATATAATCAGTATTAAAATTCATCTTAGTAGTGATTTAATTTTCAATATGCATTTAATGCAGCAACAATTTAATTTTAATAATGAATATTATCTCCAAATAACTTGCGTACCCATGAGCTCCCCATGTGGGGGGAGCTTTGCTATTTGTGTAATGGCATGATGGGAAAAGGAGATTCTTTTTAATAGGGATTTATTTAAAGAAAAAGTGGTACGGTATACCCACTTTTTGGATGACATTTTTATTATCCTAGATGGGCAATATGAGTTAGCCTTAACTCTTGTGAATTTTATGTCTACATCTACATCTTTTCTTGAAATTCACTTTTGAATTTAATACTGAGGCTATCCCTTATTTGGATGTGCTTGTGAAAAAAGACAACATCCACAAGAGATATCTTGCCCAGATTTTCTGTAAACCCACCAATTTCAATTCCTTCTTGCATTTTAGCAGTTCTCATCCCTTTCATGTTAAAAAGGGTGTTGTTAAGGGCCAGTTGGTGAAAGCTGCTAGAATGGTCAGCCTTGACACAGATTTCATGACTGAATGCAATACCTTGAACGATATGTTTATTAATAGAGATTATCCTGTTACCTTAGTAAACGAGATTATGTCTGAGGTTATTTATAAGAGGAACACTGGATGGTTTAGACCAGTTTTGAATGGAACTACAATATCCCCCAGGTCGGGATGATAAGCCCAATTGATGCTGTTCAGGTTCAGTTTAGTGAGAATATGGATTCAAGTAATACTGTTGAGACTGAGACCCCTCCACTCAAAAGTATAACCACTTTTTTATTGGATGCTTATTGTTTGAAAGATATCATTAATAAATATTGGCCAACATTAATGGAGGATCCTATAACCCGTCTGAGAGTACCTGGGAAAATGGGGATGGTGTTCAGTTGGGGAAGAAATTTAAAAAGTTTGTTGGAGAATAAAAAGGGTTCCCCTTTTTTAATGCAGGCATGTGGAAATGTGGAAGATGTAATTTTTGCAAATTTATTGCCATCTCCAGTTCCTTTTTCATTAACAACAGCCATTTGAAAATTAGAGGCAAGTTTAATTGCAATAGTGTAGGAGCGATTTATGTTGCGAAATGTCACTTGTGTCCTAGTTTGTATATTGGTAAAACCGAAAGGCATTTTAAGCAAAGAATCTACAAACACCAGTATAGTATTAATAAACTGAATATGAATAATGTCTTGGCTAGGCATGTATTCAAGAATAATGGACACCATCTTCATTATCGATCAAGTTAAAAAAAGCCATCAAGGGGGGCCATGGCAGGCATATTTGGAAGAAAGGGAGCTTTATTGGCAGCTTAAATTTAATGCCTTTACATATCCAGGGCTTAATGAATTTTGCTGCATTAAATGCATATTGAAAATTAAATCTCTTCAAAGATGAATTTTAATATTGATTATATAATTATTTATTTTGATGGCTTTTTATAGGAAATGTTATACATTTATATATATATGTTTTAACTAACTGTATGTTCCCTATGCTGTTTTTGTTTCTTTTATGTTTGGGACCTTTAAAAACTTAATTGGTTATGTGATGTCACTGAGGGAGTGTATTATATATGTGACTACTTGTTAATTGATTTTTGTCTGAAGAAGTTCACATATTGCATGTGTACGAAAGTGCTAACCTTGAATTTTGAATTTTAATACAGTTTCTGTTGGAGTAAACCCTTGCCTTTGTTGTTTTTTCAAGTTTGCATTGTGTTTCTTCATTTCACAAATACTACATACATGCTAACCTCAACCTACTCTGTGACAAAATATCAAAATGCACTCACAGCTAAACTTTCTCTAACCTAAATACAGCAACAAGCTTCACTAAGGAATTCTACACCTCTTTAGAAAATGCATTGAGCTATCAGTCCCTACTAGAACCAAGTATCATGGGAAATTGATATAAAAAAACTACCTCCATAAAAGCTATGCAACAAAACAAATGAGCTCCCTAAATTATTTAGTAGATTCAAATGTCTTCTTCTCAAGGATAATGTCAAAAAACATTAGAAAAAAATTGAAGAACGCTGTCCAGTCCACTAAAGGATCTTATGAGCATAGGGTGGCCTCTGAAGCTATGTCAGAAAACTAAAACAAACAAAAATGCGCCCACCCGCACACAGACACACACACATACACACACACACACACAAACACATACACACACACACACACACACACACTTATGCCTCCTACTCTGATTAATAGGTATTGCTGATGTCCTTGTCAGTAAATTGCTAACTTCACACCTGAAGCTTCTAGTCAAGTCCTGAAATATATGAATCCCTGACTCCCTCAATTATCTCTAAAGATCATTTGCTGACAGTGATAACCAAGGCCAAAAATACTTCCTCCATGGGATCTAATACTATCTGTACTTGGTTGTGTAATTAATGTTAAACATGCCCTTGGTGACCCCCTCCTCAAATTGTTTAACTTAAGTTTAGCTACTTGATTTGTCCCTGATGAGTGGGGTGTAGCAGTGATGATGCCCTTCCATCACAGTGACCTTACTACTGACCTGAGTAGTTAGTCCTATCAGCCTTTCAAGCTTCATCTTCAAGGGAATAAAACATATTATATGTGACCTCTTAAATTGTTATATCAGGAATCTTATTATATTGACTCCATCAATTTAGCCTTGTGAAGGGTTTATCATGTCTATGAAATATTTTAAACCTCTTTGAAAAGGTTACAGAGGTTGTAGATGATGACCATGAAGTGCATGTGGCATTTTTTGGCTTGGCCAATGCCTTAAACGTCATTCCTATGCTAGTGTCATAAAAAATTTAAATGCTTCAAAAACAGATGCATGTGTGGTAAGATAGATAGTCAACTGGATGAAGAACTGAATCCACATACTGCATATTGCTTTTGAGCAGCTTTATTTTATACAAACACATCACTAAAGAGACTTACTGACTTTAACTTAAGTAACTTGTACATAAATTAACAACTGTGATTACGCATGCTCTTTCTCTGGCTGCCTCTTCAGAATAGAAATAGGGATTGCACATGTCAGGAATTTATACATGCAAGTACAGCGTCAAATGTTCCTTAAAGATATAGCATACACACTCTTACCTTGTGATCTACATTTTCCCTCTTTGAGAAATAGAATCAACAATTGTTATGAGACTATTTGGCATGCAGAAATCACAGATAATCCATAGTCATACATTACGCAATGCTAAATATATATGTAAATACAATCAAGTCCATGTTGTTGCATATTTCTCACTATGCTTAGATATTCGTTTATAATGTGTGACATAAAACTGGGAATTAGGTCTAGCAACTGGAACAGTTTCTGGAAAATAGTTGACCTTTGGAATGTTCGAATCATTTTCTGGAATGGAATCAGAATTTTGAACACATTCTGGTTTGGAAACAATGTCTGATTCACTCTTTGATTTAGACTCTGCATCACAGAAACAGTGTTGTGATTACAATGATGATGATGATGATTCTGGTACAGAAAGAAGATGTCTGCAATTCTTCCTATACTCCACACCCTCGTAGTTTACCAAGTAGGATCTTGGCTTGGCACAGATGCCTGTAATCTGTCCTATTCGATCAAAACCTTTTGTTGTCTGAATTCGTACCATCTCTCCTTCCCCCAATGGCAAAGTAATCTGCTTGATCTGTCTAACTAATTTTCTGGATATTACACTTCTTAAATGATTAAGCTTTGATGGTTTCATTGTTCTTCGGTTTAGGCTGAAACAAACTTGAAGAAATAGGTAGCGTAGTTCTAGTTTTCCTGGAAAGTAGTCTTTGAGAAGGTGAGCCAAGAATATTATCACGGGGTATGTTTTTGAGATTAAGTAGATTCAAGAATACATCAGTATTGTCTTGCTTTGACCTTTCTAGTAATTTCTTTGCACTCTGCATTTCATGTTTACCTAGACCATTGGACTGAGGATATTTAGGACTACTAGTGACATGTACAAAGTCCCATTCTTTTGTAAATTTCTGAAACAACTGGCTAGTGAATTGATTACCATTGTCAGAAATAACTTTGTGTGGACTACCATAGACTGAGAAATAACGTTTCAACTTAGTAATAACAGCAGTGGATGTTAGGTTAGGTAGTAGATCAATCTCAAACCAGTTCAAATAAGAGTCTACCAAAACTAAGTAGATTTGATTGTCCCACTCAAAGATATCAGTTGCTACAGAAGAGCAAGGTAGTTAGGGAACTGGAGTTAGCTGAAGCGGTCATACCTCTCAACCTGGAAACATCAAAAATCTGGACAAGGCCCATGAAAAATAGGTACAAATCTGTGCGCTGATTAACATCTAATTTGCATACATAATTATGTAACCCCCACCCACCCCAATGGAATTGTGGGATACCAACTTTCAAACGCAAACTGAAGAACAGGCAACCAAAACATGGCACCAGAATCCCCCTGCAGCCATTCCAATGTCCCGTTACCTAGCTATTTCGCCCCATTTACCATAAACACTAATGTATGCATATGACAGAGTTGCACAAATGTGGAAATAGTATACAATTATATTAAGAAAAATTGAGTTAGTTTAAAATATCTTTACAAACAGACTTGTTTCAAAGTCCAGTAAGAACTGTGTCATTATAATTCTACATGCTATGAGTATGTACCATTAGCACAGCATGTATGTGATCCCAAGGACAAATGACAACTAAATATAATGATTGGTAGCTGGGCTTATAAGTCCAAATTTTTCCTTAGATGTGTGCATGATGCAGGAGAGAGGCCTGGTAATCTACTTCTGTTTTCTGCTAGCTTTGTAAACCATTTGGCTAGTGTCAGTTCCTTATTGGGGCGATATAGGAGTTTGATCCAACTTAACGGCACTGCATGGAATATATCAAAGGATGAGTGTGCTACAATTGATAAAAGTTTTATAAAAGATAGTATTTGTCAAATGTTGAGGGGTATACCTCCTGTTCTCAGGGTAGGTCCAGACACAGAAGCATACCTAGTTTATCTGGTGGTCCCCTCAAATCGAACATGAGGAGCAAAAAAAAAAAAAAAAAACACTTTTAAACTCAAACTATAGCAAATCATTTGCTACAATTGCAATATCACATACAAAGGCCAATACTGAATGACAGCATATTTAATCAGAGAAGTACCTCATCCTGTCAGATTTCTTGTACTCTGATATTCAATGTCTTTTACCAGTGACCTCAGTCTTCAATGGGGACTAGAACCTACAGCCTTCATGTTCAGACTTGAATGCAGTTATTAAGCCACACTTAAATGATGAAACAAAAACAGTACATGAAGGACTACTTCAATTAACAGTTAAAACAAAGGTCTAGAAAGAGTAAATAGAAAATAGTGTGTCATACTCATAAAAGTAACTGCAGATAGCAACATATTTTTTTTAACCTGGAAATAATTTTGCTTATCTAGTATTATATATACAGAGGGAAAATAATAGAATATAGAAATACTTCTATTCCTGGAGTTATACAACTAACGCAACCATGTATAGCAGAAATGATCTGCTAATTTAATCATTTTCTTTAAAGTTGTATGCTGAAATGTTTGCTGAACAACTGACAGAAGACTATATTAATGCACATCTAGTGCATGGTTTATAAATACAGTGGCTAACTAATGTCATTGCTTAGCAGTTTTAGGACTCTTCTTTCTCACATTTCTGACCAGTGAACCGAGACAACTTTATTGATAAATCTTTCAGGAAGTGGAATTACCTTATATCTTCTTAATGGCTCACTAGCTGTACTGGAAATGAACTATCATCATATCATATTATAGCTCCTGACATGTATTGAGCAGGGTATAAAAAGAAATCCCATGCAGCTCTGTATTATACTCATTGATAACATTATAAACAAACATCTGCTGCAAAAAAAAAAAACTGTTGAAACGTTCCATTTTCATACAGAGGATATAATACCGTTTTATTGATAACTGTGCTGTTTCACTGTTCAGTGAAGATGTGTAGACAGAAATGTAATCATTTGTATTAGTATTTAACTGCATATGTTACCAAAATACACAAGATCACCTTTGGTTTGTCCACAAACATGCTCAGTTACACTACAGATGTGCAATAAACAGAAAAAGGAGTTATGTACGACAAGCTGTATAACAAAATCATTATTACATGAAAACTACATAGCTGCCATTTATCCCACAGCCAAAGCTGGGCTAACACTGTGATATAACTAATGAAATTGATTGAGGAGGATTCAGATGCACCTAGCACAGTGTTACTGCAGTCCTTCATACTAAGTTCTTATTAAGAGCTTCTACCTCCCCTCTGCTCAAGCATTCCCAAGTAAAATTTAAGAAGGTCAGGCATGGGAGAAAGCACAGAAGCAATGTCATGTGCAAGGGTCAGTTACTGAACAATACAGTTACAAAAACAAAATATGTTTTATAAGTCTGAATACCTGAATCAGCCACAAGCAAAAGGTTAATCCATCCACAACTCACAATCTAACACCTTGGGTAAGACACTTAAAGACACATGTATGGAAAACAGGGTTGCCTTTGAATAACTAATACTAATTGACTGACCCCATATCTGACAGCCTCAATCTAAATACTTAAAAAGGCTACCTTAAAGCATTTTTGTAGGAGGCATCCAAGGTGTTGAGGCCGCGAACACTCATCATAGATCTGTGTGAGCGTGTATGTGTATGTGTATGTGCGTGTGTGTGTGTGTGTGTGTGAGTGTGTGTATATATATATATATATATATATATATATATATATATATATATATATATATATATTATATTACAAAGAGAGAAAGATATGTATATGTATTCTGCCTCTGTCAATGCATCAATATACAGGAAAGGGAAATGAATTAATTCCCTTTTCTCCAAGTTAGTGCAACCTCTGATGGAGCATATTTAGATATTAGTGAGGTGGGATCAGTGTCATGACCTGAGGGATAACAGGGTACAGACCTATTTTGTAAGAGTGAGGCATACACTACACCACAAATATAGGCAGAGTTCTTAAGAATGGTGGTAAGATGAGGCAGATTGCAAGTGACATATGGACAAAACAACAATGGCAGCCATACAACAAAAAGTCTAGCAAACTATTAAAATGAACCCAACAGTTATATGTCAGAATCCACAGTTGCAACAGTCATCTTCTGCCAAACAGGCAGGTATACTGGTTGTCCACAAATCCCAAAGTGATACAGAAAATCAATAAAGTGTTTTGAAAAGTATTGAAAACATATAGTCTGTTCCTCTAAAAGCAGTTTAGAGTTAGTTAATCAAACACTAACAACATCCTTAATAATGTCTTGAGGGTCTTGTTTGCCCAGTGGCAGTGATACCACCATAATATTCTGGAGGGCATGGGTTTAAGTCCTCAATGAGAACTAATAATGTCAAGCAATGCATAAGCAAATGACGTGTGTGTGTGTTTGTAATTTGAGCTAAACAATATGTGATGATTACTGATATGTCCTTGCACTCAATAGTTCTTACAAAGCAGCAAACAACAAATATTGTTGCTATCAGCTTAATAACAAAATTAAAAAAACATTTTTGCACGGTGGTAAGATCCCCTGCATCTCTGTGTGAGGCTTTATCAACCCCCACCCCCACATACTTAGGTGTTGTCACTACATTCCATGTGAGAGAATGAGCGGTAATTTATAAAAGCACAAAAAAGAAAAAAACTTTCTCTGTCTGTAAACCATGCTACTGTAAAAGCTCACACAGCCCACACATTTTGAGCATAAAGACACCTCTATATCAAATAACATCCCAGATCAACAAATAATCACACGCACGTGTACACACACACACACACACACACACACACACACACACACACACACACACACACACACACACACAACCCTGAATAACGAGTGTGGTTCCTTACCCCCTCTGCCGTTGCTCGCAAACTCTGCCTTCTGCCCTGAGTAGTTCCCGGCTCGCAAACTCTGCCTTTTCAGCTTCATGTTCCATTACACCGTTTCTGCTGTTCCCCATTCCCGCCGTTTCAGCTTCCTGGCCACCAGCCGGAAATGATGATGTGAGCTCCTTGAGCTCAATTTCGACTGGCTGGTAGCCTGACGGAGCTGACGTCATTGCGCACGTGATGATGTCAGCTCTGACAGCGCGAAAATTTAAAAAAAGGCAAAAATAATTGGAACTAAAGGGGTGCCACTCGGGAATCCTGGCACCCCTTCATTTGGACCCCAAAACTCGGTAAAAAATGAGTAATTCGGAATGGTTGGGAGGTCTGGAAGCAGTTATCTTTTCAATGCGATTTGGTACTATCGCATACTGAACAAAAAGAAAGAACTCTATCAATATCTCTTGGTAATGAAGGCCAAAATATACTAATTCCCTTGCCCTTCTCTTACTGGATGTGGACCCTGGATGACCATGATGCAAAATCTGGAAATATTCTTGTTGTAAGGAAGCAGTAACAACAATTTTAGGACCTTTGAACATAATGTCATCTTCCATCAACAATTCATCTCTGTAAGGAAAATACGTTTGCACTTCAGGTGGTACACTAGAATGCTTTGACGGCCATCTGACATTAATATAGTGATTGAGCTTTTGTAAAATTGGATCAGAATGAGTGTGATCTCTTAACTCATCAAGTCTAGTGGTGGAAAAATTATGCACTGACATCACATCAAAGTCAAAATTTTCTGCATCATGCTGTTCTGTTATATTTCTGTGCGATATAGATAAGGTATCAGCCAGATAGAGCAATTTTCCTTTAGTTTAGACCATTTTGAAATTGTACTTTTGCAATCTGAGCATCATTCTTTGTAATCTCGCTGGAGAGGAATGTGTAGGCTTCCTTTAGAATAGTAACTAGACATTGATGGTCAATTTCAATGTGAATAGCTCAACCATAAATATAATCCTGAAACTTGGAACATGCAAATACTATTGCCAAAAGCTCCTTCTCAGTTTGAGCATACTGTATCTCAGTTTGGGTTAGTGTTCTAGATGCATAGGCTGCTGGTCTGCTCTCTTGAAGTATAACTGTGCCTGGACCAAACCTTGAAGCATCACAGGAAAGAGTAACTAGTTTATTCACATCATAGTATCTTAACATAGGTGGGGTGGCAATTTTCTGCTTGAGGTCCTCAAATGCCTTCTGGTGCTGTTCCAGCCATGACCATACAACATTTTTGCATGTGAGCTCTCTAAAAGAAGTCTGATATAAATTTGCCTAAATGGTTGACCATGCCCAGGAAATGCTGTAAAGCTTGTACATTGTCTGGTGCTGACATTTCAAGAATAGTTGCTTGCTTGGTCGGGTCTGGCCTCAAGCCAGTACTCATAAACAAATGACCTACATACATAACTTCTGAAAGTCTAAATTTGCATTTCAAAGGATTGAGCTTCAAGTTTACTTCACTTGTTCTGTCTAGAACTTTCGTGAGGTTTCTGTCATGCTCTGCTTCACCATGGCCTCCAACCAATAGATCATCTACTATTATGGCACAGGGATAACCTCAAAAAATTTGTTCCATTGCACACTGAAAAATTTCACTTGCGGAATGTATTCCAAATGGCAACCTTAGGAATCTGCATCTGCCAAAAGGAGTACCAGAAGTAGTTAAAAATGAGGATTTGCAATCAAGCATCACTTGCCAAAACAAACTTTTTGCAGAACAGAAAATACAGTGGCATTTGGTAGTAGAGCTGCAACTTCTTTGACTGTGAACATTGGATCTTGGGTCAGTGCATATTCTGATTTCATCTGAGGCTTTTTTATGAGTGGCTACCATGGATGACACCCATTCAGTTGGTTCTGTAACCGGACAACTCACACCTTGCTGCACCATTTTATCCAACTGAGCCTTAACTTTATCTTGCATAACTATGAGAACTCTCCTTGCTGGTCTGACTAGTTGAGTGACCTGTGGGTCTAACTTCATGGAATACACAGCTGGAAGTTTGCCTAACTTGTCATCGAAAACATCAGCATAATCTGAGAAAATGGTTTTGGAGAAATTAGAATTCAGAAATGTACTTACATGATGAATGTCTTTAGCAAAAGAAAGCAGATTTATTCTTAAATTATCTTTGAGACCCAGTAAAGATTGCAATGGTCTTCAGACTACATAGAATAACAAGTTGTAACAGTTCTCTACCAAATAACATGAAAGCATCACTGAACCTTCGGTTTGAATTTCTTCACCTCCGTAAGAAACAAGTCTTGCACTACTGGTTACATTGAGTTCTCACTTTGGTAAATGTGTCTGCTGATATAACATTACACTTTGAACATGTGTCTGCATTGAGCTCTGTGGATTTTCCATTAATCCGGACAGTACAAAATACTTCACTTCTCATTAACAAGTTCACTGCATCAACTCTTTAACCAAGCACTGATACACTATCCACATATAAAGCTGACTGTTTCGGCTCTACTTGATCAACTTGTTTTTTTGTATGACCTTTCTTAACAACTGTGTGAGGCTTACTTGATTTACAAAACTTTTGGAAATGGTTCCATATTTTACACTTGCGACATTGCTGACCATATGCTAAGCACTTCTCTCTTTTAGACTCATGAGTCGCACCATAGTTGCGACAGTTAATAAAGCTAGATTTAGGTTTCGCTGACTCATGCTTGTACTGCACTGAGCTGGTGCTTGCATCCTTCTTAGAACTTTCTGGAAAGCCTTGTGCCTTCTTTGTAAACCCTATAGCTGTCACATGCTTATGCCTGCTTTCATTTGCCACGTGTTGCATACTATCTACAAGTGCTCTGGATCCAACTGAAACCATGCTGTTGTCACTCATAAGCATACTTGTGTGTTTTTCTGTCACCTCATGGATTTGACAAATCTCTATGGCTTTGCTCAATGTTAAATCACTGTCACAAAGCAAAATCTTTCTTACAGCAGCACTGTTAATACAAGATACAAGCCTGTCCTTTATCATCTCATCCTTTAAATCACCAAACCAGCACATTTTAGTTCTGTTTCTCAAGTCAATTGTATAAGCTGTAAATGTTTCCCCTGGTTTCTTATCTTTTCTGTAAAACAAATGCCTCACTAATGTAATATTTATCTGGAGGTTGCACATCTCTCTGAACTTGTGCTTCAAACACTTGGGGTCTTCCCATGATTCAGCTTGTAAAACAATATGGAGGTCCACACCTTCTCCTTTATATGCTGCTGGTGCATTCACAAATGAACGCTCTCTTTTTATGGCCTCTGACCCAGATAGGTTTAGCAAAATGAATACTATGGTGTGTGGATCTCTAGCTGCATAAGCTGCTTGTATAAAAATATCATACTCTTACTCAAATATTCTCCAGTTCTCTGCAATACTCTAATCATATACAAGTGGTAGGGGCTTTTGAAATCCATCTGCCATATTAATACATACCAGCAAAGGGTTTTGCAAATAAGCATAAACATACATATACATATGCACGTATGCCAGAAACTAATTTCAGTAATTGTCCAATGCCTTTGTACTCTGAACTTATACCTTTGTTGGGCTTTTTAGAATTATGCAAATAAACAAATTCATAGAACTTTTGAATAACTGGACTTTGCAAAATAAATTTTTCAGGTGTTTTGGTACTTTCATAATATTGTTGGAAAGGCAAAAATGCTAAAGTCATTTATCATCATTTGCTAAACTTATTTACTGTCATTTTAAGAAAGATTTGAGAACATTACACTGTGACAGAACAACTCACAAGCACTGTAATACTTATGTAATGTCATCTTTTGCAAGAAAACACCTCTTATCAGTGTAAGAAACATGTCAAGTAACTGTACAATGCAAATACATCAAACATCATTTGCTTTAAACTCAATAACTTTTTGAAGTAGTTGCACTTTGCGAATAGCTGCATACAGCACACTGAAATGTCCCCAAAATAGCGGTGCCTTACTAGGCAGCTCTTTCCAATATAAGAAGTACTCTGTAATGGCAGTACTTTGTGAATAGACATACCCAGAGCAAGAAACTTTTTGAAATGGCTACACTTTGACTGTATTTCATGAAATGGTTGCACTTTTTATTTATTACATTTGTTAACCGGCAAAGTCCGACTTGGAACGAGCCAATTTTCAGAGGAGGCCCAGGGAGAAATGCTTCAGATGCATATCTTTGTAATGTGGGGGGGAAACTGCCTGGAGGAAATCCACACGAATGCAGGGAAGACATGCAGACTCCACACAGAAGGTACCCCAGCTGAGAATCAAACCAGAAAACCTCTTGCTGTTAGGCGACAATGCTACCACTGCACCACTTTGCCTTTCATTTACACACAATAAAGTCTTAGAAATACATGCACAGTAATAAGCACACTCTGTAAGCATATTTATACACTTTGAGATACTTCAAATAACTTTAGTTATGCCCTTAATACAATACAAAGTCACAGTTATGCCCAAACACAGCACTTTGCCAAAACACATACAGTTGCCTTACTTTATTTTTGCTTAATGTGACCTTTGCTTTTCTTATTGTTATATATGTTTTGCTTTAAGCCCTTTTCATGCCCAATGTACTTTTCTTTTGATCATTTTACTTTAAACATCCGCAACTTTGCCTTAAACACACTTTTTGATTTAAACATGTCTGTTTTGCTTTACTGTTAATCATTTCATCAAATACTTTTATTTTAAACATTTTCTTTAGTTAACAAACTTTCCGTACTTTCTGCTTGCCTGATAATGTGGTTTGTGTCCTTGCAATGCCCCTTTTTTGTCTTTCGTATCAATTAATTTGTTCCATTTCTCATTACCTTTGATTCTTTCTGGCTATGCTTATGCTCTTTTCTTTCAGTTTTCCCTTCGCTGTCATCTTTGCACCTCATGGCTCTGAATATTCTTCTCTCTTCG
Source organism: Protopterus annectens (assembly GCF_019279795.1). NCBI lineage: Eukaryota > Metazoa > Chordata > Ceratodontiformes > Protopteridae > Protopterus > Protopterus annectens. The sequence continues at coordinate 662,226,355 of NC_056751.1, read as the reverse complement.
ATCCCAGTTCTGACACCATGTCGCTTTCATGTCTAGGACATGATAAAAGAGTCTTTGTGGGTTCTGTTCAAGCAGCTTTATTTTATACAAACACATCACTAAAGAGACTTACTGACTTTAACTTAAGTAACTTATATACAAATTAACAACTGTGATTATGCATGCTCTCTCTCTCTGGCTGCTTCTTCAGAATGGCAGTAGGGATTGCATGTGTCAGGCATTTGTATGTGCACCCACAGCCTTGCATGGTTCTTTAAGATATATCATACACAATCTTACCCTATGATCTGCACTGTGAATTGCAGGTACCTGATCAGAAGGCATGAAAGTAACCAGGGGTGTCCTTCAAGGCTTGATTCTGAGACCTTTACTTTTATATTTACTTCTCACATCTTGAAGCAGAAAGCCCAGATCTCTGTTTTTTTTCTAAGTTGGACTTTCCCATTTAGCAGATGTTAAATAAAAATGTGACAGTGGTTGTCAGGAAAACTTTTAATTTAGCCCAGCTAATTGCCGAAGGAATAACATCAAGTTCTAAAGAGATAATCACTCCCTTATATTCACCATCGGTCATGTCAATTATCTAGTATAACTCACTTTGTGGGATGTATCTCATTAAACATCTCAAGCAATTAGAAAGACCCCAAAAGTTTCTAATCAGGACATCCCTTAGCTAACAAGACAGTCTAGAAGTTCTACATCTTTAGGGAAGATCTCTGTCACACCACGCCATTAGAGAGCAAATTGTTCTTGACCTCCTGTATCTCTAAGTCTAATATCACTAACCATACTAGAACCAGAGACCTAAATTTTCACCAATAGATAAATAAAACATAGTGAAGGGATAGGTTTATCATACAGCATCTTGTCTGCACACAGTATGCATTATGCTACAGTGTACAGAATGCTGTGTTCATGGTATGCAGTATGCTGTGTTTATGGTGTATAATATGCTATGCTCACAGTATATATAGTACTGTATACTCACAGTGTGCTGTATGCTATTCTCAAGGCATACAGGACACTATATTCATGGTTTATTTTCTCCAAGTCTTTTGGGTTTCTAATGCCATAACAGGAATGGACCCCATTCCAAAGTCAAAGTATGATTAAAGTTTGTGAAATTAATATTGTTTCAGTCTTTGATATTGACCAGAAGTGCTCTTTGTAACACCTGCAATGTGCCCAGAATTAGCTCATTCTGCAATTCATATGAAGTTACAAGTTTTGGCAGCATGTCTAAATAAGACTGCAAATTCTTTTTTGAGAACCTTTGCTCCTACTACTATTGGAACTGTCTGGGTATCCATTTCCACATTGTCCTCATTTCTGCCTGCAAATCTTGGTATTTTATAACTTTGCATTTCTCTATGTGTAAGACACTGTAATCACTGGGTGCAGTAATTTCAATGATCAATGCTACTTTTTTTCTTTTCCTAAAATATTATGTCTAGTTTTCTTGCATCTATTTTTTGAACTGTTGGTAATGGGCAGTCCCATGAGATATAAATGCCATCATTTTCTTTTTTTTTTCTCAATTTTTTTTATTTTTCAAATACATTTAAATGAATTCTGTAGTATTTATACATAACATTTTAAATAACTATGTACACTATTTACATTCGCCTAGCACTATAACCGATCTTAATGTATACAGTTACTTTATAAGTATGTCCAATCCATTATCAAAGTGTCTGATCAATTATTGTATAGTGCCAATCAACGATAAGACTTTTCCCCAAGGGTTTTTGATAAATGGCTTTGGATAAATTCTTAGGTCTTTAATTTTAATTTCCAATAATGCTATGGTCTTCAATAGGCTGTAGAAGTCTTCCAAAGTTATACACTTCCTTGAAATTGCAAGTATAGTCCATACTAGATACATGTTTGACCTATTCAAATGAGGACCTTCATTCACATTTAATAATACAAGAGCTTTAGTTAAATAAAATGATTAATTAAATAAAGCTTGTAGAAAGTTATTAATACCATTCCAAAATGGCTTAATTTTAACACAATCAAAGAAAATGTAGCTCCAATCTGCATTGTGTATTTGTTCACATCTCCAACATATTCCTTTTATGGAAGAACTAATTTTACTGATTCTGTCTGGGGTTAAGAATGCTCTGTGCAAGCATTTCCAATTAAAAAACTTTACAGTATTGTGTAAAGGATGTATATTTTAATGATAATACAATATTTCTTTTAATATCTTTGGTTAACTGTATTGTGTTTTCTTTTGTTATATATTTCCAATATGAGGTTTTGGGTGTTGTTTTATAGTTTATCAATATTTTGTAAAATGTTGAAATACTGTTTCCCATGTCAAAGTAATTATATATGATTTCATATATGTATTTCAAAAATGTAGGTATTTCTTTAAACGAAGAATTGTTAATTATTCTACTTAAATCTTGCAAATAAGACAGAATACTCTGTGAAGTCAGCCAGTCCTGTTGGGAAATTTTGTATGTTGTTTTTATTACTTGTACATCTAAAACTTTTAGTTTTTTGCTAAATTGGAGCCAACAAACAAATCCTTTCTGTACCCAGGAATTAATAATGTCGCTATATATTTTATGTGGAAAGTTCTTTGTGACTATAAATGGTGTTAAAAGATCAAACCAGATTTTTAATCTATATTTGCATTAATACTTTTCCTAAATGAGACAATGTAATAATTAATCATACGAGTTTTAGTGGGTTTAGTTATGTTATATTGTATACTAATACAAAATATGTGTCATGGCAAATTGTTTTTATCTGTTATTTGAATTTGTTTTGTTTTTTTTTGTAAATCAAATTAATTTATTGATATTACAGTTAGTAATTCTTTCCAATTTGCAGAGTAATTTGGACTTATCCAATCTGAGATTGTTTTAGATATTGATGCTTTTATGTATGTTTCTATATCAGGAATGTTTAATCCTCCATTTCCATGGTCTGATATGATGCATTAAAGCTATTCTGTTTCTTTTGGGAAACCATACAAAATGTATTAGACATAAATTTATTTCTTTAAGTATATTACTTTCTGGTAACAGTTGTATTGCCAAGGCTATATATTGGATCCTGGGCAGTGAAACCATTTTTATTAACTGTAGTCTATATTCAAATGTTAATATTATTTTGTTCCATTTTTTACACAGAGATTTTAATTGTATTGATGATATTATTGTAGTTTTTGAGACTAATTCATTATTATCCTTGCATAACTCAATTCCTAGATATTTTAAGGTAGATTATTGTTTCCCTATGATGTAATCACCCTTAATCTTCAAATGTTAATATTATTTTGTTCTATTTTTTCCACAGAGATTTTAATTATATTGATGATATTATTGCAGTTTTTTGAGACTAATTCATTATTATCCTTGCATAACTCAATTCCTAGAAATTTTAAGGTAGACTCTTGTTTCCCTATGATGTGACCCCCCCCCTTAGTCTGCAGTTCTTTTTTATTTAAAAATAAACATTTTGATTTTGATTTATTGAAATGGAGTCCTGGATTATGTGAAATTTGTCAATTAATATATCTAATTATTCTGTCTCTTTTGTATTAGATAATGTTTGTAATATGTCATCAGCAAATAGCATTACTTTAGAATTGTATTGTTCATAAACATCTATTCCACTGATGTTTATATTGTTACAAATTGAATCTGCCAATATTTCAATAGCCAAAGCAAATATAATTGGTGACATGGGGCATCCTTATTTACTGCCTTTTGTTATATGTATAGATTCAGAGGTAAAATGACCTAACTTGACATACACTAAATTATTTGTATATATATATATATATATATATATATATATATATATATATATATATATATATATATATATATATATATATATATTCCTTAGGAGATGAAAAAGGGTTGCAAGAAATTCAAATAGCATTAGGATTAAATAGTCCCAATTTAGGGAAGCAAAGACCTTCTCTATATCTAAGCCAATTATGAGTGTTTCTTTATTTTCTTTATCAACATAATATATAAGAGACATTACCCTTTTAATATTGTCCTGTGTGTGTCTATGATATATAAATCCAGTCTGATCATTATTTATTGTTTTGGATAGTGGTATTTTCATTCTCTTTGTAAATATTGTCATAAATATGTTATAGTCATTATTTAAAAATGATATAGGTCTATATGAGGTACAGAGGTTTGGTGATTTGTTTTCCTTTAGGATTGGTGTGATTAACGAATATCTCCAAGAAGGTGGTATTAAAGTTTGTGACTGACTAGAGTTTTATGGAAGAGGGATAGTATCTTTGAAGGAAACAGTTTATATATTTCCATAATTATACCTTCTATACCTGGAACTTTATTATTTTACCCTCTTTTATTGTATCTGCAATTTATTTGTAAGATATGGGTACTTGCAGCTCTAGTTTTATTTTTTCTGGTATTTTTTATATTAGAACATTTTTCATCTAAATTTAATAGATCAATATGTGTATATTTTTTTGGAAATGTTCCATATAGTGATTTCCATAGGCATCAAGAATGCCACCTATAGCCAAGACATTTTCCCCTTTCTTTTCATGGAGTATACTTTTAATGTTATTAGCTTTTGATTGTATTTTGATTATTGTGGATAAATTATGTAGATATTTGGGAGAAGTGGCCAAGGTATTAATTTTTAGTTTTTCTAAACCTAAACTAATTTTATGTGTTAGAAATGTGTTGCATTTATTGTTTAATACTTCTACTTTCTTTTTCATCTCCAAATGATTTTGATTTTTTTTCAGCTTTTACTGACAAAAGTTTGGATTGTGGATCTATTAATTCAGAATCCCATTCTATGATTTTTTTTATACCGAGTTAGGGTTTTACCATATATGTAAGCTTTTAATGAGTCCCATATCATTATTTTATTTATCTTTGTGGTGTAATTAATATCTAAGAAGAACTGTTATTCAGATAATAGCCAGGGTTTGAACTCTTTAGTTTTAGTTATATATGCTGGAGTTCTGGAGTTAAAGATTAATGGTTTGAACCCATTTTGAAGTTTTAGTATCAATGAATTGTAGTCTGAAAAGGGGCAGGGAGTGATTGAGAAATTAATGATTTTAGAGTGTAAGTCATGGGCGGCAAATATTTTATCTGTTCTAGTTTGGGTACCAAATCTGTAATCTTGATGGGAAAACAACAAATATTTATCTTCTTTAAATCTGAAAATATCTACAAGATGAAATTATTCTACCCACTTGTTTAAAGCTTTTGATACAGCAGATGTACACAGCAGTCTTATTTGTAGTTTAAGAAATATCAAATATACAGTTAAAATCTCCTCCTAATATTAAGTTGCCTTTCATAATTATTGGAAATTAAATCCAAGTGTTTTTTAACAGTTCCTGTTCCAATGCCTGGGAATCAGTATAGATTGGTTAGGTTCCATATTCTGTTATTATATTTAACTATTACTAATACCATAAGGCCTTCTTTATCTTCATACTTATAAATGATTTCTGGGTTAATCACATTTGTTTTCCATAAAATTGTTACCTCTTTTGCCTTTGTCTTATAAGTGGATTGCGCCAATATCATACATTCCTTAGGATTCCATTTGTAATTGTTATTTGTTTTGAAATGAGTTTCTTGAAGGAAGACAATTATTGCATTGTTCAGTTTTAAATATTTCAGTAGATTTAATCTCTTGCTAGGATTGTTTAAGCTATTGGTATTTAAAGATAATAAAGTTAAATCCATCTTAGGTTATTTAGACTATGAATTTTTTGTTTTATTATAACTATTAACATTTTCCTCTGATAACTATAAAGTATATGTTTCAGCTTTTAAAGGAATTTATCAGTTTTATACTTTGACTGCTTACCAATAAAGTAATGTTTTGGTCAGGCATACTAAAAATGTTTTTGTGAAATAAATTTAAATTAATAAATGTTAATAAAACTAAGATCCGCACTAGCCACGGAATGAAAATCTTTCCTAATCTGATGGATAAACCTAAGTCCATCAGATTACCACTCATACTTTGACAATCCAGAACATCTGAGCTCCATAAATTGAATTATCATATGGAGAATATTTGTAATAGGAATAAGCAATATTTATATTATTTTGAACAGATATAGTACTATTAGATTAGACAGAATTCTAATACAATATAAATGTCTACTTATTATATAAGGAATTAATATTTAGATGAAAGATAGATGACAGGCTATTCAATCATAGTAAAGTAGGATGTATCATATATAAAACCTCAGTAAAAATTATAGCATACAGTTATTTAACATATTCACCCTTATTGATGAAGTCTTTCAAAACTTATTACTTAATATAAATAGATGGTAATACTATTTATACCTAATGTTTATAGTACAATGTATTTTACTGGATATATCAGAAGTTATATTTCATTGTTTGCCAGCATTTAAGTAATCACTTTGTTGCTAATTTACTTAAAGCATAAAGTTTGTTTTATGTGAACAGCGATGAAAGTTAATGCATGTTAATTATCAGTGCATCCCTCTTCCCCCCATTTCCTACACATAAGGATTTTCATATCTGTCATTTCTTATTATAAAATGAGTGAAATTATAGGTTAAAAACAACAAATTCACTTACTGTGATTAATGATTACAAGTTCCCTTTCTATACTCATAAATTGCCATTTTATGGTATATACTGAAAGTTTTTAGAGTTAAATTGCAACATTCTATTCTATATAATCAGCAAAGGTTAAACTGAGTGATTATTTCCAATTTAATACTATTTGTTCAGAATGTGATTGTTACATTCTGTGACATTCCTAGTCTGGGCTTCTATTGTTTTCCTTGAACAACTTTGTCAGTTTGATGTCATGTATAAAACATTAGTTACTTTTGTAACAGCTTAAGTATTATGTATGGTCAAGATGGGTTACAAAAACACAATTCAAGTTAAAGCAATTATATGACTTGCTATGCACATTTACTTATATGAGAAAATCATCATGCTTCCCCTTGATGTTCAATGCAGTGCATGTCATTTATAACAAGTTAAAACAGTAGTGTTATTATACACAAGCCCATGTTATTAAACTGTGTGTCTATTGCCAATTTAATACTATTTGTTCAGAATATGATTGTTACATTCCTTGACATTTCAATTCAGGCTTCTATTGTTTTTCCTGAACAACTTTGTCAGTTTGATGCCATGTAGAAAACATTAGTTACCTCGGTAACCACTTAAGTATTATATATGGTCAAGATGGGTGCCAAAAACTACAATTCAAGTTAAAGCAATTGCATGACCTGTTATGCATATTTACTTATATAAGAAAATCATCATGCTTCCCCTTAATGTTCAATGTAGTGTATGTCATTTATGACAAGCTAAGACAGTGGTGTTATTATACACAAGCCCATGTTATTAAATCCTGTCTTTAATATCTAAATTCAGCAGACTGCTTCATGTTATATGACAATTATATATTTTATGTCTAGACTTACTAAAATCATACATTACATAACTATTGTGTGATTTTTTTTTTTTTGGGGGGGGGGCTATTGCTTATTTATTTGAAAGACCACAAGCTGTAATGCTTATTCTTATTATTCCTTCCAAGCATGTTTATACGATCCATAGACTTTAAATTATGAGACCCTTCTAGTTTCTTATTTGTTATAAGTATATTTCCATCCTTACATACACACATATCAGTACTTCAAGCACAGGCAACAATGCTCATCCAGTTTTGCCAGAATACCATTCACTAGTTCATGTGGTGTGCTTTTCGGCTGTTCTTAAAATATCCAAACCAATATTTATCCTGTTTCATTTTAACAGCCTGTTCCATGCAGTGGCCACTCTGCCAGTGAGCCACTCAACACACCTTCCATTCCCACAGAGATTTCCACGAAGGAAATATGATGATTCTCAAGCACTTCCCAGCAACCCCAACAACCCTAGAATCTGCTATCCCCATATTCCCAACACATCTGAGCAAGCTCACTTCCCAGACCACTGCAAAGGGTACTGCACAAGACCAAGTGATCTTAGTCTTTCACAATAACTCAGACTTCCACTCTTATTCAAGTCCTTAACGTATTTGGACTAAAATAGATTTTAAATATAAAATTGCGCTTATTATTTTATTTTATTTTAATCAAGAATCAATTTAATGAGCTAAATGCAGAGTTGAGAGACCATCAATATGTGTACATGTGGTTTAAAACAGCCCTTTTATTTTATATATATATATATATATATATATATATATATATATATATATATATATATATATATATATATATATATATATATATATATATATATATATGTTTTTTTTTTTTAAACCAAAAACTTCATTGCCGAAAATCATGCTTGGAGGCTCCTCAGAGCCATTAAGCATTATCATCACTCTGTCTCCATTACAATAGCAACTTGGGAGCATCTATTTCTGTTAGTGTGTCTGTGTACTGCATACCAGAGACAAACGATGCACCTGAAGCAAAGTTTCACTTCACTGCAACTTCAAGCCTAAATTCCCTCCCTTTCAGCGAGGCAGCAGGCAGGAAAAGAACAGAGAGCAAACAGAAAAAAAACTCCCAACAAGCCACCACAACAAGAGATAACACATTCTTCCAGCCTTCCCATCTCTCAATTAGCAGATGTAGAAACAAATTATTCTCTGCCAAAATATCTCAAATCACAGTTTTATCCACCCCTTCCCCTGGATCCAGGCTAAAACACCAAATGTCTCTTTCTAATATACAACCATCAGTAAACCTTGATCACAAGCCACAACCCACAGCTTCCCGGAGATGAAAACAACAACATACAACAGCTGCCAGACACAGCTGCATCCACACACACCATGTCAGGCTTAATCAAAACAGCACTCGAAGCTATGATACCTGCCATAATTGATATTAACTATGTTTAGACAGAATAATGGTGACATCTGTACTAAGAGTTTGCTACTATTATTTAACCAGGATATACATGACATTTCTAAATCATACTTTAACTGAAGAAGGCATTAGTCTCCATGACAGCATTTTTTTTCAAGACACTCTACTGTTACTGCTATTATATATGATGTTAATTTGTTACATTTGAGTCTGAACTCTGATGAATGGTACCTTGTTGAATTAGTTAATTAATTACTTAAATTATTATAAGTAAAATCAATGAAAAATGAACAAGATAAGTATTCATTGAGATCAAGTAGGGGAATATAAACTTCTATGTTTGTATTATTTGCTGCTTTGTTTGGCTTATATATAATGTAAATAGTAACCCATCTTGACCTACTTTTGTTTGTGAAGAATTATTGGACTCTTTCAACTGTTTCTCAGTTGTTTAAGAAGCCCTCCTTTTTCTTAAAATAAAAAAAGATGACAAGTGATGTACCATATCAGTTGATACTTTGACAGATGTAGTTGTAAGAGTTATTTTTTTGGGACACCTATCTTGGAATCAGTTTTTTGTTTTTTCGTTCTAGCATCAGTCCAAGGATTTGTTTATTTTATTCTTTAAAGAGTAGGGGGCATCCATTCCATTTCTTTTGGGATAGATATTTGTTGTTATTTTTGATGAATATAGTAGCTTCGTCTAAGTCATTAAAGGTTCAAATCTCATTGGCAAAAAGTATTTTTATCTTGGGTGGAAAGGCCAGCTGTGCTTTAATGTTGTTTTGTTTCAACAGTTCATAGGTTCATAGGTAAGTACTAGGCTAGCTGCCTGAGGACATCTTTAAGCCTAGCCAGAATGTGTTGGCTTTTGCCACCCCCTTAGATTAATTCCCTGTGCCTCTGTTCAGCAGAGCCACTGCAGTGATCCCCGGGGTAAATTTTCTGTTTCCCATCCACTCGTCAAGGTTTCTCTTGAAGAGTGTTAGTGAGGGCCTCTGCCTAATGCAGATTGGAATCCTGTTCCAAAGCATGGGGTGTCTCTGGGACAGGGATCTATCCCTCCAGCACATCCTATTTATCATTGTGGTGAGGTTTAGATCCCTACAGCTTGTGGCTCTCGAGGATTTTGTTTTTTTTTTTAGGTGGAGCATGTCCATCAATTCTGGGTTGGACATGGCCTTGTATGTCAGGCAGAGATCACCTCTAAGTAAGCGGTATGCAATCGAGTACAGCTGGAGTTTCTTCAGTCAGGTTGCATAGGGCATCTGTTTGAGGACAGTAATCCTCTTGGTGAGGTACTTCTGTTGTCTTTCCAGCTGTTGCAGGTGTCTTGTAAGGTACATCCCAAATGGGGCGTTGTACTCTATGATGCGTCTGATGAGTGATGAGTAGAGGGGTGCAATAACTTATTTTGTTTTAGATGCAAACCCTTTTCTGATCAGGTGGGCCACATAGAAGGATTTTCTAGTCACCTTGGCAATATGATTATCAAAGAAGAAATTACTATCTACTTGGAGTCCCCAGATCCCTTATTGCATTTTCTGTATTTAGGGGACTACCACCTATATGGTAGTTCACGGGTACTTTGTTTTTTCCAAAGGGGATGGCTATGCACTTTTTGGCATTTAGCTTGAAGCCATAATTATAACACCAGATATCCATCTCAATGAGACCTTTTTGGAGGATGTCTTTATCAGCCGGAGAGTCAGTTATGGCCCCCAGTTTGCAGTTGTCTGCGAACCTGGTCAGCCATAGTCTTCCTGTGCTTGCCTGTACCTCTGAGAAGTTTATACCGAACAGGAGGGTTCCCAGGACTGAGCCCTGGGGGACACCACTTGTAAATGATTTAGAGTCAGATCTTGAGCCTGCAACTCTCACCGTGTGGGTTCTTGTTGTATTATTGGCCAGACTTTTTTCCTTTGTTCTAGTATTCTGTAAGAATAATCATTGTCAAACCTTATCAGGCTTTGATTGTATTTCAAGGATGATTTTCTCCAAGCAGATTTTAATATTAGTTCTTTGTCCCGAAATGAAATAAATTTTATAACTATGGATCTAGATGGAGTATTTGTTGAGTTCGAAGCAGTTTTCCTCAGTGCTCTATGCGCCCTTTCAATTCCAAATGAAAGTCCCTCTTTCAAGTCTAAAACTTCAGGAGTCCAGGTTAAGAATGAAATAATGTCTTCTCCTTCAGTGTTTTTAGGTAGACCAAAGATCCTTATGTCGTTTCACCTTTCCCTGTTTTCTAAGTCATCTATTTTGTTAAGCAGCCATGTATTCTGTTTAAGCAGAAATTCTTTTTGAAATTCTTCCTCTTTGAGTCTCCCTTCGATGTCATTTGGAGAAGTCTCTATATTTGTTATTTTTGCATGGTGTTGCTGTAATCATTCCTTAAGAGTATCAGTCTGTTTCTGAGAATTTAATTTGAGGTTTTCTAAGTCATTTTTAAAGCCATCCATCTTCAAAGATAGTTCCTGTAAGGTAGATGTAATCAATTTCAGTTATTTTTTCAAAGCAGCATCTGGATGAGAATTCCTTGAGTTGTTCATATTCAGTGACTCAATGTATCTCCAAGTTACTTGACAGGAAAATTTTTGTATATCTCCACCAAATTTGATATTTATGTAGTTTCATAGTTTATCTATAGATTTCTGACATTTTAAATTTGAAAATAATAACATTTTCCTATATTATTATACTAGTTTATGGAGCTCTCAAAATTCACTGCTCTCAGATGGCCATCTAGGCTCTGCCCCACCATCATTTTCTATAATGCTTTGTGGCTCATATTTCCAATGCTTCTCAGCTACTTCTACATTGTAGTGTTTGCACAATCTCCAGTGCAACAATCTGGCCACATTAGTATGGCTTTCGGTATATAACAAAATGTGACCATTTCCATTTCTGTTTTACAGAACCTGGATTGCCTGTTTCTCCCACATATTCAATGGACTTTGTAAATCAATGTATAAGTAGTCCGCCACAGTGGGCCTCTAATATTAACTTTTCATTTTTTTGCTTAAATTCACCTCTACATAACCACTTCTGTGTCAGATCCTGATCAACATGAGGTTGTTGCAGGAGTTTTCTGTACTTGAGATGACTGCAAACTAGGAGCCATAATCAAAACTCCAAAAGATGTGGACATCCTACAAAAGGGCCTTGCTGAGACAGATGCCTGGTGTCAAAGCCATGGCCTCAAGCTCAATGCCAAAATGTGCATTGTCATTCCGTTTGGTAAAAACTCAGTACCCATGAACTACCACATAGGTGGTAGTCTACTTAACACTGAAAGTGTGATAAGAGACCTTGGGACACAGGTGGACAGTAGTCTCTCCTTTGATAATCACATCGACACAGTAGTCAAGAAATCCTTCTATGTGGCACACCTCATCACAAAAGGTTTCTCATCCAGGAAAAAAGAGGTCATTGTTCTCCTCTACTCGTCACTCATTAGACCCATTATAGAGTACAATGCCCCTTTTGGTATGTACCTCACAAGACATCTACAACAACTGGAAAGGCCACAGAAATACCTCACAAAGAGGATTACCAGCCTCAAAGAGATACCCTATGCAGACCATCTCAAAAAAGTGCAGCTTTACTCCATTGCATATCGCCTACTCAGAGGCGATCTCTGCCTAACACACAAAGCTATGTCAAACCCAGAGCTTTTAGACATGCTCCACTTAAAGAAATCCCAATCCCTATGAGCTACACGCTCTAGGAACCTAACCCTCATCACCACAATAAACAGAACATGCTGGAGGGATAGATTCCTGTCCCAGAGTCTTCCCATACTCTGGAACAAACTACCTAGCTATATCAAACAGAGCTCCTCATTAGCACTGTTCAAGAAAAATCTTGATGATTGGATGGGAGATAGGAAATTCACCCCGGGGATCACTTCTGTGGATCTGCTCGACAGTGGCACAGGAAGATAATTTTCTTGGGTGGCGAAAGCCAGGGTACCTTTGGCTAGGCTTATATAGGCCCTAGGTCCAATAGCCTAGTACCTAGCTATGAACCTATGAAATTGTATTTATGCCTTTTCCGCATTTCTTGCCTTCTCATCTGATCCTTCTTATATTCCCTTTGTTTTGACACATTGAGTTGCTGTCCGACTTTTGTCTACTTATGATTTTGTTTTCATTCCTACTTGACACCAATAGGCTGCTGCTAAACTAATTAGGGAAGCCATCTCAGATTTGTTCTCTTCATGTTTCAAAACTTGCACTATGTTTGGATCTGGTGAAGTCAGCAGATATGTAAGCAGTCCTACGCTTGTAGATCTATACATGCAATCAGTTTTGAGGAGGCTTACACCTCCTTCAGAATGAGGAATATATAATCTTAGTATACACTAATTTTTATATATCATTTGATAAGCATGAAGCATTTTTCTTTTCCTGTGCAACAGATACAATCATTTTTGGGGTCATTCAATCACCCCAAAACTAGCATTAGAACATGAAGAACAAATTGGTTTATAGCTTGGACTTTGTTCATAGGTTCATAGAAGGTTACTAGGTTAGCAGCCCTAGAGCCTTTACAAGCCTAGCCATGTTAATCCCAAGTATCCCAATTTGTTCTTTTTGAATAGTCTGCAGAACAAGTTTATGAACAGAGTGGATCAACACAGGCTACCCCTGTTCATGAGGGACATGGGTACCACCCCAGGGGTGAATTTGCGGTCTCTCATCCAAGTATCTAGGTTGTATTTGAGTAAGGTCAGTGAGGAGTACATTATGTTCAGATCCTGTGTTAATATCTCCTGATAGGTTAGTACTAGATTAGCTGTCCTTGTGGGCCATTCTAAACCTAACCAATTATCCCATCTGAGAATCAAACTCTGCACATTCTGTCTGTAAGGTAGACACCTTAATCATTATGCCAGCCTCCCAATACTTATCTAGATATCAGGACTTTTTTCAGTATTAATTTTAGTCCTCTAAAAATGTTCTTTACTGAGTTTTATTCACATTTGCTTATGTTTTATTGTTGATCCTTCATGAATCCATAAGTTTTTATACCTCCCCTCCACCACTCAAGTTTCTTTATATCACATTTTTTCCAGGCTGATATTTTCTTATTGCTGCAGCTTTCCTGCTTTAAGTGTTTCTTTAGCACATTTGCCAAGACCAAATGACTTTCTTATATCATCTGAGAAAGTTTTGTCCAATTCCAGTTTGGTTTTCAGCTCCTCATCTGATGAACTTGCAATTTTAAATCATCCACAAAAAGAAAATGAGAAGCATTTACTCTTTGCTGCTGTTGTCTGGGAGCAGTGGCGGCTCATGCCATCGGACTGCAGGACTGTAGCCCACCCAGATTTTTTAAAAAATATTTACAAATTAGTACTAGTTAAAATTAAATAATATATACTGTCTGTCCAGCTGGCGGCTGCCTGCATTTCTAGGCGAGTCCAACTGACGACCCGGAACTCAGACTGCACATGCTTGGTGAGTTCCGTTTTTTTTTTTATTTTGTTAATTAAATTAATCTATCTAAAATTTCCAGACTGCTGTACAGGCAGTCCAGATTAAGGAAGGAAGAAGGCATCACTGTGATGCCCAGAAGGCTATGCGTTAACCTCCCAATAAAATAAAAAGGGGTCGGACTGCTATGTCCGCAGGCACGTATGTGATGTTGGCAGCTGGATGGCTACTGATTGGTTCTCGCTCTCTTTTTGAGAGTGAGAACCAATCAGTACAACTACTATTAGGCAGTGCAGTGCTTTGGATGGTATTACTTGGCTTGCTAATTGCGGAGTACGGATGGTGCTCAGGGGCTTACAACAACTTTTTTTGGCTTTATTAAGTTATGGTCGGGACTCGAGAGTTCAAATTTTATGACTTACTAAGACGGAGACGCCGGACAGGTCACTCGGTTTTTAAATTATTGAGGTAGGGCAAAATTACAAAATACTAGTACAGTGTACAGTCAACATTTGATTGCTCATTCATCACTAAGTAGATAATTATCCTCCTGTGTTGTCTGTTCAGAGATAAATTATCAAAACTGGTGGTATGTTTATTTGCTTGCCCTAAAGAATATATTTGCTATACTGTTTGTTTTTGAGTGTTTTGTGGTGGCTTGTTTACTTCTTTACAGTTGAGTTGAGTAACTTGAGTTAGAGTTAGTTTTCAAATCCACTAACGAGGCAGGCCTCTTAACAGATTTCATGTCACTGTCAAAATAGTACAGCACTTTTTTTTTTATTTCATCTGTAGTCAGCATACCATTGCTGAAGCTTTGTTTGTATGTTATTTTTATTTTTAAAGAAACAGCACTCTGGATAATCCAGAAGCAAAAGGGCTATAATGGTCAGAAAAGAAAAAGATGATTTTTTTTTTTTGTAATTTATACATGTGTGATGTGCTGCTGATGGTAATCGAGAGTTTACTGTTTACAGAATGTGTAGGCCTGGCCAACCTAAACTTTTATTGGAAAGGTTTTCCAAAGTGGTTCAAGTGAGTTCATGATGTAGCAGGTTCAATGACCTGGCTTTGTTTGTTTGAGGTTAGGCAGTCTTAACTTTTATTTATTTTTTGTTTAATTAATCTGTGTGTGTGTGTGTGAGTGTGTGTGTGTGTGTGTGTGTGTGTGTGTGTGTGTGTGTGTGTGTGTGTGTGTGTGTGTGTGCGTAAAAAAGAGTGACTGCACATATGTGTGAATCTAAAATGGTTGAATTAAAATTTTATACAGTGGGTGCAGGTAAGGTAAGTAGGAGCCAGCATGAAAATGAATGTTTGACAGAAAAGATGGTTGTGGAAGATTGCATTATACTGTACAGAGTGCATGTACAAGTGTCTTTGAGAAAAGTAAGGGCAAGATAAGGGGATAGATTTAGAGTATTGCATGTTTGGCATTGTGCGTGATCTGTGTTCATTTGTCTTGTGTAGTAGTTGTGTTAGGGAATTGTTAATAATATAATGTGGATGCTTAGGTTTAGGTGCAGGGTTATAGTTATATATTTACCAAACACAAGTAAGTTGGTGCAGGGGGCGACACTCACCCTTACTGAAGTACATACTTGTCAAACTCTTAGTGCAAGAAAGTTGGTCAAAGCCTAAAATAATGGAGGGACAAAGGCCCAGAAAATAGGGACAGATTTTAAATATTTGTCTTATAAATTTAGAAAGTTGCTACAATAGCTGAATTTATGCCATGTATTCCCTGAAGGATATGAAGTCTGAAACTCAAATTTATTTCATTATTCATTGACCACCCAGGCACCCACCGCACATTTTATCAGAAGCAAGCCAAAATATGACGCATAAATCTGGGCATTCTGTAAAAATCTGGACATTTGAGAGGTATGCTTAAGCAAGAACTGTATACAACATAAGCTTGTCTGAGATTGTAAGATGCAAGTAAGCTTTAATAAGCATACTGTTAAAGAATTACCAACATTGAAAGCCTTTTTGTTGTTGCCATGCAGAAAATATTTACATAACATACAAGCCTTAAGTATTGAAATGCATATGACAGTATTTGTAATAAAGGACAGGATTACAATATTTTCAGAAGCTTATTACATTTGTTGGAGACTTGCAGTTATCTTTACAGGCTTTACCCGTAAACTAAACAGAATGCCAATCTATCATGTGTGGTCCATAACCTGTACAGTAATCCTTTAAGCAATTTATCTTGTGCTTGTTTCTTGTTTGCTATTCATTTTTTACTTTCATAGATTCATAGATTCATAGATTAGTACTAGGCTAACAGCCCTTGCGAGCCATTTTAAGCCTAGCCAATTATCCCTTGTGAGACTCAAACCCTGCACCTTGTGTTTGTAAGGCAAGCACCTTAACCATTAGGCCACCCTCCCATCATCCCCTTTGATCATGTTTTCCCCATGAAACAAGTAGATAGTTGTCAGGCAGCAGGTCTTTTTGAGATAAGAAACATTTTTACAAAATGTGAGGCAGAGCACCTCACTGAATCTCTTCAAGAAGAATCTCGATAAGTGGATGGGGGATCGTAGGTTTGTCCCAGGGATTACTCCCGTGTCACTATTAGACAGAGGCACAGTAAACTAAACCTTAAAAAGGGCACAGTATACTCAAATACTGGCGTAAGCCATACAGAATCGGGCTAGGCTTATAATTGCCCCAGGGCAGATAGCCTAGTATGAACCTATGAACCTATGAACCTATAAGTGTGGATATTACATAGATTGCTACTTTCAGCATGTTACTTGGCACTTTTATGAAGCTAAATATAATTAGAACTGCAGTGCAAGAAGAAGTGGTTGAGTTCAGTACTGCTTGTTTTTTACACTTAATTTTGACTGGCATTTCACTAATGTATTTTAAAAGTAATTTATTTGTTCATGCCTCACAACCTTTTTGTTTCCATCTAGATATTAAGTAAGCTGTCACATAGCCAATGCATTAAAATATTTTTTCTTCTACACTTCATTTTGTCTTAATTGGACTCTCATAGTGACAGTTTGGCACCCTGGGCAGCGTATTTAATTAAAGTCCCAGTTTTTGTGGTTTTGAGCAGAGCTCCGCCCCTTTCTAGTTGGTCACACTCCTTTCCCTTGGCCCCACTCATTCAGCTGTCTCCTGCAGCCCCCCTTTGATTTGATGTCATCAGCCGCCACTGTCTGGGAGACAAATTGTAACCATGACCTCTTCTGTTAGGTAGTCAGCTTAATGGATTAAAGGAAAGACAAAAGAACAGCAGTGACTGAGTCACCCTGCAATATCCCGCTTTGAATTTTTATCCCTGGGATAATAATTTGTCCTTTATCATGGCTTAGCTGTTGAGTGGTTTGCCACTGTTTCATGGCCACTGTAACATTGATCAATGTAAGGGGGTATCTTATACATCTGTAAATGCTCCTTTATCCATGAATGTGGGATGCTGTCAAATGCTTTTTTTGTAATCTATCCATGCCATACTTGGATTCTTCCCTTTTTTACAATTCTGCATTAGGAATTTAACAACAAATGATCCCTTGTTCAATGTGACTTTCTATTGTAACCCTTTTGTTCTAGTGCCATGATTGAGTTTTCTAAGTGTCTATAAACTTTGTCAGTATCAATTCCAGTTTATAGTTTATAAAGCATCAGGAGACAAGTTATTGGTTTATAGTTTTTGGGATATGTTGCAGGTTCTCTCAGAGAGTATCATTTTTCTGTTAACCAGACTGGTGCTCTTCAGGGTGTGCTTATAATTAGTTCTTTTGCAAGGCTAAATCTTTGTTTAAAGATGTTAATACTTTTAGCCAGAAGTTAGGTAGTGCATCTGGACTTGGGGTTTTCCATTTAGGAGCTTTTCTTAATTTTATTTCAATTTCTCTATCCATTAATTCATCACATAATATCCTGTATATTTGAACTTCTTACTGATACTCTTACATCTTTTATCCATTCAGCATCTTTTTTGTCCCATGGGGTCATCATAGATATTTCTCCAAAATGTATCTATTTCTTCTTTTTTGGGGGGCATTTCAATTCCTTTTTCTTTATTTCTCAATTCTCTATAAAACTTTTTGGGGTCATAAGTGAATTGTTTATTTTGTACTTTTCCTTTATTTATCTGCAAATCTTCTAAGTTTTTCTGCCTGTACTAATATCTTTAGTTTATTATTTGCAATTGTGTACACTAGATCTTGATCTGTTCTAATACTGCACGTTGCTTTTATCATGTCTATCTTTCTAAGTATTTTTGATTATCTGTTCCCTCTTCTTTACCCTTCTGACAGTGACACTTAACTTAATTGACTTACAGTTTTCTCTTTTTGATACTTCCATGATGGCATTTGATATCCCATTTTGATCTGTATTTTTGTGGTAAGACTATCTGCTAATTTAGCTGCAAAGTAATATATCCTATTTACTTCTATTATATCACATGAGTTCCTATTAATAGTCTTAATTAATGTATTCATTTATCAAACTTCTAACATTTTGGGTCTGTTTACTTTCTGTAATTGATTTCTTTTTTGATCTTGATATGTCTAACCATCTCTGTTAAATCAAGCAACTCTTCCCTTAGATCATTTTCTTCTTATCTGAAGACACTTTATTCTCATTTTCTTGCGGGCATTCTACAGAAAGTCCCAGAACATCCTCCTGTGACATGTTCTCTTCAGCTGCATCCTGCATCATCTGTTGCTCTTTCATAAGGGAACTCACTGACCTATTACCCCACAACATTGACTGCGTAACAGTTGCCAGCTTTCCCTGCTACTTTCCTGCTGTGCAATTCCAACTGAACTTCTGCACTGGCTTTCCACTGAAGGATCTAAATTATCTTCATGTGACAACTGATCAGATACTTCCCGTTCCACCTGTTTCTTAATTTGGGGACTCGTTCCATCATACTGTGATGTTACCAGGGCTGGATTTTCTACACTAAATCCTTCACTTAGCAGGTAATCCCTAACTTCAGTTTCTAAACTAAAGATGGTAGTGGGGGTCTATATATATATATATATATATATATATATATATATATATATATATATACTTGCCCAGGGAGTTTTCAACTATCTTTATAACTGCAGTTTACATACCTCTGAATGCAAACAGTAATGACGCACTTGCCAGCCTGTACCATTTAGCCTGTGTTTCAAAAAACCAAGAACCTGGAATGTGTCAACATTTTAGCTGGGGATTTCAATCAGGCCAAACTGAAAACTGTGCTACCAAACTACCAGCAATAAACTTTTCTACAAGAGGTGATAACACACTTGATCAATTGTACTCAAATATCAAACAGGCAAATCAAAGCAGTCTCCCACCCCCATCTTGGTAGCTCAGATCACATTTACATCCTGCTTATCCCTGACTACAAACCAATGCTAGTAAGAGAAAAACCTTTACAGAAGCAAATAAGGATCTGGCCTTAAAGAGCTGCCTCAGCTCTGCAAGACTGCTTTGAATGCACAGACTGGAATCTACTTAAAGAAGCTGCCACCACAAATCAATGAATTAATTTGGATGAGTACACTGAAATGGTTGTGGGATACATCACAAAACGTACTGAGGATGTTACCACCCTGAAGGATGTAACCATCAGAGCCAACCAAAAAACCTGGCTCACCCATAAGGTGTACAAATTATTGAGAGCACGTAATGCTGCCGTTAAGGCTGGAGACAGAGATGCTTTGAAAAAGGCCAGGACCAACTTGAACAAAGGTGTGTAAGAGTAGCAAAACAGGCCTACAGTCTAAAAACAGAGACACCTCACTGACCAGACAGATCCCAGGCAGCTGTGGAGAGGGATGCAAAACATCACAGACTGTAAACCACAATCTATGTGGGGGGATGATAACCCAGACTTTTTAAACAAGCTTCAGTAGATTTGAGGAATCAAACAGAACCTCACCAAAGAGACTACCTATGAATGCAGATGGCATATCACTATGCCTCAACTTAGAGGTACGCAGGAACCTACAGAGGTTTCACCCAGCCAAAGCACCTGGTACAGATATGATCCCAGGCAGACTACTTAAAAACTGTGTTGATCAGCTGGCACCAGCCTTCAAAGGCATTTTCAATATATCTCTCAGCCAGAAAAAGTGTCCAAATGCATCAAGGCTACCAAAATCATCTTTCTGCCCAAGAAACCATCTCCAGCATCATTAAATGATTACTGGCCAAATGCACTTAGCTCAGTAGTGATGAAGTATTTTGAAAAAATGGTCAAGGATCACATAACATCCTGCCTAACTGCTACATTTGATCCTTTACAATTTGCATACAGGCCAAATCATTCTACTGCGGATGCCATAGCCTTAACACTTCATCACACCTTGGACTGTTATGTACACATGCTGTTCATAGACTTCAGCTCTGCCTTCAGTATGGTAATTATATAACAACTGCTGTCTAAGCTGAGTAATCTATGCATTGAAAATAAAATATGCAACTGGATCTGTGACTTCCTTTCTGAAGGACCACAAATAGCTTGAGCAGAAAAACATCACTCAAAGTTCACCCCCTAAACACCAGGATCCCACAAGGTTGCGTACTCAGTCCACTTTACACAGTTCTAACACATAATTGCACAGCTGTGCATCAGTCAGATAGAATCATCAAATTTGCAGATGACACCACAGTAATCGGCCTTATCAAGAAGGAAGATGAGGGGGCCTACAGGGAGGAGGTGAATGAACTCATTCATTGGTGCACTGACAATAATTTAGCAGTAAATGTTGGGAAAACCAAGGAAATCATCATTGATTTTAGGAAGGAGAATAAGCCACACACCCCTATCATCATCAGTGGTGACACTGTTCAAGAGGATCCTGGATAAGTGGATGGGGCACCATAAATTCTTACTGGGGATAGCGCCTACAACCCTCCTGGACATGGGCAGTCATCACTAAATTCAATCTTGGGTATTGACTAGTACCTCTACTGTATTACATTGAGTTGAAATGGCTAGGCTTAAAACGGCCTCCAGGTCACTAGCCAAGTTATCTCCAATGGTGCTGCAGTAGAGAGAGTAAATAGCACCAAATTCCTAGGGGCACATATCTTGCAAGGCTCAAGCTGGGCCACACACACTTCCTATCTTATGAAAAGAGCCCAACAACATCATTTCTGCTTTCTTAGGAGACTTCGTAGAGCTGGGTTCTTACTAGATGACCGAATGCTTCTTGGTCAAACTTAAAACAACGAAAACGCAAAATAGTGAAGCGGCTTTTAAGAGAATTCTTTCCCAGGGAAAGAATTTGCTTGGCCGCTTCTGTTACTTTGCTGTTTTCGGCATTGTAATGCGATCTTGGAATTGGTATATTTAAGTAGTGGGGGTGTGGGTGGCAAAGCCCCTCACTTTATGTATTATTTCAATGTTTTTTTTCTTTTTGGAACAGTGATTTTTTTTTCCCTTGGGAAAAAATTGCTGTTCTGAGCTTTAGAGATTGTAAGCTTTCACTTACATGGGTTCAATTATTCATCGTTCACTTTTTTAAGCATTCGATGATATAATATAGACCCATAGAGCTAACCTTCTCCCATAGGTACTACTTACCTTTACAGAGCCACTATTGAGAGCGTACTGACAAACAGCATCACTGTCTGGTATGGAAATTGCTTGCAAGAAGATCGGAAGGCACTGGATAAGATCATTAAACAAGCCAAAAAAAAAATCATTGGCTCCAATCTTCAATCCTTATAGGACATATATTCAAACAGATGCTATGGTAGAGTCAGAAAACTGTTGAGGGGTATAAACCATCTGGCTTATGGACTGTTCAAACTCCTGCCAACAAGGAACAGCTACAGAAGCATTATATGCAGGACATCCAGATTCCATAACAGCTTCTTCCCACACGCTATCAGACTGCTGAACAACAAACCCATAGCCTAACCTGCTAAATGGGCAAAACATTATGTGCAATATGTCACTGTTATTTATATACATAACTCTCTACATAGCTCACTTTATACGTCTCTATCTGCACTATGAAAATTGTAAGCTGTAAGTTTATGGCATATATTGGTGGTCGGCAAGTTTTCTTTTACATGCGTGCCTCTTTATTTATTTTCAGTGCTGTTTGTTATATATCATTATATTTCTACTGAGTCTCTTCCTTGTTGTTGTATTTGATTTGTTTCTGTCATAAAACGCTTTCATATTTTTTACCTTATTTATTTTTAGTATCTTATTTTGATTTCTATTTTTAGTATTTTAAATTATTAATTTAATCTATCTTCCTTTTGTAAAATGTCATTCTTATGGTGCGAACCTGAGTATCGAAATTTTGTGCAGTGCTACTCACTTTTTCCTCTGTGTTGATCTGTATGGCGCTAACGTTTACTTTGACTTTTTGACTATTTAACTTCTCCATTACTAATCCTCTTCTCTTCAAATATCTTTGGTGCTGCTTTTTAGTACTGATTAGCTTAGCTTTCTCCTTTGCATAAATATTACACCATATAAAATCATTTTCTTTCCCATGCCTGTATTTCTTCTTCAGGTGACTCCTTCTCTATCTGTTCTCCTTGCTTTGGGGACTCAGTTTTGTTTAACTTTTACTTCACTAATCTTCTGTTCTATGTGTCCCCTTTGTGATCTAAATGTTTTATATTGCGAACTCCATGTGTGGGTACCTTTGCTTATATTTCTCTTCAAATATCTTTGAAGCAGCTTTTTTGTATTGATTAGTTTGGCTTTCACTTTCACCTTTGCATAAATATTGCACTCTATCAGACCTTTCTTTCCCATGTCCATGTTTCTTTTTTTATACCTTTCAAAAATCTGTAAGTTTTGTTCTTTATATTTTTTTACTTCCTCAGTTGCTTCTTTTTCCAAATGGCCCAAGGTTTCTTGGTTTATTTTATATGAATTGGTTGTATTAATGAACACACATTTGCATTTGAAGCTTTTGACAATTTTTCTTGTGCAAGTAGTTTTTCCTCTAATTTCTCTCTCAATCTTTTTGAATATCATCTATCCAAAATTTCTGGGCTGCTTGCTTAGCAGTAACAATACATAATTTCTTTCTTATTCTCAACAGTCCACTGTATCATCTTTATAGAATTTTTTTTGAACTGTCAGTTTTTTTGTGGACTACTACATCCTCCCCCTGAGCCTGGCCTAACCCCATTGTAGGAATGTTTCCATGTCTTGAGAATTCTTCACTCTCACTTTTCCCAGTCCTGGCACCAGTACGGATACCAGGATTAGGCACTTATTTAATTCTGGGATTTGTGTACCTAGCTGTCTTTTATTTTTAACCTATTTCTATCTATGATACATGCTATATAAAATACAGTTTATATATCAATTCAGTGTTGTCTTGGTTAGATTTTGTAAAAATAGGATACACCTTGTGAAGGTACTCACCAAGACTTGAGAGTTTATTTGTCTTTCGGCTTTTCCTGGTTAGGAGTCGCCACAGCAGAACTAATGATTGGCAATGGATTTTTACAGTGCCAAGTTGCCAGCCTGATGCCCAACCTTCAAAGAAGGCACACCCATTTATGCACACACCTACCTGCATATCTTTAAATGTTACTCGACCGCGGGGAGGACATGCAGACTCCAAAACTTGAGGATGAACTAAATTCCAGCAATACTACTCTCTTTTGCTTGTTCATTTTATTATCTCTCCATTTGGACTCCCTTTATTTATTACTGTATTCAGACAGTGTAATGTGTGCTATGCTGACAGTGTACAATTTGCAGTGCTCATGGTGAGGAGTATGCTATGTTTGCAATGTATAGTGTGTTGCACATATAATATACAGTGTGCTATGCTCGTGGTATACATTATACTCGGGGTGTAAAGTGTGTTATGCTGACAGTGTAAGGTATTCTGTATTCAACATGGACAGTGTGCAGTGTTCACATTGTGTAGTGTGCTGTGTACATTATATACTGTATGACATGCTCATGGTGTACATTATGCTATGCTTACAGTGTACTACATTAAAGGCATGCAGTCTGCTATCCTTACGTTGTACAGTGTGCTATGATCATGGTGTACCATGTGCTAATGGACTAAGCTGCTTGCATCACTCACAAGAGTAGTGTGATTGACAAACGGTTAGATGATGATCCTGTATCAGTCACCGTCTTGGATTATTAATTTTTTTATGTGTTTTTGCCCTTTTGACTGCATGATCTCCCTGTAACCATTGATTCTCGGTCTCAAAATGAATAGTTTGTTCCCCAATTTTCTAATGTTAGAGGACACAAGATTTGAGTGGCAAGAGCCAGGGATCATTGGTTGTCATTCTGTGAGAGGCTGGAGATTTTCATCTTGATCCTAAATCCCCATCCACTGTTCACTAGGTTCCCACACAGACACATGCTTCTGACCAACCACTATGCCCAGCCATGGAGTAATGCTCTCACTAGCATGCTCAGGGCATCACATCCTGCCTTTCCACACACAGCATACACCTTTAGTATGGCAGCTGCCATCATTTATGCAGTAAGATGTGTTAAAACTATGCCACTTTGGATGGGCAAGCAAGTGTTGGCCATTCACTCATGGCATCTCCCAAGCTATCAGTTCAATATCTCTGCTACTAAGAAAACCTGGCTTATGTGGACCATAGTCAGGACTAAATCCTGCTTTGCCCAACAGCAGACTCACTTGATTTATTCTATATAAAGTTGTTGGTGACACCAAATGCAATCTGCCACAAACGGTATAATTAGAGAAGTATTTATTACAAAAATTATGAAGTAATTTCATTTTATTGCTGTTGCAATTATTTTACTAGTATTTACCTTTTCTGATTATCTTTGCATGACGGTATAAAGTATTGCCATCTTTGTGATTTTTCTAAATTGCATTTTTTAAATTAATCCTAATATTTTTTGGTTGTTATTAGGTAACTGCTTGACATGTGCACCCTCTAATGCAATGTGAGCTCTCATACAAAACTGCAAATGAGAATATCAACTCATTTCAGTAAGGATATGTTGTAGCTTTCTGCACTCCAAAAATAAACAAGCATGCACTCCCACTAAGTTTATTCACAGAAATATGTTTATTATGTGAGAACCGTATGCTTGTTTGGTTTATCAATTAAAACGCCTTCTGCATAAGAGCAGCTAAGCAAGAAAAGTTATCAAGGCATATGACAATAGGTACACTTCCGCTCATAAGTCAGCATCCTTAATGAATAGCTCTTGTCCTTCTGTTAATATTCCTGGGTTAAAACATCAGGGATCAGTTAAGGATTGTGAAATCTGTGCCTATCAAACTGTCTGCTTATGTTTCCCATACTCAGTGTGTTATCTTTCCTGAAAGGTGTGGGTGATATTGGAAAGAAGGAAGGCAAAGGCAGCTATTATTCAATTAATAGATATTATATTTGTGAAATGCATGTGTGTGAGTCAGAATGCAGAGATGAAATATTGTCAAACGTTGAGATTAAACTGAAAGTTGTGTGTTTGATGGCAGTTTTCACTGTCACTTAATCACTGAGTTAACACTATAAATATGTTTCAGTTTGTCTTTGAGACTAACATATTAACAACATGAAGAAGTTCAAACTGCATCTCTGCATGAGGTCCAAAACATGATCCTTGCAATGTGAATGAAACCATGCATGAATCACTTTATTTATATTATCGGTAATTAAAACTCCTGCATATTAAATACACTTGGTTATCACTTCAGTTTGCAAATGTGACTGAAGCAACATCTGCAGCTTATTATGTTCTTTGTCATTCCCAATTAACATTTTGTTAATTATGTCACATCCATTAGTCTCATCTTCTAATTAAACCACACAGTAGACACAACTTAAAACTGATTTTGTTGTCATTTGTAAATAGTAGAGTATTGGTTAGTCATATTATACACACAACACTTTCTTTTAATCATAATATTTATAAGTATCTAAATACTTAAAATACATCAGTTAATGCCTGAATGTACACTTCCTATTTTTGCATATTATCAGTGTTACCTCACTGTTTCATTTCTTAATGGTATGACCCCTAAACTACTGTGCCCTAGTTCTATATTTTAGTAGTGCCATAAACTCGGGCTCTTAAATAAATGATTCATAAATAGTTTTCTTCTCAATAGCCATCACCTTTAACTCTTATCTTCCTCTTATTGAAATACCTCCCAGTTCATAGAATCCTACACAATTTGTACGTTTTGGCTTTTACTGGAACCGAGTACCAGCTGTTTAGTTATAAGGTCTTATTATGATATATTTTGTCTCACAGATGTATTTGTGTTTATAATCACACATGATAATCTACAGATTCTCCAATGCATGCACACCATTTACATATTGGAGCACACAATATACTCTCTTGTTTTTGGAATTTAATTTGTTAATGCACAAATTCTTCAATGTTTACCCAATATATACATATTGGGTAAAAGTGACTTAAGGTGAACCATTTTTTTTTCTTTTTGACTGCATTTCCTGTCACACTTCCTCTCAAAATATTCTTTAAATATTTACTGCCACCATAGCTCATCTCAAATTGTCCCATCTTTATTAATTTTTAATTCAGTAAGCAAAATGATTCATGACTCCATTTTCAACTATGGTCTGGCCAAACTATATAAATACAAGTAACATTAATTTTCTTTTCTTTAAGAAATGTATTGAAATCAGCAAACTATACAAATGCAAGCAATATTAAGCCTCTTTTTGAAGAAGTATATTAAAGTCAGCAAACCAGGTGGGGGAAGGATAGATGATGGTAATATAAAGGAATTTGTTCTGCAAAAGGAGCTCCAGTCAGGCTTCCTATTCAAAGACAATGTTATCTAACAGCTTCACAAAACAGCTGACATTTTATTAAATTGAATTAAACACCTGCAATTTTTAGATAATTTGCAACAGACTCAGAAACTGTAAGAGTTAACGGTGTGTGTGTGTGTGTGTGAGTCTGTGTATACATATATATATCCCAGATGAGAAAGCTACATGATGAAATCAAGCACTGTCAGTGTTCTGCAGTTCAGTACTATAAATATATAGCTCCATCTTGGTTCAAAGATAACTGTGCATGATACTTAAATTTCATATGTGGTGCTTGTTTCTGTTAAGTAACATTTATAAATTAGGAGTTTTCACAAACTAAGAGCTGGAGAAATAGGTTGCATCCAGCACTTATTTATATTATTGTTGCTAATACCATACCCCAAACCAATGGAGTGAAAGCATCGGCATTGACTATGATGTGGGAACCTGAAGCTCAGTTTTATTGAGTCTTATAAGTAAAACAACTCAGATCATGTAATACAGCATGCTTTCTCTACCACACACCTGAAAAGATTTGGTGACACTCTGAAAAAGGTGCCTCCAGTTATGTGGGTCATACTCTGATCACCTCCCGTTGTAGTGTAGTTTCCTACATTCCTTGGTTTCTAGGTTCGGTTTTACAGTTATAAACTACTGGCCATCTAGAAGTTTGATTGTCATAACCCCATATTGTTATTTTTTACGTTGAATAAGAAGGGAATGCTTATTCTATGGTCTCAGAAGAAGGCACTGTACATTATAGTTTCAGGTAGTTTGTTCAAAACCTACAGAGTACAGTTTTATATTCAATAATGGGTTGCATCAGTAATGTATCAATTGTACAGTTATTTCCTTGGAGTAACAAGACATTATTAAAATTAGATGGGCTACATAAGTATGTTTTTCTGACTTTGGTAGGTCACACAATTCAAAGTTTAAACAATTGCACTGCACTGCTTCTAGACCTTTAAAGACGATGCCATTTTTATAGCCTGGTCATTTATAGTTTACTCATACTTTGTGTCCTTTTTGTCATGTTTTTTGGTGATGCACCTTTTATTAAAGGTGAGGCCATTACTTCTGGATCAGGTGTACATTTTTGCATGCCAATCTTTGGCAACTTCAAGAACCCATCTCTTATTGAAACAATTCTGTTACCTAGAACTTGAGAAGATGTTAAAACCCATTAAGGTAATGGATGACAGCTTGCATTGGAGTCCTTAAACTGCTTAGCTTTGTCATTCCAACCAGTCTGAAAACTTAGTAAACTTAATATAAAAGTAGACAATTGCCTTCTCAGTGGTAGGGTTTTAATCCTGTTATGGCTTGTTTAAAATTAAAGTTGTCTATGATCTGACCAAGATATGATGGCTACCTGCAACTCTGTGCTGTGAGGAACAATGTTGTGCTAAAAATGACTATTCTGGCCTTTGAATTATGAATAACTGAATAATGTGGATAAAATGCCATATCCTGCCTAGCCCCCATCTCCTAAGTCCAGTAGCCCAATTTTCTGCTGAATCCCTCAACAGACTTGGATAGACTAGGAATTCTGCTAGTAGGTAGAGTCTCCCTGGCAGAAGTTGTATTAATAGCTTCTAATAAGATCATGCCTTCACTTATGAAACATAAAATACAGTCCTAAAGTTCCTTCAGGCTTGTTTAAGAAAATCCAGGTACAGATAAAAGGACAGATTGAATATTTTACACCTACTAGAATGATCTCTCACCCAAACAGTATATTCCACTTTGTCTGTACAAGTATCTTCTACTGTAAACATAATGCAAAAGTTTTCAGAAGGGCTGTGCCCCTTTTAGGTGTGCTGATGTGTGAGGTGGAGCTGCCCATACCTTACGCCAGTTTGGCCAATTTCTGATTTACTTTCAAATTCCGAAGAGTGTCCTGTAAGAATATCGCATAGGGCATATCTGCTCAGAGATACTGAAATAATTTTTCTTGTCTAGTGAGATTCTTCGGACCATTAATATTCTGGGTAACTATTTTGACCTTATCATTACTGGTGATGTGTCAGAGCAAAATGTGGCCAGCTTCCTGCTCTCATGTGATCATAAGTATATGCTAGGCTAATGACCACCAGGGCCTTTATAAGCCTAACTAAGAAACTCAACCCAAGTGTCCCTATGTTTCAAAGGTGTTTATTAGGAGAGTTTCCTATTTCCCATGAGTACATTTCAAATCAAGTCCCAATGATGTAATATGTCTGATTTTAATAGTGTTTTAATTCACTATACCACCAACAAAAGTAAGAAAAAAAGAGTAACAGCAAAGAATTAACTTCCTTGTGCTTGTGAAGTATTATACACATACTGTTATGGACTTCCAGGGGACTGTTTGGTTTTACAGACATAGTTTACCCTAGTTAATCAAGTTAAATAAAAAATAGGCAAAAAAACAAACAAACAAAACAAAAAAAACAAAAAAACAAACAAAAAACAAAACAAAACAAAAAAAAGTAATAATCCAGTACAAGTAAAGTCTATAAATTGATCAGTGCTTTAATACCCATCAGAGCCTGTAGCATGGCTAAACCAACTATAAAACAGGCAGGACCATTTTCTTAATCTTCCAACTATGCATGTCAGTAACTGCTAATAATAAAAATAATTATAATAGTCCAAATCCAGGAACACGAATATGGGGTGTAGTTACTACACATCCATAACCAAGGAAGAAAGAACAAAACAGGGGATTAACAACCCTAACTGTCACCCTGGACCCAGAATGTGTCTATGCCGGCCTATTTGATATTGGCAGGCTAAGGAACCTTCTGAGAGAAAATACAGCTCAAGATAAAATAAAGAACATTTAGATATAGATACACTGAGGAAGCATGGAAGCACCATATGCAGGCATGAAAAGGCACGCACAAGGTTTTTTTACAACTGCAGCTAGTGTCAATTATGTTTGGGGGATGCCACTCACAAAGCTCAATCTCACAAATTCAGAAATAATTTCCAGGCCTTCTGACTCTAAACCTGAAACCTTTAAAAGGAGCTTGTCTAAGGGAAAGCTGCCATAACAAAACCATCTTCATTTCTTATATTCTCCGTTAGTGAGCAGTTTGTTTGTTGTAGCAAGGGTGTGAGAAGATGCCCTGTATAATCGAGCATGCCTTAACGAGATTCGGCATACTCTTAATGTAGTGCTGCACTGGTGCAGGATCCAGCAACATTGACCAAATTATCATTCATTGTGATGACAAAAATGGCTGACAGTGTCTTAGGAGATAAAGAGTCACATTTCACAGAAGGGACTGCTTTCTGCACATTTTCCCTGTGTCCACATTTGTTTTTGGTAGGGGGTTGTTCTGTTTTAAATTTTTCATTTCCCAAAGATAATCCATAACTGAATTAGATATTCTCTGACCTGGGTAACCTTACTTTATTCTTTCCTCAAATTTATAATTCTTTAATACTAACATTATCTGACTTCATGTCCTCTGTTCACTTACCTTCATTTCACTTTTCCTTCTCTCTCTTTATTCATTCACTCTTCTATTTCCTTTCTCCCTTCCTTCATGTAACACTCCTGTACCTCAGAAAAACTAGACCCTTTCTCAACACTATATCACCATTTCCTTTCCATACCTCTCAACTGTACAGATTTTTGCAGAATGTCCAGATTTTTGCCTCATATGTTTGGTCTGTTTTTCATAAAATGGTGGGTTTCTGGCAAATTAGTAGCAAACCATTAAAGAATGAAGTTAGGAAATAATGCCAGACATTTGAGTTACAGACTTCATACCCTTCAGAAAATTTATGCTAAAGTGCAACCTGTTATTCTATCAACTTTCTAAGTTTGTAAGAGCAATATTTAAAAAATATCCCTCTGTTTGGGCCTTTGTCCCACTTTTATTTATGGCTTTGTCTAGATTTCTTACTCTAAGAGGTTGAGAGGTATGCCTACAGCAAAATCCGTATATATTTTAAATATGACTGTTCTCTACCAATTATTCCATTTATGACTTGCCCTTCTTATTACTGTACTTATGGTGTACTATCATAGTCTTGAAAACAAAATCCCAAGACCATAATATCGAAAGGCCAAAACGCTGAAGGCCACAATATCAAACTCTCGGACTTGCCCTCTGCAGTACTTGTTTGCACTTGTTCCTGGGTTAACACTGGTAGATGGATTCAGTATTCAAGGGATGTTCATCGTGTTTCACTGTCGCCGTCATTACTCTTGGGTTATCCTGCTGGCAGGCTACCCTCAGTCGGCCAGAATTCCAAAGTCTAGGTCCGGCGTCGGTTGCTGTCACCTCTTCCCTGACGTCAGTGCGCTAGGGGTATAAAAGATGTAGCTGATGCCATTTTCTTCAGTCTTTCTTGCCGCACGGTGCCCGAAGCAAAAGCAGTTCGCAAGTACCGGTTGGCCGACTCATGAGATTTTCAAATCCAAATTTCAGAATCGAAGTTTTCATTAAAGCTAAGTACCCCATTGGGGAAACTTTTTTCTTGCTCCAGACCGATCTCAGAAAAAGTTAACAATTGTATTTCTTGTGGGAAGCAAATACCTCATAAGGATTTTCACTCTTACAGTATTCCTTGCCTAGGCCCTGATCACAACTTTGCTAGCTGTCGGTTTTGTGCTAGATTTAACCAACACACTATCAAGCGTCGGTTCGATTTTGCATTTCATTACTTTGACCGAAGATTTAATTATATAATGCCGTCGGACCAGCCGACAACCGGAGTTTACAAAAAATGCAAGGACAAGGAAAAGGATAGGCATCCGAGGTTCAAAACCGACGACGAAGCCTCTGCTAGGCCAGTCACCGGTCCGCCGGTTCTCAGTGAGGCACTTTCGCAGCCCCTGGCGCCCGCTACCTCAGAGCCACAGGCCGCTTCTGACTCCCACGTGGAGCTGACTGGGCCTCTGGATACTCAAGGTATTGGACACTCGGAAATCATTCCCTCAGATGGGTCCGGAGCCGCTGAGCAGGCTGAGGGCGTCTTCAGACCTACACAACTCTATATTAAGCCATCTTCAGCTTCAAAGATAAAGACTAAAGCAGCTCTAAAGACAAAGAAACAAGTACAGCATTCTCCTACTCAGACTTCCATGCCTAAAAAACAGATGCTCAAAATGGCCGAAGACCTAAATACTTTGATCAGGGGCTCCCATCCCCCTCATGATAAGAGGCCTAGGCAAGAGACAGAGTATGATTCTTCTGATCAGGTTTCTATTTCCTCTGATTCCTCTTCTGAACAGGATTACTCAATGCTTCCCTATGAGGATTATGATGCTGAAGAATCCATTCCTTCAGCCGCTCCTCCTGAGGATTATTCTTTTGGGGAAACCCTGCATACCATGAGGGAGCATTTCCACTGGGAGAGCCAAGCCAGACAGATACTATAGGGTCCCGGATTCTCATAAATTCCTATATAAAAACCCAGCTGCTGACCCAGAAACTATATCTCAGGGTCCCAAAGGGGTTAAAGCTTCCACTGCAAAAAAAAGTGTCCCCTCTGATAGGGATTCTAGGTCACTAGACAGATGGGGGAAAAAAGTCTACACTTCCGCTACCCTGGCTGTAAGGGCTTTAAATTGTCAGTTTCATATGCTTAAATATCAGCAATATTTAATGTCACTGCTTAAACAGAAATTGTTGACAAATACTGAATGTTCAGAGAACAAGGAATTGCAGGATTTATTGTATGCAGCTGAACAAGTGGGAAAGCATACTTTGCAATGTGGTTATGATTCACTGGAGGCCTCTTGCAGGGCCGCTGTTACAGGTTCTGTTATTAGAAGGCATGCTTGGTTAAAGGAACAGAATCTGCCTGATCATGTTAAAGCAAAATTATTAGATGCACCATTACAGCATGATACTTTGTTTGGTACTAAAGCAGAAGAGGTGTTGAAAAAATGGAGGATAAAGCAAAATCCATGCAGACAGTCAAGGATTTCTTACAGGTACAGCTACCCAGGTTTAGCAGGAACTGGCCTTCTAAAAATTGGTCCTTTCCAGTGTCAAACAGACCACAAAGAGGCAGATACAGGCATCCCAGAGGCAGATCTCAGCCCCAACGCTCATTCGGGCCTAAACAATGGGGTGCTCCTACCTCCAAAAGCAGAGAAGGCAAATCACAACCTTACAGGAAACAGTCCCAATGACTTTCCTCTACCAGATCCAAGCACTTTTTTTTGGCAGCCCCCTTAGGGGGAAAACTAGTACTTTTTTCATCAAATTGGCAAATGGTTACCCAAGACAAATGGGTCCTGAACATAGTGTCCCAAGGATACAGGTTCCATTTTCACACTCTACCAAGGTCAAAAGGTATGCCAGACCTGCCACACAATCAATGGGCAATGGCACAAAAACAAATTACAACCCTTATGGACATGAAGGCCATTCAGCAAGTACCACAACAAGAGCAGGGGCAAGGATTTTACTCCAGACTTTTCCTAGTACCCAGAAAGGACTAAACCTGGAGACCAATACTGGATCTGTCTATACTAAATACGTTTCTGGAAGTTCCAAAATTCAAGATGTTGACTCTACAGCAGCCACTGCCCATGATGGGCAAGAAGGCTTGGCTCGTAACTTTGGACCTAAAAGAGGCATACCTGCATGTCCCAATCAGACAATCTTGCAGAAGATACCTCAGATTCATAGCTGGCTCAATGCATTACCAATTCTCTGCACTGCCCTTTGGCTTATCTACTGCGCCCAGGGTCTTCACAAAATGCCTGGCACCAGTAATTGCATTTTGCAGACAAAAAGGAATTCAAATATATCCCTACTTGGACGACTGCCTAATTCAAGCAGAGAACAAAGACATTCTTCTAAAGCATCTGGAATTTGTAAAAATATTACTAATTGGCCTAGGGTACACAATAAACGAAAAGAAATCAAAACTAGTGCCCTCTCAAGAGATAATATTCCTAGGTGCAAGCTTAAATACAACTGCCCAGATGGCTTATCTCATGCCAGACAAACAAAATCAACTGACTACTTACTTCAAGACATTGGCAACAAAAACCCACTTATCTGCAAGGAAAATCCTGCAGGCCTTGGGTTTCATGGCATTCTGCATTCTATTAATTCCATATGCCAGACTGCATATGAGGAAACTACAATGGTATCTAAAAAGTGTTTGAACTCAGCATTGCCACAGCATGGAGACAGTAATTGCACTCATTCCCTGTCTGCAACAGGAGTTTCGATGGTGGACAGAAGCCTGTCACCACAACAAGGGTCTGCCATTCAGTTTACCCACAGCCAGACAAACACTGACAACGGATGCATCAGATTATGCCTGGGGGGCCCATATGGCAGGAAAATGTATTCAGGGCACATGGCCTGCAAACCAGAAGCATCTTCACATCAATCAAAAAGAGATGCTAGTTGTTCAAAATGCCCTGACAGCTTTCAAGGACGTGCTTCATCCAGGACAGTTACTGATAAAGACAGACAACACTACGGTCATGTGGTACATAAACAAGAAGGGAGGTACACATTCCTACCCCCTCTGCAGGCAAGCAATGACCTTATGGGACACAGCATTGGCTTTTCAAGTTCACCTGCAAGCACAATTCCTGCCAGGAAAAACAAATACTCTGGCAGATGAACTAAGCAGAACCCTCATGGATCCCCACGAATGGAAACTGGATCCACAAGACTTCAGCATGATAATAAGGAAATGGGGATGCCCAGACTTAGATCTATTTGCCTCCCCTCATAACTACCAATTGCAGAGATTTTGCACAAGGATTTATCACAAGCAAGCATGGAAAGTGGACGCCCTATCCTTTAGCTGGAAAAATCTAATGGTATATGCTTTTCCCCCACTGCCTCTCCTTCCCAGGGTACACCTAAAGGTCAGACAAGAGAAACCAAAAATCATACTGATTGCACCAGACTGGCCACGCCAGCACTGGTACCCAATCCTAAAGAGCTTGTCTCAAGGTCCAGCATGGATATTGCCTCAAACTTCTCACTTGCTGACCCAACAAAACAATCAGATCCTGCACAGCCAACTCAGGACCTTAAATATGGCAGCATGGCGGATAATGTAGCCATTCAGAACACTCCTCTTTCAAAAGCTGTTATGGATGTTATCTTGGTGGCCAGGAGGCCCAGTACCAGAAAATCTTTTGCAGAAAAATGGAAGAGATTCTGTGCTTGGAACCAGGAACAAGGCATTGACACGTGTGTACCAAATATCCCTCAGATTTTACAATACCTAACTGAGATGCTGAACAAAGACCTTTCTTTCTCATCAATTAAGATTCATGCCTCTGCCATTTCAGCTCATTACAATACGGAACCACCTATCTTTTCTCATCCTTTAATAAGGCAGTACCTCAGAGTGGCCAAAAACATTAGGCCTCCAAGGAGAGCGTCAATTCTGGCCTGGGACCTCAATTATGTTTTGGAAAAATTCACACTGCCTCCTTTCGAGCCAGCATCAACAGCAGATATAAAATTCTTATCCTGGAAAACAGCTCTGCTCCCAGCAATAACCTCTGCAAGGCAAGTCTCGGAGTTACAGGCACTCATGGCTGTGGAACCTTTCATCTTTTTCATCCAGACAGGGTTTCTCTGAGGACAAACCCTACATTTATGCCTAAGGTGGTGTCCAGTGTAGCCCTTAACCAAACCATTCACTTGCCTACCTTTTATCCAAATCCACAGAACAAGGGTGAGAAAATTCTGCATTCTTTGGACATACACAGGCAGTTACGCTTCTACTTGGACAGAACTAAAGCTTTCAGAAAGACTGAGCAACTTTTAGTGTCATATGCTGCAGGATCACAAGGAAAGGCTATCTCAAAACAGACTATTTCTAAATGGATAGGCCATTGCATACGTTTCTGCTATTTTCAACATGGCAAATCAGTGCCTAAGGGCATTAGGCGTCATTCCACCAGAGCAGCAGCCACTTCAGCAGCCTTCCTCAGAAGAGTACCAACCAAAGATATCTTAGAGGCTGCAACTTGGAGTTCAGTGCACACCTTCACAAAGCACTACCACTTACCTCTTTACTCTAAGTCCAGAGGAGGCTTTGCCACTGCAGTTCTGCAGGGCCTCATAGCCTCTCCTAATCCTATTTAGCCCAGCCACCCATCCTCAGCTTTGGGATTCAACCCAAGAGTAATGACTGCAACAGTGAAACACGATGAACATAGTACAGTTGTGTACCTACCATAAATGTAGATGTTCGAGTGTATTCACTGTTGCAGTCCATGTTACCCACCCACCATCCCCCTTTTCTTTGCTCGGACATATCTGCACTTCTCTATCCTATACAACCTATTTGGCGTATGTGCTTGTAGATGAAGGAAATGTTATTTTTGTGCATGCATTTTTATTGGCATATTTTTCAGCCTACCAATTTGGGGGCACCTGACATCTGGGGCAAGAAAAACTGAAGAAAATGGCATTGATTGCATCTTTTATACCCCTGGCGCACTGATGTCAGGGAAGAGGTGACAGCAACCGATGCCGGACCTAGACTTTGGAATTCTGGCCAACTGAGGGTAGCCTGCCAGCAGGATAACCCAAGAGTAATGACTACAACAGTGAATACACTCGAACATCTACATTTATGGTAGGTACACAACTGTACTTTTTAGAAGCTGTGGCTTTCAGCAATTTGGTCTATCAATATTGTGATCTCAGGATTTTGATTGTCAAGATTGTGTGGTTCAAGACTGTGATACTAAATCATAAATGTACTCAACTTGTTATTGTATGAACTTTACCCCAGCAAAATGTAAATATATTGTTATTATGGCTGTTTGTCATTCTGAAAAAGATGCTACTTTTTTGTTCTCTATTACCAATTGTTTTGGTCTAACTTTATTATTGTAATATGTTGTCATTGACAAGTTGTTCTGCACAATAATGTTACTATATTGTAAATCTGCACTACCTGTATCTGACCGAACTTCTGTGGAGATTCTCTCCTGGGTCACCACTGCAAAAGAACCTTTGGCGCAGTTGGACTCTCATACATACACACACACACACACACACACACACACACACACACACACACACACACACACACACACATATATGGTTTACCTTTAAAACTGCGAATCTCAGTGGTTCGAGTGCTCATATGAGCGACTCAAAACCACGAAACTGGAAATGTTGACAGTCCTTAATGTGCGAAAAACAGCAAATCGAAAAGCAGATTCGCTGTTTTTCGAACATTAATGTTGAAGAAAAAAAAACAAAGTGTAAAGCAGGGGGCAAGCCCTCCTGCACCCCCCACACTCCCTACTTTATTATTCTAACTCCGAGATCGCACTACAGTGGGGAAAGGAACCATTTTCTGATCCCCACTATATTGCAATCTGCACCAGAATGTTGAATGTGCAATGAGCGAATCTCACTGTGCATTCGCTCATTGCACATTCAAACCTTTTTCCGTTCGGTGTTTGTAAAACTTTGCAGACTGCCTTTCAGAATTGTTCTGTTCACCCTTGTGCAATACGCATTTTTAAAGGTAAACCATATATAGATATAGATATAGATATAGATTTACACATAGGGTGCATACTGTTATAAATAAGCATGGTGTAACTATTATATTTTCATGGAATTATTGTTTGCAAACATCATTTCTCTACTATTTTAAAAACTAGCAAGTCTACAAATCTAATTGTTTACATATCATAATTTACTTCAAAATGTAAAAATTCAGTGTTTTCGTTCCACGTTGGTATTAATATCAATAAAGTCTTCATGACATTTTTCTACAGGAAAAAATGTCAATAAAATGATAGTACTGGTCTACATACGTAAACAATTTATTTCTGTGAGTTGCACTTTCTTCACTATAACACTTTACCCTTGCTCTAAGTTTAAGTGATTTACTAAAGTCAATGTATAAAGCCGGCTTGCACTGTAGTAAGTCACATAACATAATCGAGTTTTTAGTGATTTTTATTGAAAATATGCTAAAAAATTGTTATGGAAATCCTGTTTAAAAGGTTCTCTTTTTCATTTCTACAATGTGTAATATTCATATTGTCTGCCTAGAGTGTGATAGTGTTAAGTAACACTTATTGTGTTTTCAATAATCAGTGTAACAGACAAAAACAAGTTCTAGGATTCAGAATCGGTCAGCTGTAAGCCCTAAGATAGCCATTTGCCCACTAGTAGTAGCCCTTTCTGAATTTTAAGCACTGCTACCACAATGATTCAACATGGTATGTGGAGTCACCACAGGGGGCTGTCTCCATGTCCAAACGCAAGGCTAATGAGGTATTCTGGGACAGCAGCATATGATAATAGCCATGTGCTTTCCCACTGGAAATGCCTGTGGTAAGGCATTTATGTAGCCGAGCAATTCAGAGAATGTCTTGGCTGCATAAATTAGCACAGCTGGCTGCTTTAACTTATACAGCCAAAAGGCTGTATTCGCCTGTTACATTCCAGTTGAAAGGCCATATAGTAGATGAGCATCGGTACATTTGGCAGCGAGGTAGTGGTGAGGGGTGTGTCAGTGTTTATATGTTTATAGCAATGTGTGCATGTTTGTAGGTATATGAGTGGTCACAAGTAAGTGTGTGAGGGCAATGTCTGTGAGTACTGAGTGTATGTGTGCGTGCGTGTGTATTTGTGCATGTTTGTAGGGGTTGGAGCCATCTATGCTGCTCAACTCCCCCTAGGCTAACATGTAAATGCTGTAATATGGGAGGGACACTAGACTCCAGAGACACATTTCAAAATATTAGTCTATATGTTTTTAAAAGTTAATATATAGACAGATTTTGCAACAAGCTTTAAATGAACATTATTGAATGACTGCATCTGCCTGTGGCAGAGGTGAAATTGTGAACATTTTGTAAAATCAGGTACACTTGAGAGGTATGGGGCCTCTCTATTGAGATGATGGCACTAGAAAAGCTAAATGCAGACATGCCAAAAAAAAAAGACCCAAAACACAGAAAAGGAGTGAATCTCAATGATCGTGGATTTTCTTTTAACTTTTTTTGCAGGGGGCTAAGCCTTCCTGCATTCCTCGATCTGACAGTCAAACCCCTCACCCCCCCAAACTTATGCATACCAACTCTGAGATTGCCATACCTCAGAGAAAAGGGAATTTTCTGAAAAATGGGTGGGAGGTTGGCGTAATGGTTAAGGTGCTTACCATAGAAAGGCAAAGTGCAATGTTTGATTCTGACATGGGGTAATTGGCTAGGCTTAAAATGGCCCATAAGGGCAGTTAGCCTAGTACTAACCCATGTCATCTCATACTTAGTTTATGTAAGTTCATTTTTCATCCATTCATTCTCCATGTTTTGGTAGTAGCTCTAGCAGGTCCTGACATTTCAAATGGTGACCGTATGGTGATGTGTTCATTTGTGTGTGTGCTAGGTGTT
Organism: Protopterus annectens; assembly: GCF_019279795.1. Taxonomy (NCBI): domain Eukaryota; kingdom Metazoa; phylum Chordata; order Ceratodontiformes; family Protopteridae; genus Protopterus; species Protopterus annectens. Next base: position 662,186,907 of record NC_056751.1, on the reverse strand, counting down.
TGTGTATTATAATATGCATCTGAGAGTGAATGAAGGGGTTCCTTTGCAAGTGCAATGCATGGGCCACCAGCAGTGAGTACCCCATCAAAGTGCTAATTAGTGCTTGTGGTAACACTACATGATTCAGACTCATGCAAATTAGCCATTAATTAGGTATTTTCTCACTGTAGCTAATCTGTCTTTAAGTTGCAGTTTTTCATGATCAAACACTTGTCTATTTTGCCACACTAGTTTATGTATACAAGTGGGATACTTTCTGTATCCCAGCCATGGTGTCATGCATATCTCTGATATTTTATAATAATATTATTTAGGAGATAAAGAGGAGAGATATGAATTGTTTGTGCTTACTTATTTTTACAATTCATATAAAAATACATTTATAAGCATATTGCATCTATTAAGATAATTTTGTTAAGTTACAGGGTTATTAATCTGTGATTGCTTTTCACTGGAACTTTATCTTCCAATTATATATATAGATCAAAGCTGATTTATTTTGTATGTTTATGTCGTGAGTTTGAAGGTGTAAGTACAATCTTTATACTTTCTATTCTTTATTAAAATTTCTCTGTATTTACAACAAAAACAAAGTAATCCAGAAGCAGATATTTGCAACACCACACAGTTTAGTTTGTTGAGTAATTTCATCTCTCTTACAAAGTATTATGAGTCTTTTTCAGAAGAATTAAGATATGCAGATTGCAATAGATTTATACATATGTTGCTAGTTACAAGATCAAACACATGTCAGAAGCAAGCATAAAATTAAAAGAATAATGATATTAGAATACGTTCGAATACAAAGGTCACCAGGTGATAGTGGTACCACTGAATGCAATACTCCTACTACATTTTGCGCTGGCTTCCGCAGGTTTCTGTTTTCGAGTGGGGATTATGATATATCAACTCAGAGTGCCTGCACACTACCTTGTGAGCTCCTGTAATTATGCTATATTTGTTTTAAGCACATTCATTTATGTGCAGAGGTCACACACTTGCCTGCTGCCTGATATACCGCTAAGGGATATACGTAGCTTAAGAGACACATGTAAGTGACTGTGATTTCCTTTGTTACTCCCATAACATTCCTACTTACTGCCAAATTGCTATAGATTAAGTTATCTTTTGTTGCTATGGTTTGAAATTAGGAGAACAGATGTGTAAATTTCAACAGCTACACTTTCTTCTCTCACATATGCCACATGTTTCAGCATAAGCAGATTGTAACAGTAGTTGTCATCTACTGCAGGTGGCAGGAAAACCTTGCAAATATCTACATGGTGGTATCGACCAACAAGTAAATATTATGGCCATGACAAGCATTAACAAACTTTTGTCCTTGACTCCTGGTTTCTATTTTAATGACTAAGGTCTACAACTGGGTCCAGGGAGACTCAGTATCCCTAAATTTTCCAGATAAAAGGTAGAAGGTCTTCCGGTGGGGAAGGTTAAATTCATGCAGCACAGAACCATTGGCTTTCCAATATATAACCCCACTAAATGAATTACTTGAGTCTTGCCAGCTACTGTTACTGATACCTAACCAATCTCATCACAGGTGGTGATCTGGTGACAGCACAGTGCTTCCATTGACCCAAGTGTGCAGAACGTATGATTTCAGGTAACATGATTACATAATCACTGATCTTTGTTCCAAGGTGATTCAGTACCAAGTGCACTTTCAGACATCCCTTGCACTTGAACATGATGCTTGTTACAGTCAAACTATGACTCATAAATATGTTCAATAACTTTTTCCTGAGGTTTAGATCAGGCAAGCTGTACATCCTAGACACATGACCCTCAAACTGTCTCAAATATTCCACATATCAAACTTGATTTCCAATAGTACTGTGATGTCCCCTCTCTGGGCCAGTAATTAAGGAGCCTTAATCTTCACCACTGACATGGTGAGGAATGTTCACTTTGAACAAAAATAGATGCACACACTATTTCCAGATGCAACTCTCTGCACCAAGCACAATTTCGCTTAAGAGCACACAGAAAACACACTCAGTCTGGGTCTGAGATTTCTTCCATCTAGGGCCCCAGTAAGACTCCCCACTGGCACAGCTATAGAGTTCAGTCCTCAGCCAAGTGTCTCGGGCCAAGTCCTACACCATTCTCTCTGTGAAACCAGTGCTCTGTGTCCCTGCTTCAAGTAGCCGACACACACTCTTTGAGATTTGATTTTCTCACACACAGACACACACACACACACACACACACACACACACACACACACACACACACACACACACATACACCTGGGAAAGGCTGGCACCGATTTATTAGTTATACCCCACTGCCTAGGCTATAAGGTAGTTACTGCCACCAAGACACTCCAAAACCAGCTACTCTAAGGCTCTTACAAGGGTACCCAATTATACTGAGTGAAATTAATATTAATACAAATGGTAATATTGACCAAACTGCAAGACTTTCAGGAGTGGCCACAGTGTCACTAAACAAAGACAGGTACTCTCAAAGGTTAAAATATTCTGTAAAAGACCAGCCACAATAAAAAGTTTAAATATATTTAATAATAAATAATAAAAGAACATGAAAATACTAAACATCTATTTACAATAAATACTAGAGTTTCTGTGACATCCCCACTATGGACCACTAATAAAGGAGCCTGAATCCTCACCACTGACATTGGAGAGGGACGTTCACTTGGAACAAAAATGGATACACACAGCATTCCCAGATGCAGACCTCTCTGCATCAAGCACAAATGTCCTTAACAGCACATAGGGAACAATATCAAACTGGGGGTCTGGATTTCTTTATATATGTCTCCCTTCAAGTCCCCAATAAGACATGCCACTGGCACAGCTGTAGGGTTAATTCCTCAGCTGAGTGTCCAAGCCAAGTCCTCCAGCACCCTCTCTGTGAAACCAGTGCTTTATGCCCCTGTTTCAAGTAGCTAACAAACACTCTTGGAGATTTAATTTTCACACACACCTGGAAAAGGCTGGCACAGATTACCCACTCTACCAACTTTGTTTGACCAACAGCAACATTTTCAGGAGTGGCCAGAGTGATCACTAAAGAAATATATGCAAATACTCTCAAAACATAAATATTTTCTGATAAGACCAGCCACAATTTAAAGTTTAAATATATTTAGTAATAAATAATAAAAGAACAAGAAAATACTAAATATCTGTTTACAGAAAACACCAGAGTTTCAACCACAGGAAATATTAAAATAACACAGATGAATAGATTCATACAGATACAGAAAAACAGTACTTAACTAATCCCATTATATTTTCCTGACTAATCTAAATAGGTATTATTCCCTGGTTCACTTTCTAGAGCAAGACAAGATGAAGTAGGTGAGGGATCCTTCTATGTCAGGTTCCAAGAAACAGACTTACCCCTGAGACTTCAGTCTTCTCTAATATTAAAACATTATTTCTGTACAGAATGACATCACATGCATCTGGTCATCTGACTTTTGGTTCCCATGCAACCCACCCCCCATTGCTAGAAGCTGTCAGAATTTATTACATAGGTGTCTAATGCACAGATAGAGCCTTGCTAAGATCTGCTGTAGCTCCTGCAAGTCATAAAACAATTTCAAACCTCCACCCTTTCAGAGTAGTAATTAGTTCACCCCATGACAATGCAGGAAGCTTTCTAGTACAGACTTTGTCTCTGGATGCATTCAAAACTGTGAAATAACATCTTTATGGCCTAGGCCCACTAATTTAATTTTCTTACTATTTCTTAAAGTCAGGTGGATTGAGATTAACCTCTTCTCGTCCAATATCCTCTATTACAATATATAAATTTAAACAGTTACAATAATGCATGTACATTTATTTTCTTTCCAGCAGGGCACACTGATACATCTTTAACACAGGCAACTTTACAAATCAGTTTGATATTCAAATAATGTATAATTCTTTACCACATTCCAGCTAACTATGCTGGCATATTTTACACATGCACTGCTTTACTTCTCCTGGCATAGCTGGCAATATCTCACATCATCACAAGTACTACAGAATCATTTGGTGAAACTCTACAAAGCAGGGCTCTCTGAGTCTCCAAGAAGACTGCATACAGTTTTCCATTCTGCAACTTGAGGTCTTTTTGATACAGTCGTATCATATGATGAAACAAACTTCAAATGTGCAACACCTCACTGCAGGCTTATAAGTACTTACACATTCACCCATCTCCTCTCTTGAGGATCAAGTCCAGAGTAGGAGAAAAGTCATGTAGAGCTGAGACCAACTGCATTCATTTGATACTTTTGAACCTCCTATACAAGGTCTGTCTCCTTCCAAGCTTTGAGGTGACATTTCCATTGCATGGGGTATAATCTGCGTTAACCTTTCTCCTGCCTGCCTGACACTAAACTGACATTGCTCCTGATTATAAAATCATAGGAGGTTGCTAGGCTAATGGCCCTAGGGCCCTTCCAAGCCTAACCAAGTTTTACCCATATTTCCATGATCAGCACCTATCACCCTTGTCCAAGAGGGACATAGGTGGAACCCCTGGGATTAATTTATGTTTACCCATGCAATCATCCAGATTGCGTTTGAAGAGGGCCAGTGATGTGCTCTTCCTGTCATCAAGCGAGAGTCTGTTCCAAAGGTGTGGTAACCTCAGAGACAAATGTGTCCCTCCAGCCATTTCTATTAATGTCTCATACCAGGTTAAGGCCATTAGAGTGAGTAACCAGTGTACTATCTGACTTACAGATATGCAGCGTTTCCAATAAGACTGGGTCAAAGATTGCCTTTTCTGCAAGGCAGAAATTGCCTCTGAGTAGTCTGTATGAAACAGAATAAAGTGACAGTGATTTCAGATGATCCACCTAGGACAGATGCTGAAGACCTTGAATTTTCTTTGTGAGGAGCCTTTGTGGTTTCTACAATTGCTGCAGGTGCTTAGAAAGGTACATACCAAAAGGGGCATTGTACTCAATTATTTGCCTGATGAGGGAAGAGTACAGGGAGGTTATAACTTTTTTTTTGGGGGGGGGGGCCCTTACTTATGAGATGAGCGATACAGAATACCCTTCTTACCACTGTGGAGACATAGTAATCAAAGGTAAGGTTGCTGTCAACCTGTGTGCCCAGGTCTCTAACCACTGAGTGAGTACTTAGGTTGTTGTTATTGATGTGGTAGTTAGCAGGAACATCACTCTTACCAAAAGGGATGATGAGACATTTTTTTTTGCATTGAGTTTAAGGCCATGACTTAGGCATCAGTCATTTGTTTATGTAAGACCCTCTTGTAGAATGTTGTCATCTTTTGGAGATTCTATGACCACTCCCAGTTTGCAGTCATCAGCAAACTTTGTCAGTCACAGACCTTTAGTTTTAGCTTGCACTTCGAAGAAATAGATTCTAAACAGTAGCGGTCCCAGGACTGATCTCTGTTGAACACCAATGGTTACAAGTCTGCTGCTGGAGGTGGATTCCCTATTTTGACTATATGGGTTCTATCAGTGAGCCAGTTAGTGGCCCACCTAATAAAATATGGGTTGATACCTAGCTGGGCAAGTTTGTCAATTATGCCTGAGTGGGAGATAGTGTCAAAAGCATTGGTTAAGTCTAGGAAGGCTGTATGCACATATTTGCCCTTATCAAGGGCCTTGGTGACTGTCTTGAAGAAGTCCACCAGGTTTAAAAGGCATGATCTCCCTTTGACAAATCTAAATTGAGTATGGTCAAGTGTTTAGAGGTATTTACTATTGAAATTCTGAAAATGCATTCGTCAACGGTCACAATGTTGGCCTGAAATCTAAAAATCCAGAATGTCCAGCAAGCATACACATCAAAACTGTACACATCAATACCTGTAGTTTGATGTATTCAACATAGCAGTAGGTGACGTCAGTCACCCAAGCTATGCAGCATAACATACCGTTATACTCTACAGTCAATGGCACATGTCTTTTACTAATCTGCAGGGGGTGCAAGCCCCCCCTGCACCCCCCACACCCCCTACAAATTATATATACCAACTACGAGATTGCACTATAATAAGGAAATGGGTTAATTTCCTGTTCCTCACTGTACCGCGATCTCCACTCACAATACACTGCACATTTGGTATTGTGTAGTCTGGTTCGGCATTGTGCCTTTTGGAAAAGTGCCTTTCGAACACATGCCATTTGATCACAGGCACTAAGAAATTTCAATGGTAAACCGTTTGGAGGTTACCGATGTTTTTATTGTCCATGATGATTTTGTCCATGGCCTTGCAGATAAGGCTAGTCAGGATAATAAGTCTATAGTTCTCAGGGTTAGTGAGTGGAAGCACCACCTTTGTACAAGGGGATAACAGTAGTCTTTTTCCATTCAGCTGGGATGAAGCCAGTGCTTAGACCATGACTGAAGAGAGTACCCAATGGTGTTGCTAATTCTTGTTTAAGCCCATGTAGGATGCAGCCTGGGTTATTAGGTACCATGGATGCTGTGTTTTTGACCTTAGAGAGGGTGTTCATGACCTGCTCTTTATAGATACAGGGTAGAGGACAGGTGGTAGGGATGTCTTGGGGTAAGTGTGGTGGGGAAAGGGGAGTGAAGTTTTCACAGAACCTGTCGGCTAACAGGTTAACAATGTCCACAGGCTTGGTATATGTGGTATCATTAACTACCAGTTTGGCACAAATCTCAGCTTTTCCTTTTAGGTTATGGATGTAACTAAAGAATGCCTTATGTTTGTCCTTAGTTGAAGAAACTAATTTGGATTTGTAGTTAGCTTTGGAGGACTTCACAAGGCATCTTATTTGCTTGTTTAAGCTGAGGAGGGAGTGTTTCCAGTTTGGGTCTCACTCCCTCTTACTCTTAGACAGAAATTTCTTCCTCTTATTATAAAGCCTGTTAATGGCAGTTGTCCACCAGACAGGTTTGCTCTTCCTTGAGGGGCTTATTTTGGTTCTGTCAGGTATGGCAGAGTCAATGCAGTTGTTCAGGTGTTTGTATAAAGCATACATGTAGAACTCAGCATAGTTGCCAGTTCCATCTGAGGGATGAAGTGCAGTGAAGTTATTTATACCATCCCATAAGAGGTTACAATGTGCTTTGGAAAATATTTTTAGTTTAGTTTTTGCTACGGGGGGTGGGGGGTGGGGGGGGGCTATCAGGTATGATAGTAACTTTTAAGGTTTATGGCCTGATCTAGGGGGTAGAAGGATAAATAAAGTCTGCCAGAGACCTTGACCTGTCACATGGGTGGTAGTTTGAATTTGAATAAAAATCCTGGATAGAAAGGAAAATGTTTGCTTCTTGGACTGTAGAATTATTATTTTTTTTTTTACCTGAGTTGAATTTTGAGTCTTTGTTACCTGGACTGATTTTGAGTGCCATGTATAATGTGGTTGAAATGGTATACTGGCACTATAAAAAGCTTGCACTGTACCAGTTTGCCATAATTTAATCATACTGAAACCGCACAGTGTATCTCTAGACTGATTGCTTATTACACTGATAGTTATTTGTTGGAAAATATTTTGCTTAATACACAGAAAATAAAAGAGTTTGGCAGCATAGCTAAAATGAAACAGTTTTTATTTGGTAAGTGCTCTCATGCCTTTCATGCTTTTAAGGGACTTCATCAGATCACATGTGGTCTGATGAAGTACCATAAAGGCATGAAAGGGCTTACCAATTAAAGTGTTTCATTTTAGCCATGCTGCTGAATCATTTTATTTTCTGTGTTTTGCATATTAGGAGGTTTGATTTTTATCCACATTTTTGTTTTATTTTGCTTAATACACCAAACTGTACTTTCTGACAGTTGACACAAGGGATTATGGCTGTGAACTTTTATCAAACTGCTTCCTGTAGTCCAGAATTTGAGTCCTTCAGTCTCTCTTTGTGTATTGTGTAAATCTATGCAGGTTACTTAACCATATTGTGCTCTGGGATAATTGAGAAATTTGGCTCGGCACTTTAATGGACTCCTGGACTGCAAGTCTAGTACCTAGGCTAGGCACCTTAATGGACTCCTGCACTGCAAGTCTGGTACCTGCTTATGAACTTATGAACCATGTTTAGACTCTTACATGGCAGCCTGTAAGTGCAGATCCATTGTAAAGTAGCCCCAGAAACAGATTTCTTTTCTATTACAGTGAGAAGGTATGGGTATGATTTATAATTCTAGCAAATTTAAACTCAAAGTGACTAGATGAGGGAATTCTTAACAAAATAATAACCAGAGTGAGAGTCTTCTTTTTTACCACACCTAAAGGCAGGAATGAGACAGTGAAACTAGAAGCAGTGCAAATCAACTCTAAGACAGAGATTAGTGCAATTAGTTGTTAAATCAACCTTGAAATGAAGTACATGCCATATCAAACAGTGGAATAATGACAAGTATATGATTTAGCAAAATTATATGAAACAGCTACAAGTATTTTTTTAACAAGATATACGCAATGAAAGCAGTACACTGTTGAAGGAAATGTCCTTGTAGTATGAAACATATAGTCATGAAAGAAATTGTAGATTCAAGTAGAAAACATTCGAACTTGGTACTGAACTTTGTAAACTGCAAAAAGTACCTTACTGCATTTTAAGTGTAGACCTGAAGTCAATGAAATATAACATATTGTGATGTTATACTGCCTATGACAAACGAAAAGCTATGGAAATTCCCCTAGTAAATGCAAATTGTGGAAAATTAGTGTGCTTATAAGTGAAAATGTTATCAATATAATGAGTGCCAGAAAGCTTTGTGGCAATCTATCATCTTAGTTCGGTGATAACTTTACAGTTGCTCAAGGTGAAATTGCTCGAGTGTCAGGGGCACATTAAAAAAAAAACAATGACAGATATAATGCCAACTGTTGTTTTCCATAGGAAACCACTGCCAGTGCAATTTCTAAGTGTGTACTGGCCTTGCTTCTCTTCTTTTGGGAGATTTTTTCCCTTCGAGTTGGTGTGACCATGGAGGTGGTATATATAAGTTCAGGGGCTGTGGGGGGCTTACTGTCCAGAAAAAGCAATTATTATAGATTCTTTCTTCCTTCTTTGGGCATTTTTTTTTCATCATTTTGCTCATCGGCTTTCAAGAGGTCAGCGTTTCATGGTAGAACCATGTTCAATAGTATCTTGAGAAGAACTAAATATTGTCTACTGACAAAATAAGTCAGACTGCTGTAGACTGTGTATCATGTGGTATACTGAGGCATTGAGAAAAAGTTTGGCATTGTTTTTTTTTTTTTGTATAACAAGTCAGATAGTTCTGATATATGTATAGTTGAAAGTGCTGACCACATTACATTTTTAACAATAATGTGAATGCAAAGTCTAAGCAATATGTAAAATGCTACTGAGGTTAATGGTATTTCTGGTACTGTTAAACAGTACTAATGAAATTGGCCCAGTAATGCAGCATTTCTGAAGCATTACAGAGGTACTTTTACATAGAAGCAAAGCCAGTAGTATTTTTGTATCTCTGAAGTTCAGCTGGAGAAGTTTGTAACCTGTAAATTAAATGTGCATTGGAAAGAAAGAATGCACATGACTGGGGACTTCTGAAGTGAAAAAGAGAAAAAAAAGAGTTATTGGATGTTGAGTTTAAGGCTGATAACTCTATATTGCTCAGTGTGAAATCTTAACAGGTTGCTTAAGTACATTTAGAGTCAGAGTACAGTGCCTTGCAGGAGTGAAAAGATATTTTTTACATTAGCTTGAAATTTCTTGAATTTATGAATTGTCTTTTGTTTTAATTAAATGAATATTGCTGTATGGTAATTGTTTCTGAAATACATTGTTATATTAGAAACTACTAAAATTCTGCATTTAATGTGCTGTCTGTGCAAAGAGCATTATTTTGTACAGCACTAAATTTTGCTAACTGCTGTCAAAGATAAAGTGCACAATTTTGCACAGCACCAGACTGTATTATGTGCTATTTGTACAGGACTGCATGGATCAGGCAATCCCAAACAAAACTAAGACTCTCTGTACCAAAGGCAAGCGTCCAGTCTGGTGGACCCCAGCCATAAACAAGCTCTACAACAAAAGGAGGAAGCTACTACAAGATAGAGCAAAATCCTTGAAAGGTAAGACACCTTTGATCATTATAAGTAAAAAACTAAGAGCTCTCATAAAATCATCCAAGGCAAATTTTGAGAGAAAAATCGCCAAGGACTCTAAAGACAATCATAAGGCCTTCTTTAGCTATGTTAGAAACCTAGGAGGAAACTCCCAGATATGCTCAGAATTAGTTCAAAATGATGTGAAAATTACTGAACCTACACACATTGCTAACATACTGGCTGACAGGTTCAGTGCAAACTTCTCCCCTCCCCCAAAAGGAGAGATATCTATTCCAGAGGATTGTAGCCCCCAAACATCTCCAACGCCCAGGTGAGAACTGCCCTCACTAAGGCAAAAACACAGCATCCATGGGACCGGATGGTGTCCCCGGCTGTGTGCTTCATGAACTCAACGAGGAATTAAACCCACAGTTAGGACAGCTGTTTAATCTTAGCCTCACCTCAGGATACGCACTCCAAGGAGTGGCGCACGGCGACTGTGGTCCCACTTCATAAGGGCGGTGCCTCCACAGACCCTGGAAATTACCGCCCCATTAGCTTGACAAGCCTTATCTGCAAAGCCATGGAGAGGATCATAATGGAACTCATAAATAAAGACATAGGGAACTTGCAGACTTTGGATCCAACCCAGTTTGGCTTTGTCAAAGGCAGATCCTGCCTCTTAAACTTGGTTGACTTTTTCGAGACAGTCACCAAGGCCATCGATGAGGGAAAGGCAGTCCATACAGCCTACCTCGACCTGGCAAAGGCCTTCGACACAATACCCCACTCAGGTATCATCGAAAAACTCATCAGCTTGAATGTAAACCCATACATCACAAGATGGGTTGCAAACTGGCTAAGCGACAGAACCCACAGGGTCAGAGTTGCTGGAGCCATGTCAGACTCAAAGCCTGTCACAAGTGGTGTCCCACAGGGCTCAGTCCTGGGTCCACTCTTGTTCGGCATCTACTTTTCTGAAGTACAAGCAAACACAGGAGGGTTATGGCTGACAAAGTTTGCAGATGACTGCAAACTGGGCGCCATAGTCGAAAACACATCTGACACAGATATCCTCCAGAAGGGCCTCACAGAAACAGATAACTGGTGCCAGAGCCATGGCCTGAAGTTAAACGCCAAAAATGCATAGTCATACCCTTCGGGAAAAACAAGGTTACCCCTAGCTACCATATAGGTGACAATCCACTGAGCACAGAAAAGTCATCAGGGATCTGGGGACCCAAGTTGACAGTAGTCTTCGCTTGACACTCATGTTGCTAAAGTAGTTAGGAAAACCTTCTATATCGCCCACCTGATCATGAAGGGATTCACATCTAGATCAAGGGAGGTCATCGTCCCCTGTACTCATCACTCATTAGACCTATGATTGAGTACAATGCCCGCTCGAATGTATCTGACCAGACACCTGATGCAGCTTGAAAGGCCCCAAAAGTTCCTCACCAAAAGGATAAAGGGTCTCAAAAATATGTCTTATGCTGCCCGACTGAAAGAACTCCAGCTTTATTCAGTCTCATACCGCTTGCTCAGAGGTGACCTGTGCCTGACATATAAGGCCATGTCAAACCCAGATTTGATGAATATGCTTCACCTCAAAAATCTAGATCCCTCAGAACCACAAGGGCGGGAGACTTAAACCTTGACACGGTTATAAATAGAACGTGCTGGAGGGACAGATTCATCACCCAGAGACTCCCTATGCTGTGGAACAAAATCCCGGTACATGTGAGGCAGAGCACCTCGCTGGCCTTGTTCAAGAGGAATCTTGACCAATGGATGGGAGATCGCAGATATACCCCAGGGATTACTTCAGTGTCACTGCTTGACAGAGGCACAGAAAAATGATAGGCATAGTTTTTATTCAAACTAAAGGGGTGGCGAAAGCCACATAACTATGGGCTAGGCTTATAAATGCCCTTGGGCAGATAGCCTAGTATGAACCTATGAACCTATGAGAAATCTGTAGTAAAGAGTATGAAACTTATCGGTAAGAAGCTAGTCTTTCTGAGAAGTAAATTCCTCACATTAAAGAATTTCTAACCCTACAAGAGTAATTACTGTGAGCCTGTATGGAGTATTATTCAGTCAATAAAAGTCGGTCATTATGGCAGTAAAATAGTAGCCTGAAGAAAAAAAAGTCCTATGATGGTGTTATATTGAAAGACTTGCAGTGAAAAGCTAAGTGGGACAAAACTGATTTTACCAAAATACTGCTGTCAGCTTATGAAGCTAATATTAATGTAATGTGCTGTTTTTGAAAGTAAAGCACACTACTGACTTCTGGAAAATAACTCGGCAGATGGCACAAATAAGATTAGGCTGCAAGACAGAGACAGAAGATAAGACGGTCATTAGACACCATTTATAGGGGATGTCTTTAACAATTTGCTCAGCAGTCCATAGGATATCAAAGGCATGTGGAAGGAGTACTTCCAGTAGCTTCTGAATCAATAACACCTTAGAGACATTGTACTGCCCTAGGTACAGCTTACAATGAAAAAGGAAAAAAAAAACACTTTAAAAGATGTAAGCACAACGATAAGGGGAACAAAGTTAGGGAAATCAGCAGACTCAGATGAATCTATGGGAGATGTGATCAAAATGTTGGGGGGGGGTGAAATGGCTTGTGAGCGTACTCATAGCAGTATTGAGAGATAGATGTATGCTACATGACTAGCAAACAAACATTCTAGTGCCAGTGTACAGAAACAAAGGAGACATTCATAACTGTGAGCAATAAAGAGTTGTCAAACTTCTGTCACATTGCATGAAATTGCTGGAAAGTGTAACTGATAAATGAATATTTATAGCAGCAAAAATGAAGATGGGGATGAGCAGCACAAGCAGAACTAAACCAATATTTGCAGAAGTTGGTACCCATATGGACCGTATGTTTTTGCATGCTGTACAAAAACATTTCTTTGATCTCTTGCTCTGTTTCCTTTGTTTGAGACTACAGCTGTTAAGCTGTTCTAGTCCCTTTTTGCATTGTTTCTGGTTGAGAGCTTTCATGATGTTTCTGAACTGCCTTACTCATTTCTATATTGCCTTGAAGATGAAGAGCAGGTTACATAAAGAATAATCAGCCTAAATCAGTGCAATCAAGGTATACCAAGCTGCACAGACAAATGTCAGTGATATGACTGTGGGATTCATAAACATCACACCATCTATAGATTACTACCATGCATTTCAGTAAAGCAAACTTACATTGATTTGCTCTGTGCAAATGAATATTCTACAGACGAAAACAATTGAGTTTTCTGCTATGCAGTACAGTCACATCTCCTCACCAGTAAGGTGAGGTGTTAGAGTTCTGCTTATAGCTTGGTGGTGTGGTCCCAGGAGATGTGAAGTATCTTTCTGCTAGTCTACATGTCACCCTCATTGATGGAAGGTCATGCATGCAGAGATCCAGGCATGCTTCTAGGCACCTCTTTTACTACATGCTTTGTCATGCCTCTGTTGGTGAGCAGGCCGCAGTCTATAAATAATATCATGCATGCCATATTGCATAATGGCAACCTGGTGGTATGAAATGACATGGTATATATAGCATGTCTGTGAATTGCTACTAATGGGTCAAACTATGCCTAACATAATTTCAGGTCTGTGATTTACAGGTGTCTGTCATTGGAAAGCTGCTCTGCTGCAGGGATCTGTCATGGAATAGGGGCTCTTCTACATGGGTCTCTCATAGAATAGTTGCTCTGCTACAGGGGTCTCTCATGGAGTAGGTGCTCTGCTACAGGGCTCTGTCATGGAATAGGTTCTCTGCTACAGGGCTCTGTCATGGAATAGGTTCTCTGTGACAGAAAGTACACTAGTCAGCAGATTTGAGTATTTGTGCTACACTTCTTATTCATGGTGCACATTTTGTTACACTTATGCAATATATTTGTACCTCTGAGTGCTTCGATTTTTATCACCAAAAGTTGATTCTTCACGAATCACATGCAGAATCTGCAGAACTCACCATAAACAACAACTTTGTTTTGTACCCAGCACAAGATTAGGTTCTGCAAAACGCCTGTTTAACTGGTAGTGTATAAAAATGGAAATATCCAGAAATGGTTATTGCATCAGACTTCAAGTTTACGCAGATGGAATGCCTTCAAGAACTCATCTGTCAAAAGGCATGCTGCATTTTATGGCTATCTGACCAATGCAGCATATATTAAGGATGTAACTTACTTTAATGTCTCAATAACGTAGAAAAAGTCACATACAACTCTCATGATCTTTGTTCTCTTGGGTTTAGTTTATTCTTTACAGTTTTCAGTTCAGCTTTTATATTTGTATGTGTGACTTGAATATTTGGCTATATATGAGCTTTATTTAATCATGCCTTATTTCATCCAGTTTTAATTTGGGCACGTTGTGCCTAGCTGTGGAAATTTTAGCAAATAATTCTGTACTTCAGGATGTGTGGGTTTATCTACTTTGGAGGTCTTTCAAAACTGCAAGAAAAATGCAAGTAATAAACATTACACAGATGCTCAGATGTCTATACTGCTGCTAGATTTCCCTTGTTCATGTTATAGTATTATCAGTTGTCACATTTCATTTTATGTATTTTTGACAAGTACGTAATGTAAGTCTCAATATGTATGTGTATACAGTTTGTATTAGCTGCAAAGCTGCAATGTGGTAATGTTTTTCTCATAAAGGTTTGATTTGCATCTGTCTGAGGAACTGCTAATTTTGCAGAATTACACTGAATATTAATGTATTCATTCCCTCCCCATAATGACTATTTACTGTAAAACTCACATCAGTTACTGACAGTCTTTTTTGTTAATTGTAAAACTCATGCCATTTTCTGAGCTTGCTGAAAAGTCAATGCTTCTTGTCAGATTGTGACACTCAGAATAATGACTTCTTTCAGTGATTAGTTTTGATCATATTGTGCTACTTTTCCAGTTATTTTTCTTACAGATTCAACAAAAGTGTCAGGTTTACTTCAATAACTAGAGCAAACCACATCTGCTCCCTCTTCTTACTTGTCTAACACTGTATAGAATTTGATCTGAATTGCGTTGCTCAAATTGTTTAACCCACCTTGGTCTTCCTTTATTCGCTGACACACACAGATGTCTTTGCAAACTTCTGCTTTTGAGAAAGTGTGCTTGATATCTGTTTACGCTGAAACAGAATGTGATTGTGTGAAGGGGATACAGCTGTATCCTGCCACAAATAATTTAAGCTTTAATTGATTATTTATGACCGATGTAGCAGACAACAAGCAAACAATGCTAACTCATTAATATTTAATTAGTCTTGTAATACAGCCTATTAACCATGAATGGTCATATGCTTGAAAATGACCATGAAGAAGACGTGAATGTCAGCTCTGTTGTAATTTTAGTAATTCTTTAAAGTGAAACAAATTATTGAATGAGAAATCTATAGATAATCAACAAAGCACAAACTGTATTTTACATTGTAAAAGCATCTTTGTGGTGCATTTGCATCTCACTATGGAGAACTTGAACGTCAGAACTTTGAAGTTATTTAATATAGTGCTGTTGTGACTAATGGCTCATCTTTTGAAAACTTTTACCTGCATTTTTAGCTATAAAGATGCTGGGTGAGATAGGGGAGAAATAGCTCCTAAGGGTACTCATAGCAGTGTGGAGAGAAAGGCATATCCCAGATGACTGGAAAATAAGCATACTCATGCCAGTGTACAAGAAAAAAGGGGACATTCACAACTGTAGGCAGTACAGAGGTATCAAACTTATATCACATTGCATGAAAGTTCTGGAGAGGATGATTGATAAATGGACACACAGCATAGTAGAAAGTAAGATGGGAGATGAGCAGTTCAGATTTGCATCAGGATGTAGCACAACTGACCCAATATTTGCTGTGAGACAGTTGAGATGAAGCTAGACATGAGTAAAGAGTCTAACTGGACATTACTAGACTTGGAGAAAGCATACGACAAGGTCACAAGAAGGCTGATTTGGACAGTACTGCAGTGGTTTGAAGTCCCAGAAACATTGGTAGAAATAGTGCAAGCTATGTACAATGACCCAATGACTCAAGGATGAAAAGTGTTTTGCCTCAGAGGGGTTCCCAGTGGGAGGGGTGTACACCAGGGTACAACTCTGAGCCCACTTCTGTTCATACTGGTGATGGACTACATTAACAAACAGGTCGGAGGGGGCAGATCAACAAAGTTGCTGTATGCAAATGATGTGACATTACAGGCTGACTTTGAAAAAGAACTTCGGCAAAGGATAGGGGAATGGAATGCAAATCTGAAGGCACATGGGATGAAACTAAGCACAAATAAGACAGTGGTAATGGCAGCAAATTTGGAAATCAGAAGGAGCTGTGAACTGAGATAGAAGAGAAGATAGTGGAACAGGTTAACAGCTTCAAGTACCTGGGATGGATGGTTGAGGAGAAGGGAAGTCTGAAGAGGTCAAAGCTAGAATCAGAGGGGCTGCAGCCAACTTACATAGAGTCTCAGGTGTACTGAATGACATAATGCCAAAGAAGCTGAAATGTAAGGTGTACAAGACAGTGGCACAACCAGTACTACTGTATGGTACAGAAAACTAGGAAGTAAAGGCAGACCAGATGAGGAAGGTAGAGGTGGTAGAAATGAAGTGCCTGAGAAAGGCCGGTAGGATGCACACTGTGGGACAGATGAAGAAATAAGTACATAAGAGCAGAAACCAAAGTAGCTCCAATTGCAGAAAAGATGAAGGAGAATAGATTACAGTTTTTCTGACACATGCAAAAAAGAAGAAGATAATCTGGTGTCTTGGGACACACAGGAAGACGGTAAGAGAAAATGAGGACATCCAGCAAAGAGGTGGATGAACTGTGTGACAGAAGATCTGTGACAGTCAGGCATGAGTGTCGAAACAGGCAGGAGCGTGGCATTGAATCGAGAGAGATGGCAAGAGTTAACATGATACCCCAACCCCACGTAGAAAAATGGGGAAAAAGGGTTGATGATTGATAATGATTTCAGCATATCTTTCAGACCACATTAATTAACTTTTAGTTATTGAATTCCTTGAATTTTACTTTGTGTTATATCTTTAAAAAAAAGCCTATTCAATATTCTGTTATTGTAGTTTATTCAGATATGCACCACTCCTTTATTGTTTTATATCTTTTATTTCATCTGTGCCATGTTCTTTTTACCAAGAAAATTATATCTGATTTAGACATCAGCATATCTGTCATGTAACATGTATGCAATTTAGTTTTTTTTCCTAGTGTAATCATTTAAGTTTGTTTTTTTCTGTATGTAATTAGCTTACTTTTAAGCAAGCTATGATTGCATTAACCAGAACCATGGAAGAGCTTCAAACCGACCACCTTCATAAAACTCAAGAGTATGCAGTACTATACTTGCCTTTAAGTGACTCAAGCACAATTGATCAGTATATAACTGACCAAAAACAATAGGGAAGAATTAGGCTTTATTGAAGACTGAAAATTAAATATTTTAGCCACTGCAAAATGTTTGTTTGTGTGAGACTGCCTTGCACTTTATTAGGCAATTTATCCTTTCACCAATGTTATGTGACCATAGAGTAAATATATGTATGGATGAAGAGGTGTGCATCTGCTTTCCACGTGGGGATATAGTGTAGGCTTACTCTCCAGAAAACATATGTCAGTGTGATCCAGCTATACTTTTATGAGGGATCATGTGGCAATCATTCGGAAAAGAATATATTTATTTATTTATTTGACATTTGTTTACTGGGGTGGTCTGACTGGGTATACAGAACCCATTTTCTGTGGAGGCCTGGAGAGAAAAGCTCCACATACAGTACGATACAAATGCATTACAGTCCAAAAACAAGTGACATGAGGAATACTATGCAAAAAGAAGGTGACAGAATGCAAACTAGGTTACAAGTTATACTACACATCTTTACAATTCTATAGAGTTATATCATTATAAACAATTTTAGTCATTCTAACAATATATACATAGCCTATGAGTAGATACAGTGTACAAAGGTAGTATGCAGTAGTACGATGTATGACATCAGTTGTAACAGTACATGAAAAATTAAATTTGGTTGCAGTTAGGAAAATAATAGCAGGAGAGCTAGTGATGTAGAAAGATAGTGAGAGTTAAGAAGAACAGAGGCATTAAAGACTGAGCAGTAGCTTAGGAATATGGTATAGAAACACAGGAGGAGTTAGGAGAGACATTAGGAGCTTGTAGATTGTGAAGGAGTGAGATGCGACAGAAGAAGAAAATGAAGTAAGTGTGGAAGAGGAAGATGTGATCGTTACACCAGATTTTCACAGGAGCAGAGCCATGTATATTTGAGATGATTTTTTAAAGAGACTTTAAAGTGGATTAGGTCAGGCGTAGTCCTGGTAGCTGAAGGTAGTGAATTCCATAGTTTAGAGACAGAACATGAATACAGAGAGTGACCTGGTTTTTGGTGTGTTTTGAGACAGCTAAAATATTTTGTCTTCTGATTGCAGGGATCTGTTTGATGTATAAGGTGTGACTAAGTTGACTAGAGCAGGGCAAGCAGTAGGCTTAAAAATAAGGTTGTGTAACGTGGATAGCTGAATAAAAGCAAGTTTGGGAAGTTCAAGTCAGTTTAGTTCAAGTACCACTTTGCAGTGGTGTGTGTAATAGTTTCAGTTTGTGGTAAACTTAGCTACTTTGTTGTAGCACTGTTCTATCTTGCTTAGGGTACAAGTTGTAAATTGGTGAAGATAGGGGTATCAGTTATCAGATGCAAAGATGTTGAAATGATCAATGACAGGGGAGGTGTTTTTATGGTGGAACTGTACTAATTTAGTTTTGTTTGGATTAAGAAAGAGTTGGGCTTTTGTTAGCCAGGATTGGACTGCAGTGAAGGACTGTTGAGTTTTTGAAAGCAGTTCTGGTAGTGATTGAGCAGTACAGATTATGGTGGAATCATCAGCATATTGAATGAATGTTCCAGGGTGGGAGGAAGTGTAAAGGTTATTAGTGAAAATGTTAAAAAGGAAGAGTGTGAGAATGGAGCCTTGAGGAACTCCAGTATGGTTGTGGAGAAAGGGTGAGAGTTCATTGGACCATTTCACTGCTTGTTTATGATCCTTAAGGTAACTCTGAAGCCATTTTACTGTGTTATGTGAGAAGCCTAAGTTAGACCATGTGTTCAGTAGTAGGGGGTGAGAGACCATGTCTTAGGGCTTAGAGAGGTCAAGGAATACTGAGGCTGTATAGCATCCTGCATCTCTGGCCTTGTTCATGGTGTCTGTAAAGGATAACAGGGCTGTAGATGTGCTGTGGTTGGGTCGGAAAACATGTTGGGTTTGGGGTAACAGGTTGTTTTGCAATATGTATTGCATTATCTGCTGATGACTACCTCTCTCGAGAATTTTGGATATGGGTGACAAGATGGATACAGGATGGAAATCCATTAGTTCAGTAGAGTTGCCTCCTTTGTGGATGGGGGTGATGTGAGATTGTTTCCATATGGTAGGTACTTCTGATTCAGATAAAGACCTATGTATAAGGATACTGAATGTGTAGGAGATTGAGTTGGCAGACAGTTTGAGGTAGTGTGGTAGAAGATTATCAGTCGAGGTGGAACAGGGTTTAAGTTTTTGTAGCAGTTTCTTTATGGTGTTTGTGGGTATGGGCTGAAATGAGAATTGGGTCTATATGACATTTTGTTTAATAGGGGGGTATTAATGACAGGGTTAGAGGTAGTAGATGGCATAGGATTAGTGCCTAAATAGGTTGAAGGGTGAAGACTTCCAGTGTTAGGGGTGTTAGTTAGTAGGTCTGCTATTGATTTTATGAAGTGCTTGTTAAACTTTTCAGCCATTTGTGATAGAGGGGTATCAGGTGATGGGGTATCATCTGTGTTAGTCCCAGAGTTAAGTAGGGTAGATATGGAGCCTGAATATTTTGATGGTTTAGCTTTATGCTGGAGTTGAAACTGGGAATAGTATGATTTATCTTTGTTTTATTTTGTAACTTTGTTACATAGTGTGTTGAAGTTGACATGATTTTGTTCATTTTTGTTTAATTTCCAGGTTTTTCAGGTTAGGTCCCGGTGCTTCATCAGGTGTTTACTTTCCTTAGAGAGCCATGGGGTTGAGTTCTTTTTAATTCTTTTCATAATAATGGGAGCTAGGCATTAAGTATGTGAAGGAAGGTGTTATTAAAGTATAGTATGGCATCATTAAGAGGAAGTAGTTCATAGGCTATCTATTTCATGTAGGATATTGTTAAATTTATGCTGTCAAAAATTAGTTGGATCCCTAACCGATGTTACAGTGTACACTCTTAGTTGCTGATAGTTTGTTCTAATGGCATAATCTGGCAGATGATCGCTCAGGGAAATAGACAGTGTACCTGAAGGGGGATAATTGGTGAGGTGAGATACTAGGATCTAGTCTAGGGTGGATTGGCAGTTAAGACCTTTGCTGTATCTTGTTGGACTATTGATAAGCTGTGAAAAAATATAAGACTGATACTATTTATGGGGGAGTTGGAAGCAGTGGTCTGCCAATCTATATTAATGTCGCCTAAGATTATTGTTTTGTGATTTGCTTGGGATGTCCAGTATAATACATCTTCCAACACTGGTGTATTGTGACTTGATGGGATATATATTACTATTATGCAAATCCTTTTTTGTTGTGCTGAGGTTCAAAAACGAGATTAGTACTTCAGCATTAGAAAAGATGGGTATATTACTGGTGTAGGGTATCATACTTAGTGCAGAGGGATATAGAAGGGCTATCCCTCCCTGTTTCTTTTTAGATCTGTCTTGTCTGGTTATTGCAAAGTTTGGAGGTATTATTTACGAGTCTTTTACATTGGGGTGTGGCCATGTTTCGGTAAGGGCTAATATGTCAGGTTTATTTTGATCAATCCAGGCATGCAATGGGGCTATTTTATTACATCTAAGGTTCAGTGTTAGCATGTTTAAATCTTTGGGGTTACTTTTGAGGTTAGGATTAAATAGTGGGCCTGGGTTAGGATGCATGTCTCCACTTTTGAGTAGAAAGTAGAAATGCTAATTAGGAGGGTACAGAGGGAAAACTCTCTGCTTGGAAGATGTGGAGTTCACTCCCATGTAAGATGTGTGTACCCTGTCAGTCTTAATTGATAAGGTTTGTTTCATCATGAGTCACTTAAATAGGCTTTACTACACAGACCAAATTCTTTAGTTCAGAGCTGAATAGTGATTTTCTGTTTGTTTCATCTAGTAATATTGCATTGGCTACCTGCTCCTTATCCTCAGATTTATTCACTGTAAATTATATCCTAAGTTGTACACGATATTCTTTATTCTGTGTTATATACAGAGTGAAAGTCAAGTCCACTTTTAAGATGACGACTTGGGGATTATGACCGTAGGGTGCAAGATGAGTGAAAATATAGCGCATCTTATTCTGAGTACACCACAGCGGACTAATGCAGTTCATACATATGAATCATGGTAGTTGCCAGGGTTGCACAGCACCATCTCATTTTCTTGAATGTTGCATATGAGTGGCTGATACTGTAAAATGTGCCAGGGAATCACGTACTCAGGATGTCCAGTAGTGCTGTACAACCTGATGGGGCTACACTACAGCATTTTGACTGGAGGAGGGGGTGATCACTGCATGGGCAAGTGAAGTAGAGTCCAGCAGTGTTGTCCCATAGATTACCCCCTTCAGGACCAGCTGTAACTCCACTGGTGCAGGCTTTGTGAAATGCATGATTACTGGGGTTCTTTTGCAAACAGCTTAGGTACATGGTGCACCAGTGGTTTGTAATGGAGTCAGACCATGCTCAGATTTTTGCACCATTGTATAGGGTATACTGTAAATTACAATGTGCTTTAGGGCACCATTCTATGGTTGTACAAGCCCTATTCAATGTCATGTGGCATTTATGAATATTGTCCATAAATTATACATGGCTGCCATCCATACCTCTGAACATCTCAGCACAAGAAATCTGAGCAAAACCAAAACTAATGAGGACAAAGACCCAAAAATAGGGACAGATTTTAAATACTGCTCTTATAAACTTAGAAAGTTGCTAGAAAAAATGTTTAGAGTTAGCATGCATTCTTCTGAAGGATATGAAATCTGAAGCTCAAATGTCTGTCATAATTTAATGACTTCAGTCTTCCCTGATTTGCCTTAAAACCACAAATTTCATGAGGAACAGACCAACAGTGTGAGGCAAAAATCTGGACATTCTGCAAAAATCTGGACAGTTGAGAGCTATGATGCTATGTACCCTGAAACTCACTACTTTTATCTGTTTTTAGCTCCAGAAATTTTCCTTATGCATTCCCATTTCACTTGTCTCTTATTGTGGGGACCATTAAAATTTCTTTTATCGCAGCTGGACCATCCAAAGAAAAATCTTTAAATCTTTCAGGGAAACATCAAGAAGGACCTCCAGAGGAACATCCAGAGCCAAGAGAGGAACCTTGGATGGTCAGGATTCACCCGAGCTCCTCCAGCAAAACACATAGTGAGTAGATACACAGTTTTGTTTTTTCCTAATGACCACATTCACTAAGGCACCTCTACTCAATTCTGCCTGCATTTAGGACTTAGCAGATACCCTTACATATAAGCTATGGATGGAAAACTGTTGGCGTAAATTATCTACCAAATATCAATGAAGAAAAAGTGGTGACTCAGTCTTCCTCCTCTAGCATACCCATCCTACTTCTATGACTGATTTTGCAGTACTTACTGAAGATAGACTTGTCACCAACTGCTTACTTGTTAACCTGATCCTCATATACATGAACGCCTTTTAGTCTGACTTGTAGATTCAGGTCGTGCATGTAAAATCTACAGTGTCTGAGATGACTGGTCACACTACACATTTTTAGAAAAAATGCAGGCTTTACTGCAAAACACTAGTGATCAAAACTGATTTACTCAATCGCTATTGTGTTACTGCCTACCATAGTGGGTTCAGTTGTCAGTGTGTCATGGATATGTCTTTTTCCATGATCGTGTAGCTTTGGAGTTGGTATATCTATTTATAATTACAACATTAACACCCTATTAGAGAAAAAAGAACTCTGCTGGAAAATTAGACTTCAAGCCCAAAAAGACCTCAAGCTCAAAACTACTGAATCATTAACCCCCATACTTGACCTTCACAAACTGGACCGCAAGAAATACAAATTAACTCTTTTTTTCAAAAGGTAACTGGTAGAACTCATTTATAAAGACCTGGATTTTAACCTGCTATATTATATTGTTTTTTATTATCCTCTTCTTTTTTTTCAGGCTGCATGGTTAATCTCTTGTGGTGTTTTTTCACAGGTTAGTTTGAATTATGCCTAACACCCACACTCAGCACACCAATTTCCTACCTTTGGATCTGGCCCCTTTTAATATAGTATTTAATTTCAATACTTTACCATCGCTTTAAATTATTTTAAATTTTATACTTGACCACGGAAGCTAAGTAGGTTCTCCTTGACAGTACTTTCAAGCCATATACTAGACGACCAAACCTAAGCACCTTTCCCTTTAGGACAGTATGAGAACAATTAATTTCAAGTTGTATACTTGATCACTGAAGCTAAGCAGCTCCCCCTTTAGGACATTATAAGAACAATTAATTTCAAGTTGTATACTTGACCACTGAAGCTAAGCAGCTCCCCCTTTAGGACAGTATGAGAATGGCCAATTTCAAGCCTTAATCACACGTTTACATGCCCTTTCGAAATAGATATAGTTAAATATCAAAACTTTTTTTCATAATTATGGTAGATCTGATGAAGTCTTTATTAAAGTGCCACAGTACTAGTCTGTATTTTATATATATATATATATATATATATATATATATATATATATATATATATATATAAATATATATTTATATGGACAAATGACCATCCATAAACAAATTAGTGTCCAATGGCAAGTAATCAAGCAAAAATAGTTGATTGAAACAAAAAAAAATCATTGCTTTTTGGGGAGGGCAAGCGTCTCGTGCAACATACCCCTTGCTAGTTAGATATACCAACTCCAATTTTAAACTATGGATTGGTAAAAGTTAAGCATTGGTTCTGTTATGAACGATACTAAGATGGAGGATATAGCAAATCTACTGGCTGATAAACTCAGCTCCAGTTTTACCCTACATTCTGCCTAGACATCACTCAAGAAATGACCTCAACCATAGCTCCCCAACTATCACTAGGGCACAGGTCCTTAATGCACTGTCCAAGGCCAAAATCAATACATTGATGGTACCTGATAATATTCTAGTATGCCTCCCTAATAGCATGAAACAAGACCTATCAGGGCCACTTGAAGCAATATTCAATCATAGCCTCCAAAAGGCTTTTTACCTAGTGAATGGAGGACTGCAACTGTTAACCCTCTGCACAAGGATGGGTCATCCACCTACCCAGGAAGCTAATGTCCCATAAACCTGACTAGCCCTGTATACAAGGCCATGGAAAGAATAATCAGACATGACAAACAATGACATATGAAATCTTCAGACATTAAATCCAACATAGTTTACTTTTGTCAAGAGCAAGTCATGCCTATTAAACCTTTGAGATGGTCACTGAAGTAATAGATGAAGGCAAAATGTTGCATACTGCTTGCCTCAACCTGGTCAAAGCATTTGGCACAATATCCCACTCAGGTATTATAGGCAAGCTCACAAAATTAGGTATAAACCCCCTATGTCACCCACTGGATAGCAATCTGGCTAATGGATAGGACCCGAGGAGTTGGAATAGTTGAGTCTACCTCCACAAAATGTCCAGTTAGTAGTGGAGTCTCATGCTTGGTGATGGGGCCACTCCATTTTGGTATCTACTTTGCTGAAGCCAAGGCCAGCATCAAAGGCCACTGGCTGATCAAGTTTGTAGATGATTGCAAACTAGGTGCATTCATAGAATCTCCCAAAGACTCGAACTTCCAAGAAGGTCTGACACAGACTCATAACTGGTGCATACCTTTCAACTGTACAGATTTTTGCCTCCTATTTTCAGTCTGTTTTTCGTAAAATTGTAGTTTTCTGGCAAAATAGTGGCAAATCATTAAATACTTGAAGTTAGAAAATACTGACAGGCATTTGAGTTTCAGACTTCATACCCTTCAGAAAATTCATGCTAAAACAAAGCCTGTTATTCTATCACCTTTCTAAGTTTGTAAGTGCAATATTAAAAAAGTCCCTATTTTTGGGTCTTGGATCCACTTTTATTAATGACTTTGTCCAACTTTCTTGCTGTAAGAAGATGAGAGATATGAACTGGTGCCAGAGTCACGGTATAAAACTCAGTGGCAAAAAATGCATAATAGTGTCTTTTGTGAAGACACCCACCACTGGAAATTGTCACATTAAAAATACAACCCTATGAAGTGACCCTGTGGTCAGAGATTTGTGAACGTATGTTGAGAGTGACTTGACCTTTGACCATTGTATGTGTGTATGTGTGCTGTAGTAAGGAAAACATTTTGCGTTGCATAATTTATAAGCAAGAGTATGGATATGCAGTGTAGCAGGAAGTAAGATGGAAAATGAGCAGTTTGGATTCAGATCAGGATACAGCACAAATGACCCAATATTTGCAGTGAGATAAATTGTTGAGAAGAAGTTAGAGATGAGGAAAGAGTCCAAATGGGCATTTCTAGACTTATTGAAAGCATATCACAAGGTCCCAAGAAAACTGATTTGGGCAGTACTGAGGTCGTTCAAAGTGCCACAAACATTTGTAGAATTAGTACAGGCTATGTACAAAGACCCAATGACTCAAGTACGAAAAGTGTTTGGCCTCACAGAGGGGTTCCCAGTGGGAGTGGTTGTACACCAGGTTTCTGCTCTGAGCCCACTGCTGTTCATACTGGTGATGGACTACATTAGCAAACAGGTTGGGGGGGAACAGATCAACAAAGTTTCTGTATGCAGACTATGTGACATTACAGGCCGAGAGGAGAATGGAATGCAAAACTCAAGGCACATGGGATGAAACTAAGCATAGATAAGACAGAGGCAATAGCAGCCAACTGGGGAAATCAGATGAAGCTGAGAAATGAGATAGAAGGGAAGACAGTGGAACAGGTAAAACAGCTTCAAGTATCGGATGGGTGGTTGAGGAGAAGGGAAGTCTGAATGAAGAGGTCAGAGCTAGAATTAGAGGCTCTACAGTCAACTGGCATCGAGTCTAAGCTGCAGTCTATGACAGAAGAATGCCATAAAAGTTATAAAATAAGGTGTATAAGACAGTGGTGCGACTAGTACTACCATGTGGTACAGAAACCTGGGCAGTAAAGGCAGCAGATGAAGATGCTAGAGGTGATGGAAATGAAGTTCCTGAGAAGGGTGGTAGGATGCACTGTATGGGACAGACAAAGAAATGAGGACATAAGAGCAACAGCCAAAGTAGCTCCAATTGCAGAAAAAAATTAAAGTGAGCAGATTACAGTGGTTTGGACAAATGTGAAGAAAAGTTGAAGACAATCTGGTGAAGAAGATTTGGTACAGACAGGAAGAAGGTAAGAGGAAATGAGGGCATCCAGCAAAGAAGTGGATGGATTGTGTGAAAGAAGATCTACGATAATCAGGCATGAGTGTTGAAGAAGGCAGGAGTGTGGCAATGAATCATGAGAGATGGTGACAGTTAACATGATACCCCAACCCCATGTAGAAAAATGAGAAAAAGGGGGCTGATGATGATGGTATGGCATCTAGGTCCAAAGTTATTATCGTTCCATTGGTCTAATGAATGCCAGATACAATCATTGAGTACAATACCCCCTTCGGTATTTACCTGACCAGGCATATACAACAACTGGAGTGCCCACAGAGGTTGCTCACAAAATGAATACATGGTATAAATAACATGTCCTATGCAGACCGCCTCAAAGCCATATCCCTGTACACCATCTCTTACAGACTACTGACAGGTGATCTATGCCTTGCCTTCAAAGTATCCAGCTCTTAAGGATGTGTTGCAGATCTGTAAAACAAATCTCATTAGAAACACCTGATGTAGGAACTAAACCTCATCTGCAACATAAATAAGACATGTTGGAGGGATAAGTATGTATCTTAGATACTACCCATTCTTTGGAACAGGCTTCCCATCCATGTGAAGCAAAGTTTCTACCTGCACTTATTCAAGACAACTTTGATCAGTGGATGGAGAGCTGTAAATTTACCTGTGGTCTGCCACATTGCTTGATCACTCACATCCAGGCTATACCCCAAATGACTGGTATAAAAACCTGTCAAATACATTTGAAAAGCATAATTAAGCTTAAAAAGGCCATTTAGGGCTATTAGCCTAGTAACTACCTATGAACCTATGACCACTGCATTAAGGAAAGGGCAAATTCTTAAATCCCCACTGCACTGCCATCTTACACACACATAAAAAGATGGTATATGGGATCAGCCAATTTTCAGTCACACATGCTGACTTTTTCATTTCAACAGACTTCACATTCAACCAATGGTGGTATAAGATATATTGATAGATACAGGTATAGGTATAGATATAATACATAGACAAGGAAGATATGATGGTCGATTTATTAATACCTACACTAAGTGTACACTAAGTGTACACAACCTGTATTCAAGAACATCCCTACCACATTTATGTGCTTTCTAGTCACTCAGAAAGATTACAGTAAGTGTACATGTAGTCTAAACTTGGCGGTAACCTTTATGAGTCCCCTTCGATATTTAAGGCTGCAAGAAAATCAGTAGGAAAACTAAAATTAGGAGGAAGAATGTGTGAGTTTTGCTTGTGTTGTCTGTCACTCAGAATGTTGTACACTTAGTGTGCACTTAGTTTAGGTGTTAATAAATACCAGGGAATAACTTTATACCACACACAACTTCATTTTGCTCAGAAGGATGGAGCACGCATACTGTCAACATGAAGAGGCACCTTACTTCATCCAGGTGTATAGGCTTTGTTCTACATAGAATTCAAGGGAATGAAAGGGTCAGTGAGAGCATTGCAAAAGGACAGTGATCAGCCTCAACCCCCAAACCCAAGGTCGTAAACCTTCACAACCTGAAAAGACTGTTCTATCTGTTCCTGTAGGCTTACAGGTAGTTACTACACTTTAGTGGCAGCTCATGCTATTGGATTGCAGGACTGCAGCTCCCCCCCCTCAGCTGTAAAAAGGAAATGAAAAAAAAACAAAACAATTTAGTGTACGTTTCCTGAACTCAGACTGCTGGAAAAAGAAAAAAAATAATTTAGAGTGTCCGGACCATTTTTATGAACTCAGACTGCTGTAAAAAGAAAAAAATAATAATTTAGAGTAAGTGTTCCCAAACTCGGACTGGTTAAACAGCAGTCTGGATTTGGAAACAATGCATCAAACTGCAGATGCCCCAGAAGTCTATGCAGTTACAACTGCATAGACTGGAAGGGGATCGGACTACAGCGTCTGCAGGCTTGATAGTTGTCAAGCCTGTAACTGCTGTTCTCATGGGACCTAGCTGCTCTTGCAGGACTGGGTGAAACTTTGCTTCTGCTCTCACAGGACCGGGTGAAACTTGCTTCTTAGTTTTTTGACCAATAAATTAAGTTTTCTCTGATTTCACAGAGGAAGTTGTTATCTTCACAGATGGAGTGAGTTTAACAACTACTACAGAGGACTGGGATTATCATGGAGGGAGAGTGAGTTATTTTTATTCCAGAGGCAAGGACTGTAGGGAGAGTTATTTTTATTGCTAGCTATTTCAAGGGAGAGTTATTTTTATTGCTAGCTATTTCATGTGTGTGTGTGTGTGTGTGTGTGTGTGTGTGTGTGTGTGTGTGTGTGTGTGTGTGTGTGTGTAAGGTGGCTAAAGACAGGCTCATGTCCTGTACCTTGAATGCAAATAGCAAAAGCCTGAGTTCTTTACCCACCACCACTTTTTAAAGATTTTTCAGAATTTTGCCTCATATTTTTGTTCTGTTCTGTTCCTCACAAAATCTGTGGTTTTCTGGATTTTAATTCAATAAGTAATGACAGACATTTGAATTTCAGACTTCATATTCTTCAGAAGGTATATGGTGATACAAAACCTTTTATTCTAGCAATTTTCTAAGTTTATAAGATCAATATTTGAAATTTGCCCCTATTTTTGGGGCTGTATTCCCTCATCATCCGCTTTATCCAGGTTTTTTGTGCTAAGAGGTTGAGCGCTATGGTGAGAACTGAATTCACTGAATATGCTTGGGGGTTGTATTCACTCATTTTTTGCTTTGTCCCGGTGTTTTGTGCAAAGAGGTCGAGAGCTATTGTGAGAACTGAATTCACTAAATGACAGCCATTTAAGTTGCAGTCTTCCTGTTTTTGCAGCAACAGCTAATCTGGCATAGTGAAATGTTGCTCTGACTGTAGTGCACAGGCTCATGGGTTCAAGACTTGGCAATGAAATGCATGGTGGTAACACAGCATTTTATTCTAGCAACTTTCCAAGATTATACAAGCAATGTTTAAAATGTGTCCCTGGTTTTGGGGATTTTGCCCCCCCCCACAATACATTTTGGCTTTTTCCAGATTTCTTGTGCTGCAAAGTTGAGAGATACAGTTGAGTGTCGAGTGGATTTTACAAGAAGCTGAGAGCTTCTGGGGAAGAGACGTTTAGTGTTGCTTATGCTGAGTCTGCTTGCTTTGTTAATAGTACAACAGGTAGTGTACTTGTTTTTGATGCAGAAGGTTGTGGGTTCTACTCCCACAGTATGTAGATGCATCGCTGATACTGTACTGTGTTGTACTTTTAAAGGAGGTGGGTGCTACAGTCCTGAGGATGTCCTCTTTGGTGGAGATACCTAGTAACTATGAACCTGTTATTAGTTTGCCATCCAGTTCCTATTGCAATATTACTAGCTTATCATTTTTTTAGTGTACCATAGGCAATGTATTCATCAAGGGCAACAGGCACTTTATTTGTAAATGAAACAATGAAATATAAAGTTGTTTGCTACCAGCAACCTCTTCATTAGTTGCAGATCTCGTTAATGTAGAATTATTTAGATGAATGGTGGATTGTAGAAGTTTGAGTAGACTTTTATGATGGAAATGTTCTGAATTGGGCAGTTTTGTCATTGTAGTGCATTTATTTTGTTTCATTGTTTACTAGAAAAATGTTGAAAACAATAAATTTAAAATGCCATCTAACATCTATACTGTATTATACAATATAATTTAATACAATCAGGAAGGTGTATCAAAGAACACATGTATGTTTTGTGTGCAAGGGGCCTATGATTTGAAAACAGCCCACAGTTAATCTTTATCTGCCACTGGCCAGATGTATTTTCTTTGAATGTGAGTTTCAATGCTGTTTCAATGAATATGAGTTTCAAGGGTAGAGAAGTTTTAATGATAAGTCTGTTTTCATTGTGAGACTACATTGCTTTGTTTAGCAGATGTCTATTAGTGTTTGTGCTGTAAAATGTAAAATAAAACTTTTAAATGAAATCCAAATCATTGTAGAAGTAAAGCAATATGCACATTACAGTGTCTATGGTGAATGGCACAAAATAGCCAAGTAATGGGACACTGGAATGGCTGCAGGGGGGAGGCCCCATTCAACCATAATTTTGTGAGGGGGAAGGGTGGCAAATTCAAAGACAGGCCCACCTGAACTATACCTCTCAACTGTCCAGATTTTCACAGAATGAATAGATTTTTGCTTATTTTTGGTTTGTTCATAAAAAAATTGTGGCTTTCTGGAAAATCATTTAGGAATGAAGTCACTAAATAATGACAGACATTGAGTTTCAGACTTAATACCCTTCAGAAAAATGATTGCTAAAGCAAGACCTATTATTATATCAACTGTTTAAGTTTATACATGAGCAATTTTTAGTACTGTTTGTATGTTCCCCCCAATATATTTGGCCTTGTCCAGATTTCCTGCATTAAGAGGTTGAGAGGTACATGCAAATACATAGTTTTATAGAATTAGGTATATCCAAACCTCTCAGTTGTACCCAATTTTGGCTCAAAATATTACTCTCCCCCTAATAATCTCTCAGCAAAATGGCAATTTTGGAAGAAAATGTGGAGGCTTTACAATTAATAAATAATTGAATTGATCAGCATTATAGACTACTTTTATTTCAGAAATGCATGTAGATTCTCTTGTTTCGTCAGGTGCTCACCTTAACACTACTAATATTAAAAAAGTGCCCTTTCTTTGACAGGTTCCCAGCTATATTGTGTGGCTATTTTATATTTTTGCATCACATTTTTAGTCTGTTTTTCATAAAATTGTAGTTTTCTGGATAATTAGTGGCAAATTATTAAAGATTGAAGTTAGAAAATAATGACAGACATTTGAATTTCAGATTATATACCCTTCAGAAAATTCATACTAATGCAATATCTACTATTCTATTATCTGTCTACGTTTATAAGGTCAATATTTAAAAATTATAGTTATTTTTGGGCCTCTGTCCCACTTCTGTTTATGGCTTTGTCCAGATTACTTGCTCTGAGGTTGAGAGGTATGACAAATGTGTCAGGGCCATCACCATCAGCCAGAGACATTTCAAATTGTGACATACTTGTTGCACTCCACTCCCCCATGTAGTGAGTCTGGATGTGTCCAAGCAAGGCAAGGAGCAGTTATGCAGTGTGAATGTGTAGAGTATCCCCCCATCCAATGTAGACACAAGTACTACAGTGGCTTTTCATCTGTCCTTGAATTTGCAGAATGTTCTGGTTTTCTGTCATATTTTTATACTGTTGATTTATGCTTATTATTATTCAGAAAATGCATGTTGTTGCAGTCCCTGTTGCCTTGTGTTTACGTAGCAAGGCTTTAATGACCATCAGGTAAGCTTGTCTGAGATTGTAAGATGCAAGTAAGCTTTAATAAGCATACTGTTAAAAAATTGCCAACATTGAAAGCCTTTTTGTTGTTGCCATGCAGAGAATATTTACATAACTAAATAACGTATATAGATATTGAAATGCATATGACAGTATTTGTAATAAAGGGCAGGATTACAGTATTTTCAGAAGCTCATTACATTTGTTGGAGACTTGCAGTCATCTTTGCAGGCTTTATCCATAAACTAAACAGAATGCCAATGCGTGGTCCATAATCTGTGCAGTAATCCTTTAAGCAATTTATCTTGAGCTTTTTTCTTGTTTGCTATTCAATTTTTACTTTGATCATGTTTTCCCCATGGCACAAGTAAATATTGTCAGGCAGCAGGTCTTTTTGGGATAAAAAACATTTTTACAACTGGGGATATCACTCAGATTGCTACTTTCAGCATGTTACTTGGTACTTTTATAAAGCTGAATATAAATTATAATTGGAAGTGCAGTGCAAAGAGAAGTGGTTTGAGTTGACTGCTGCTTGTTTTTTACACTTGATTTTGACTGGCATTCCAGTAATGTATTTAAAAAATAATTAATTTTTTTCTTCCCTTGCAACCTTTTTGTTTCCATCTAGATATTAAGTAAGCTGTCATGTAGCCAATGCATTAATTTTTTTTTCTTCTACACTTCATTTTGTCTTGATTGGACTCTCATAATGACGGTTTGGCACCCAGGGCTGCGTATCTAATTAAAGTCCACATTTTTGTGGTTTTAAGCATAGCCCTGCCCCTTTCTAGTTGGTCACACCTCTTCCCCTTGGCCCCACCCATTCGGCTGCCTCCTGTAGCCCCCATTGATTTGAAGTCACCAAATGCCACTGCTCTACTTGCAGTCCAGGAGATCATTGAGGAGCCTAGCCCCAAACTCCCACTGTTTGGTTAGCTGACTTACTCAAGGTCTCACAGTAGGCAAATTAGGGTTGAGGGAATGAAACTCTGCACCATAGGAACTATAATTAACATCCTTAAACTTATATGCCAACTGTCAGGCTAACTGTCTTAGATTTATTTTGCTAACTATCTTATCAGTACTTATCTCCACTTAGCAGCATTTGTAGTTATATGCCTGTGGCAATGTGTGTGCATTCTGTTTCTGGGTTTACTACACATTGATAGATTTCTCCTTTGCATTTTTCCTGTCTTATTTAAAGTTTCCTTAATTGGAATAACATTTTATTATTGCTGTATGCTGGCTGCTGTGTGGGTTTGAAATTTACTTGCCAGTTATTTTCCGTGAACTTTGCAATGGTGATTCTGTTAGCTCTTTTAGCCTTATGATATGGGTTCATACTAGGCTAACTGCACTTGTGAGTCATTTTAAGCCTAACTAATTATCCCATGTGAGTATCAAATCTTGCACCTTGTGTCATTAAGGTAAACATCTTAACCATTATGACAACCTGCCTCCTTATTGGAGGGTTTGATTGCGCTTATGGAAGTACATCATCTTCTCAAGGTGCCATCACCATGAAAATAACTTTCTTGTTTGAATGGCGGTGCTAAAGCACACATTTTACTTTTTGGAGTATCTAAGCTGTATTTTAGGCCCTGATGTCCCATGCTGCCATCAGTTATTGATGACTCATGTTTTGGCATCTTGGAGACATTTTCTTCTTACATTGTTGCATTATGTTGTGATTGTACTCCTTTGATGTATGTTTATTTTGGGAAGTAGTACATATGCAGACATTTTGGGCTTCTAGTATTTCATCTGCTGACACTTGCATGTTGTGCTGACTTGAGGTCTCCTTACTTGGATAATTCTTGACTTCTGCAGGTTGTGCTTCAGCTCACTGGTACAGTGGGTTCTTTCTTTTGAATTCATTATTAATTTAAAACAAAATGTATACACAGACCCAAAAGCTGTGTGAAAAGGTAATAATAAGTTGAAAGATTTTGCCAAGGGCTCAAGCTAAAACAAACAAAAGTGGGGCAAAAGGATAGCCTGATTAACCTTACACTGAGGAGCAAAAATTGCAAGGATCCAGTGTAACCACAGAACTTGAATCGATATAAATCCCTCGGTGACCCTGTATCAGAGAATACAAGAAATTAATTCTAACAAGAATTGAGAGTAAATAGGGCCATTAATTATATATGATTTTTTCTTTAAACAACTCAAAACTTCTGAGCCCTTTGACATACTCATAGTGCAACTTTGTACCCACAGTGCAGCTTTGAGGATATTAGTTTATGTCATCCTGCCCTGCACAAGGCCAGCTTAATCCTGGTGAGTTACAGCCAAATAATATGGCTGTAAACAGACAGCCGGTGCTGCCGTAAGAAGTTTATAGTCAGCAATTTGGAGAGCTATGGGCAGATCCAGAGATAATGGATGTCTGCTGTACATCAGTCCAGGAGAAAGAAGCCAGTGTGTCCCAGGACAGGAACAAACACTATGAGACAGTACATAAATACAGGCTAATCAAAGTGTTCTAATAATAAATGGAGGATGAAGCATTCAAAGCTCTGTCTGGAGTCCAGCTAGTCCACATGTTTTCATTGTTTTAATTGTGAGATTCTGAGTATTAATTATTCCTTCATTAAAGGAAAATCATCTGCATCAACTGCTATGCTTTCTACATAGTGCTATGATTTCAGCCTTCAGATTTTGATTTTGGTTTACTCCTTCAGTATTTACTTATTAACGCCATAATGGCCGAACTGCTTCAAGGTGCAAACATTCTTAAATAAAATATACTGTAATGAGTGTAAAAATTGTTCCAGACTAGTAAATAGATATCACGATGATGACATCACAATGATGGCGTCATGATGATGACATATGGTGTTAGTGGGACTTGCCTCTGTGCTTTGTGGATAGCTGACTATAAACCTAATGATTCATCTCATAGTACTGGATCCACAGAAGATCCAGATCATTTCCAGTCTTGATGTCAATGATAGTTTGAATTTCAGTTTTAAGTAGCTGAAATTTTTGTCAGAATGGTTTACAATCACAAGTCACCATTTTGAATTGCAATTAGAGATATTGCTCCTGCAAGTTTAGGATATTCATATTTCTAGATTTTCAAAGCCTATCTGCCATAGATGAATACCAACAAGTAAGAAGGTAATGAGTAGGAAGCAGAATTTTTAAATTTCTTAGACTAGACAGCAAACAGAGTCCTTATATTCAGTCATACTGGTATAAAATGCAGTAAGTCACTAACATGTGAGTGGTGAAAGGTGAATGGGTCCAATTGCATCGTTAGGGAACCATAATCAGAATGAAGTTCTTATTTTGGCTTTTCCCAGTTAGGGGTCGCCAGAGCGGAACTTCAGTCCGCTAATGATTGGCAGTAGATTTGTTTACAGGTGCCGAGGTGCCAGCTTGATGCCCAACCTTCAATGAAGGCATGCCCATTCTATGCATGTCTTTCGAACGCTACTTGACCGCGGGGAGAACATGCAGACCCCACACAGAAGGAGCTCCAGCCAAGAATCGAACGGGAGAACCTCTTGCTGTGAAGCAACAAATAATCAGAATGATGATGAGGAGTAAAAGAAGCAAGGAAAGTCAAATCTTGATCCACAAAATTGTGTTAGTCCTGCTGAAAGTCTCATGACATGAACAGTAATGACTAAATTGCTTGGAACAAGGAGGACTTATGCCCAAATAAACTAGTTACGTATAATAAGACCATAAAGCTAACACATTTTTTACTATTTTTGGCTACCCCATAACTGGCCATCAGCTACTATCATGGCTTCCGCTCAACCACTGGGTCTACTTAATCTACCTATGTCTCCATCAGGCTAAGCTTGGCACATGTCTTGGGGTGCTAAAGAGATTAGGGTACCATTGGCTGGGTCATACCATTGCTGGGAAGCAATTTTGACCTAATTCCATGCCTCATGCATGCAGTCATCATATTTCCAGGAGATTAGCATCCAGTGGTCTTCATGGTATCTCATCTATACCACAGCATGTGACTTAGCCTGAGTGTAGCTCCCCAAAGTACAACACCTCACAGACCTCCACCAACTGTGATGGTGTTTTAAGTGCATTCACTGCCCCCCAGGATGGACGCAGTTATATTCCATGCCATGTCATCAAGTGTCCAAGCCACTAATTAATCCCTGTCCCCTGGGTTATGGTCAGGACTTTATCCCTCTCCTCTACCAGTGGTGACTAAGATGTTAACAATCTGTAAAGCATTGAGAGCCAAAGGAAGTTGCGTATGCTGAGCCTCTTACCAAAGAGAGACTATTAGTATTTCAGTTTAGTAAAAATATAATAGACTTGTTTCCTCAAATACAAGTTTATCTTACTATCACTTAAATGGAAGCCTGTTTAAGAATAACACTCATTAGAGCTCTCTTTACCTTAATCAGCAATGAACTATCCACCAATTAGCCTGTTTCAGTTATAGTTAGAAAAAAAACCTTCTATCTTGCCTAATTCTTTCCATAGATTATATTCTCCAGGTTCAAGAATATAATGACTCTCTGTTCTTTCCTCATCAGACCAATCAGAGAATGCAGTCTGCTGTTTTGTAATTTGCCACTCCAAACCCTTTACACAACTGGAAAAACTGCAATATTTTTGACTAAAAAAAACCAAGGGCTAAGTTCCCTTCAATACCCACAGAGACTAACATCTCCCTCATTTTTCTTAGTCCCATACCAGTTTCTACATAGTAATCTCTGCCTTACTTTCTGGGCAATAAAATATGCTGTCATTCTAGGCCCGTTTCACCTAAGAAACAATGCTAAAAAAACTCACTGCAATGACACTAACCTTCATTGCAAAATAAATAAAACAACATGGAGAGCTAGGGTTCTTCATTCAATGAATCTCTAATCTATGAAAGAAGCTCCCAATGCACGTCACTCCAATATATTGGCCTCCTTCAGGTTTTCCCTTGACTGGATGTACAGTCTTAAATTTACTCCTGGAGTAAGCAATATGATCCTCACTGTGTGGGGTGGAAAATCCCCCCACTAAAAGCTCTGGATTGTATAGTTAGTCCCTATTTGGTTTCCCAGGTTACCTGCCTTGTAAGAACCATTGAATCAATGAACCTAATGTTTGTTTTATTTTATTTATTTATTTTACATTTGTTTACCAGGAAAGTCCATCTGGGCAGGTTGCTCATTTTCAGCAGATTCCCGGGAAGAAAAACTCCACAAACAACAGTAAACTGCAACAATTATTTAGAATAGTACAGACATTGTAAAAATAAATATCATGAAAATTAGGAAGACTGCAAATCCAGCATATGACATACAAAAGGGAGAACATAGAGAGCATAACATAAAATGCATTAATGTTTTACACAGATTCAAATGAGTACAGAAAAGTCAACATCTGGTGCATTGTATTTATACACGTCACCATTGTATGCTTTAGCATAGACTGAAATACATTGTTGTTATACACAATTCAGTTGGTTTGCTTAGTGGAATTTAAGAAGCCCAGGTAATGACATTGCTGACATGCTTGATTCTTTTGTTACAATGTCATTTTCGTATATAATGTTATTTACACATTATTCATTGAACTGAGGTGCTATCAGGTAGTCAAATATGTAAGAGACGTGGGAAAATACTTAGAGATGATAGAGAGGGGAAACACTTTGAGATAATGTAGAGTGGTCTAGCTAGTTATTAAGGTCATACTTTTGAGGACATATGCATTATTATGGCATCTAAGAGATACTGTTATAGGATTAGTATTGTAGGTTTGCCTTTTTGTAGAGAACAGAATAATGTGGATAATTGTGTAAGTAGTTTAGCCTGGCTCGGTGCAGTTACATATACTTGAGCTAGCTAAATGTGATTTGAGGAGATTTTTGAAGATGAATTTAACTGTAGTTCTGATGTTATGGGGTACGGTGTTCCAGATTTTAGATATATAGTTGGAGTAAAGGGAGTCACCTGCACTATTTTTATAATTTTAATGTTCCACATAAGGACTAGTATCACCTTAATTCTTTCCTGAAGATATGAATAGAGTGATCAGGTGTCCCTGATCCCCATCAAAGAATGAAATAGGTAGTATAAAAGATCAGAACTCAAAGTAAATCCCTGGCTCTGAGGCCTATTAAGTACCATCAATGGTGACAAAGGTAGCCAGGACTAGAAAGGCATGAAAGCTTCAGAGTACCAATAGGGCAACACCAAGTTTCTTAGATCCATGGTCCAAGGAGGTAGTGAGCATATAACTCACAATGGATACTTTAATATGCTAATTGGTAGACATGTGATCCTCTTAAGAGCAAAAAGATTCATAGAAGACAGCCAAAGGGATACAAAATAGGGTGTATCATTTAACATTAAACATATGTCATTGATACAGACACTTACCAGCTTCATCAATCAGTCAATTCGCAAATACATAACTGAGCCACATCCTTATGTCCCGAACTAAGTTGGATGTCTAGCAACCTCTCCAATGCCCACAGCTCTACTGAATCCCAAAAGAAGGTAGCAAGTATAAACAATATGACTATAGGAGGATGAACTAAAGAATCCCAACAGGATTTAAGACATTCTAAAAAAATATATGCAAATTACTAAGATTACTTCCAAGGTAAAGCGGTATAAAATGCCCATTGCCCAGACACAAATGCTGCCAAAACACCATTGGGAGGAAAAGACTAGAAGATGGTCCACAGACTGACAGAGGAATCTGGAGCACTCTAGGCTGTAGAGATATATTATGCTCATTGATTCTAAGATCCAAATTCAAAAACATAAACACGGCAAACTTAGTACCAAATATACCCCTTAGAAACTAAACATTCTATTACAAAAGGTCATACAATTCAATCATGACAGGCTAACATGTAAAAATTAGTCAGGTAGAATGCTAAGTATATATAAAATTACTAGTACAGTTACACCTTTATCAGTTATATGAGAAAACACACACATTTAAGGAAACAAGGAATTCAAGAAAAGTTATTAATAGCAACATGAAAATGAATAATCAAGGAAAATGCCTAGCAAACAATGTTTTCACCCAAATAAAACTGCAAATAATTGAGCAATAATTGGCTTAACTAAACTCTCCAATAAGAATATTGTAGTTTTAAGAGCATGTTTCATGTATTTTATGTTTCTGTTTTTATGACTCAGTTTTGTGTATTATTGTTAACTCTGGAACTTTTCTCCCTGTCCTCCAATGAAAAGGAGATCAATGCCCACTCAGAATTTCCTGCAAACAAGGCAAATAAATTAATAAATAATGTTTCCATGCAAGCTAGCTTATAGCATAGAGAAAGAAATCTCTAAATATGTAGCAGGAGACCCGATTAGGGGTTCAGGCAGCTGTACAGGCTGACCAAGGGAGAATGCAAATGAGTGACCACTGCTGGGTCTCTCATCTTAGGGATGTGAGTCAGCTTGGCTCACTAGACAGGGTGACACCTAGTGGGAGCCCTAGGTCTTATCCAGTAAGAGTCATGCCAGCTAAGCTTGTGAGGTCATGTTTCTAAGCAGCAGTAGGCTGATTCCTTTGAGGAATGCAGTAGTGGACTTGGCAGAGCTGTTGAGTGGGAGGGGATTTTCCCAATGTGGAGAGCATAGTTATCCCAGAACGACCATGGCAATATCCCTAATGGAGGCCTGGGGTGTTCCCTCCTCTGGCTGTATGCAAGAAGTGAACTGAGATCTTACCCTATTTGCACATGATCTTCTTCTTCTTCTTTCAGCTTTTTCCCGGTTAGGGGTCACCACCTGTCCACTCATGATTGGCAGTGGAGTTTTACAGTGTCAAGTTGCCAGCCTGGCACCCAACCTTCCCCAGAAGGCACACACACTCAAGCACTCATGCCTAGGGTCAATTTGGAGTATTCAATCCACCTACAGCATGTTTTTGGGATGTGGGGGGAAACTGGAGCACCCAGAGATAACCCACACAAGGACATGCAGACTCCACACACAAGGCACCCCAGCCAAGGATTGAACCAGAGAACCTCTTGCTGTGAGGCGGCAATGCTAACCACTGCACCACCGTGGCCACCCACCCTATTTGCATATGATATGCTTCCCTTATTATACAAATTGGATCCTTCTATTCAGTGGGAGACTTTGTAGACCTGGCAAAGACTGTACGGCTATAAAAATAAATCCACCAAATTTATAACCTTCATGGGATATTTTGATCCCATTTTTTTTCCTTTTCAAGCCAATATAGTGTTAACTGGTAACTCCAAGGGCAGAACACAAACTAGGAAGGGATACACACAGCTGGAGAAGGACCTCAGAGGATGCACGTCTTTAAATAAATGCAAAGTTTATTGTGGTTAAGCGCTTTTCGTTTGTGTAATTACACAAACTTCTTCAGACAAAGTAAAACACAGAGTACCATCTATATATAGCAGCAAGGTCATTGGATAATTATCTATTCATAATTTAAAGACGTGCATCCTCTGAGGTCCTTCTCCAGCTGTGTGTATCTCTTCCTAGTTTGTGTTCTGCCCTTGGAGTTAAAAGTTTGATCTATGGCGTCTGGAGTCGAGTCCGATGATAATGGCACACTTTCTTCGAACAACTCTACAATTTCTAATGTTGGAACCGATTCGAACGGTCAGGTACTGTCTAAAAAGTGTGATTTCGAGAATGGCAAGTTTAACTCTTTGATTTTGCGCCTTGACGGCTTAATGACGCGTCTGGATTTCTTGGAGCGTCATCTTGATGTGCCTCGAGGTTCTCAGTTGCAGCGTTCTAACTCTGCTGGTACTGATACTGCGTTAAATGCAGTTTCAGCTTCTAACCAAGGATTTTTACCTAACTCTTCGGTTTTCGACATCCCTTGCGGGCAGAGGAGCATTCCGGCCCGTGTACCGAGTGGTAGTAACCATTTCCAACTACCATCAAACTGCAACAACTCTGGAATGGAGCGTGACGAGATATGGTCTTCCATTTCTTCTTGTAATGGAGCAACAGCAGTTTTACGCTCGAATTCAAACACAGGTCTACCACTTACAGGTACAGTTTCTAATTTTGTGCCAAAAGACATTTGTTCTTTTGACATAAACAACTGGATGGCTAGTAATATTGTTTTTGGGTCTAATATTAAAGAAGCAACCCACGTTAGCTCTAATTTGTCTAACGAGCACCAAGGAATAGCTATTAACCTTAAGGAACTTGACAAACTTTCAGTTAAATTGAGGAAAACTCAACTAGAAATCTCTTATTTTCAGGAATGTCTCAAGCATAAAATTGTTCCTAAAGGCTTGAGACATTCACAATACCCCACAGGGCTTGAAGTCAATTCTCTTTTCCACAAGGATTTAATAGAAATGTTTGACAGACAAGGTTTAGAACTGTTGGAACTAATGTCTAAGCATTATGCCCTGTCGGTTACTAAAATTACTAAATTGGTTTGTGACCTTGATGAAAAAATTAAACTCGATGCTGAATTTTCCCGGTACAAGTATGAATACAACAGGATTTTTACCAGCATCGATGAATATTTAAACAAACTCAAGGCCAACAAAGTTAAAAAACTGGATAGAGATTTAAAAGCTTATAATGAGGGTACCGCTTATCCCCGACCACCACCAGCTCAAGTATGGCAGGGACCAGTTTACACAGGTTCCTCTAGTGGGGCTAAAAGCAATATACCATCTAACAGAAAGTCCTACCATGTCACTGAAGGAGCGACTCCTGACATCATTAACTCAGACAAGCCAGTCCAATCTGAGTCAGGGAACATTGAACTCACTCAACACGGCAATGGGTCTGGTCACTATAATTTAAGATCTAATGACCCTAATTTTTTAGGGGCACGACAGAAACAGAAACAACAAACAGGTCTTTATTATCAGAGAAAGAAGCAGAAGTACAATTAACAAATGAAGTTTTGTTTTTTCCTAGAGTCTTAGACTATTCTGACACTATGGTTTCTCCTTTTGTCAATGAACTCTTAAAGCATGACTGTGTTAGTATACTACCTAACAGTGTACCAACTTTCGACTGTTTATCTTGTAATGCATCAACTTCTGATATTTTAGCTTGTACTGATGATGAGAGATCTACTACAAGATCTGTTATCCCTACCATATTGTTTAATCAGTGTGGTGATTTTAAAGTATACAATTTTTCTTCTGTGGAAGTGTCTGCTGACTTGGTTGAATTACTCGCTAAGGGTAACACATATGTACCTCCGTCAAAACTTGATGTGGTGAAAACAATAATTGATTTAAAACTTTTTACTAGGAAACTCAATTTAAATTTAATGTTGGGAAACTCAGTCATAACTAACAATAACAACTTTAGGATTCCTAGTACCTTTAATCCACCATTACACCCTTTACTACAAATTTTCGAGCTTGTATGTGAACTTCATATACGAAATCAAGCCCAGACCAGACAGTTTAAGCGTTCTTACAACAATAACTTGTTGAAAGAAAAGGAATGTCTTGAATTTATTCAGCTAAACGACATCAGGCTATGTAAACCCGATAAGGGAGGTGGGGTAGTCATTTTTGACAATTGTGACTACAACAACAGGATCCTTGAAGTTTTGCATTCACCTTCTTATGTTGAAAGCTCACTGTCTGAAACAAACAAAGCTTATTCAACAATTAAAAATGTTATAGAGGACATGTTTATTGAAGGTAGTATTCCCCAACACATGTACAACTATATGTTCACTTCCTTCCCAAAATTTCCTCGATTTTTTGGGATTCCTAAGATTCACAAAGATCTTACTAACCCACCAATGCGCCCATTAGTTGACGGTCGAGGATCCCCCACCTATCCATGTGCGAAGGTCATCGACTCCATCCTCCAGAAATATTTGGTCAACTTGAAACAAATCTGTAAGGATTCCTGGATGTTTCTTAACAGGATGAACCAATTACATTTTAATCCAAGATATAATTTTTTAACTATAGATGTCAAGGACCTTTACACTTGTATCCCACATGATATAGCCTTAGAGTGGGTTGCTGAAGTTTTAAAGCACCATGGTTGTAACTCAACAGAAAATAGATTGGTCCATGACTTATTAGATCTAGTCCTGGAGCACAACTACTTCACATTTGTAGAGAATTTTTACCTTCAGAAAGTGGGTGTTGCCATGGGTTCTCCATGTGGGTCGAGTGTGGCGAACATTGTTATGGCCCAGTGGGAGCACTTGTTCGTTTTCAATAACTGTGCGTTTTCTGACCAGTTTATTTTTTATACTCGTTTCCTTGATGACATTTTCATTTTGATGGATGGTGACAGTTCCTTGTGTGAGTCTGTAGTGGATTATTTTAATTCCACTACTAATTTTTTGACTTTCACATACTCTTTCAGTGTTGATTCTATTTCCTACTTGGATGTTCTTTTGACTAAAGATTTCTCTTCTCAATTACTTACAGCTTCTATATTTAGAAAAAATACATATTGTAATTCATTGTTACATTTTTCTAGTTGTCATCCACTCCATCAGAAACGGGCTATTGTCAAGGGTCAACTTGTTCGTGCAGCCCGTATAACCACTTTAGATTACGAATTTAACATCGAGTGTTTGTTCATTAGAGACTTATTTGTCCATCGTGGTTATCCTGAGCATATGGTAGACGAAATTATCGACGAAGTTTCTTTTAAACGTCACAACCAAATTTTCGTGCCCATTTTAAACAATCCATTTTCATTAAATAATAGTTTTGTTATTAGTCCATTACCTTTTGTTGATTCACCAATTGATACTTTGAAAAGAAATAGTGTTACTTCATTCATTACGACCTTCAACCTTAACAGCAGAGACTGCTTCCAGATTTTATTGAAAAACTGGGAAATTTTTAAAAATGATAAAAGTGTCTTTGCAAGTGTTGGTGAGCGCCCCTTTGTGACTTATAAGAGAGGTAGAAACCTTAAAGCCTTCTTCGAACAACATCTAAAACCCCTAGTGCAAATAGCTGGCATGTTTAAATGTCAGTCTTGCAAGTACTGTTCGTACATTATTGAATCTAACAGATTCAACATTAACAACTTTCAATACCATTTAAAGCTGAGAGTTAATTGTAACTCTAAAATGGTGGTCTATTTAGCTCAATGTCAGTCCTGTTTAGCTTACTATGTAGGGAAAACTGAGAGAAGACTTCGTGACCGTGTGTATGAACATCTGTACGCTATTAAAAAACAGAAAGTTGATAATGCGTTGGCTAAGCATATAGTCCAGTTCCCTAACCATAGTTTTAAATTCACCATAATAGATCAAATTTCTCAACTTTAGAGGTGGTTCTGATTCACTTAGACTAGATGAACTTGAACTTTTGTGGCAGATAAGGCTAAATGCCTATAATGTTCCAGGTCTGAATGAAAGTTGTTCCATTAGTTGTATTTTGAAATTAAAAAGTCTAGAGAGATGAATTAAGATAGGTTTTCAGTACTTAGATTTATAATATTTTTTTTATATACATACATAATTAATTTTATACATATTGAACTGTTTTTGTATATATCTACCTTGATTGAAGTAGTATATAAATTATTATGTACAACTACTAGTTTTTTTAAAAACATACACATTTTATTTTGGCAAATATTTTTATTTTTATTATTTTTTATTTTTATTTTTAGTTTTATTTTTATATACACATTCTATTCTTATATACACTTTGTAGTGAGTGTTATCCTGAAGGTGCCATTCTTGAATTATGTTAGTTGAAATAAGCTTTTGCTTTTTAAGCTCTGTTGAAATTGCGTTTTTAAAGTTATAAAAACACATGTATGTCTGTTTGTTTGACTGTTTCTTTTATTTGTATTTAACTCATTATGAGTAATGAATAGATAATTATCCAATGACCTTGCTGCTATATATAGATGGTACTCTGTGTTTTACTTTGTCTGAAGAAGTTTGTGTAATTACACAAACGAAAAGCGCTTAACCACAATAAACTTTGCATTTATTTAAAGACGTGCATCCTCTGAGGTCCTTCTCCAGCTGTGTGCATCTCTTCATAGTGTTAACTGGCACATTCCAAATATTAAATATCTTTGCATTCTTTTTGTCCCTGCGGTTACTAGGAATTTAACAACACCTGGGGTGCAACTATACTGGATCTGGTTTT
This sequence comes from Protopterus annectens, assembly GCF_019279795.1. Classification (NCBI taxonomy): domain Eukaryota; kingdom Metazoa; phylum Chordata; order Ceratodontiformes; family Protopteridae; genus Protopterus; species Protopterus annectens. The sequence continues at coordinate 662,141,992 of NC_056751.1, read as the reverse complement.
TACTAATATGGGAGAGTGCTGCACATCCAGTAGTGTAATGTCTTCTCTGGTAAGGTCAGACCACAAAATGGTCTCCTTTCCAAGGAAAAATAAAACTTGGAACCCCAGCTAACCCTGGAATATTCAGGAACTACTCTAATGCTAACTTACTTTTAAGGGATAACCTGGCAAAATTCCTATTCCCCATAAACCCTGAGCACACTGCTGACTACACTGAACTGTTCACAGAAACCCTATACAAGTATTTTAATAGCTGTGTAGAGACAGCTGTACCCAACAAGAAGTACAGAACTAACTCAGAAAACAAGCCATTCTGATGGAATCACATCAGTAAGCTGTATAACAGGAGGAAGAAAATCATGGCAAAATTAGGAGGTGCAGCACACAGCAAGATATAACCACTTTTAATAAACTACACAAATAATTCAGAGGACAAATAAAGTCTACCAAAGCCAAATTTGAGGTAAGTTTGGCTTCCCAGGCCAAGGATAACTAAAACATTCTCTAGCTATGTCCGCAGCCACAAAGGCAACACATAATTGCTTTCAGAGCTCATTATAAATGGATCCAGCTACACTGAGCCAGAAGATATAGCAAACCTACAGGCTAACAAATTCAGCTCCAACTTTACCCCTCTCTCCCCCTCAACCTTCCCTCAGGAAATACCATCAAATATAACTACCCCCTTGTATCACTAGTGAACAGGTCCTTAATGCTCTCTAAGGCCAAGAACACTATATCAATGGACCCAGACAATATCCTAGGATTCCTTCTAAATATTATGAATCACAAACTATCAGGACCTCTGGAATTAGCCTTCTAACAGACTTCGTGCCTCGTGAATTGAGAACGGCAATGGCCATCTCTCTTCACAAAGGTGGCCCATCCACAGACCATGGAAACTACAGACCCATAAGTCTGACTAGTCTCATATGCAAAGCCATTGAAAGAATTATCATGGAAATGATCAATAAAGACATACTCAGCCTGACAGACTTCTTTGAGAAGGTTGCCAAAGCAATAGATAAGGGCAAAATAGATCACACTGCCTACCTTGACCTGGCCAAGACATTTGACACAGTACTCCACTCAAGCAGGTACAACCCCTTATGCCACCCAGTAGATAACCAGCTAGCTCACAGATGGGACCCAGGAGGTTAGATGTGGGGAGTTCACCTCTACAAAGAAGCCAGTCACAAGCTGAGTCCCTCAGGAATCAGTCCTAAGATGGGTCCTTTTTGGAATTTACTTCTCTGAAGTCAGGGTCAATGCCAACAGCTTCTATCTGACTACATTTGCAGACTGCAAATTAGGAGCTGTCATTGAATCCCCCACTGACACAAATGTTCTCCAGGAAGGCCTGACACAGACAAACAGCTGGTGTCAGAGCCATGGACTAAAGCTAAATGCCAAGAAATGCATAATAGTATCCTTCAGGAAGTCATCCATCCCTGGTAACTATTATGTTGACAACACACCCCTAAGAGCTGACCCAGTAGTCAGGGATATGGGGACACACATAGACAGTAATCTAGCCTTTGACCATCACATGTCTACAGTAGTGAGGAACTCATTCTATGTTGTGAAAACTATAAACAAAGGCATGGCATCTATGTACAAGGAAGTAATTGTTCCACTGTATTCAGCATTCATCAGACCTATCACTGAGTACAATGCCCCCATTGGTATGTACCTAACCAGGCATATCTAGTAAATGGAACACCCACAGAGGTTCCTCACTAAAAGAATACATGCTATAAGGAACATGTCCTATGTAGATCACCTAAAGGTACTATTCCCGCATTCTGTCTCCTACAGACTGTTGAGGGGAGATATATGCCAGGCATACAATGCATTGTCAGACTCTATTTTGATGGACCTCTTGCATATTCCCCCCAAAAGAAACAGCACCAAAATTATCCATTCTAAAGACTTAAACCTTACCTGTGATATAAGTAGGACCTACTGGAAAGACAAGTATGTATCACAGATACTATCCCTTCTCTGAAACAGGCTTCCCATCCTTGTGATACAGAGTTCCTCCCTAAGCCAATTCAAATGTATCTTGGACAATTCGAATGGGAACAGGAAATTCATCCCTGGTTTGGCACCTATGTCTCCAATTGACACAGGCAGCCTGTACATGTTTCATCTCCCAAGCCCCTGCTTACATTTACAAAGGGTACGAGAATGTTTCAGATTTAGGATGCATGGCTAGGCTTAAAAAGGTCCTTGTGGTCATTTGCTTACTAGACACCTAGGGACCTATGTACCATTTGATGCAGTTTGAAATAACCAACTGAATGTAGAATTGTTTTGTTCTTGTGTGAAGATAGTTTTTATTCTGCATCCTTTCCTTCTTCCTAGTGAGCAAATTCAGAAATCAGTTAGGGAGTTGCTAGCATTTTTTTGTTACTAGGTCATCCACATACAAGTACTCCTTTGTATTACAATTCTAAAGATACAGAGGGTGTCTTTGTATCTCTAGCTTAGTTGTTATCAGGACAATTTTGTATGGATTATTTCAAACTGGTACAACATTTTAAATGAGTCCTCCTCACTGCCTTTTCTTTCAATTTAATAATGTTGCATCCGAGTGTGTAATTTCTACCACTGGTCAATCTGCTTATAAACATTAGCTTATGCTGGATCTTTTTGAGGTTTTCTAAATATTAAAGCAGTTATATTTTCTTCATACATAAATACTAAATTCTCATTGTTTCGGTCTTCTTACTTCACTTAAACTAAATGGGACTTGGCCCTTTCTGCTGTTCTCTAGGATGGTTTTACTGGGTCTTCCACGGCTTTGATTATTTTCCATTTAGAATCCTGAGGAGGCAAGACCTTTAACATTGTTGACTCAGCCATTAGATCAGATTGTGAGGTTTTCTGAGGATATGAAGTGACCTTTTGTGGGTAGCTCATATGATTTCAGTTTTAACAGTGACGACATTTCCTGAGGATGCAAATTAAAGATTCACCTTCTCAAGTTCTGAGGGCAAACTGTATTTTAAGCAGCCTTTCCAAAGTGTGTTCCATAATTGCTCAAATGTTGTATGATGCAGGTCACAAACGTAAGCTTATTTTTTTTTTTTGCAATTTTATAAGAGTGTAATGTTACTGTTACATTGACAGCTGTATTTGTTGTTATAGATTGCAATGCTGTTCCAGTATGTTTTCAGTTGGCCTTAATTTAGTACTGAATGAATTCTCAAAATATCACATAAATATTCATTTCCACCATAGCACCATCGATGACTTCAATTTTTGTTGTCTTTATCAGTTTTTACATTGGTAAGCAAAATGATCTATAACACAATTTTCAGCTTTGACCTGGCAAAACATACAAGCATATTTAGTATAGACATTTTTTTAATAACTTAAGGTCATAAATCATGGATGAGGAAGGATAAAAGAGGGAATGCAAAGGAACTAAGAATGTAAAAGGAGACCTTGTGAGGTATCATATGCAGACATGTATCATGTATATCAACTAACAACATCATAAGACAATTGAAACATTTCTAGCAGATTTGCAGGGAAGACTTTAAAACTGCAAAAGTGAATCACAGTTATACCCCAGATGAAAAAGTTAACAGAAAAAGCCAATCACTTTCAAATTATATTTTTCAAATACCATCAACATACACACTCATCTTGGTCTAAAGGTAAATTTGCATGCTACCTGATTAATCTCAAATGTAGTGCTTGTTTCAATTAAGTAACATCTTTAACAGAATTCCATAGGTTATGGATTTATAAAAATTCCTAATTCTAACCCTGAGTCTAACCCTAATCCATTCCTGATGTTTAATGTTATCCCCTGTATATTTACATTATCAATTACTAATATCATCAGACTTTGCAGAAATGAACTCTATGCAATCTTTGCAGTAAATGATGTCTTTTAACCTAATGGCACTGCCATTTGCATCTGCGAGACACACCATGTCACCATGTCTAAATATTTCATGAACCGTAACATCAGACTTGTTAAAATAAAGAGCTTATTACAGGATTTCTTGTTTGTTTTATGCCATTCTCATTTCTCACCCCCTATGCCCTACATGCAATGATATAAGGCCATTATGGGGAAAAAATGTCTGTTAGTGCATGCCCCTGCCCCGCTATTTGTAAACTGAAGATGCACACCCTCACTAACATTATTGGGATATCTCCTCTATTTTATTTGAATTTGTTAACTGGAGTACAACACTGATCTCTTAGAACATTTTTAGGTTCAGCCATTATTCAGATAAAACAAAAATGTGAATGTACATATGACAGAGAACAATTAATAGAAAGAATACAATTTACCATGACAACATTAATAGCACACATAACGAAGAGTAAATTAGTTTACAGCAATGAATATATGGAAATGTGAAGAGTAAAAGTAGAAAAAATGCTAGTGGAAAAGGACAGACTCACTCTGGAAAGGACAGGTTTAGTCTAAGTACATTATGTAAAATGTATACAATTTAAAAAAAATGAAAAAGGTCTGAGGGAAAAGGGGAGAACTGTCTGTCATTATGTGAAAGAACTAGAGGGCAGTACAGGCCTTTTCAGGTGATATTCCCTGATTTGAGATACTTGGATGCTACATCCTTGTATAGCATTCCTGTCTAAATGGTTTTAAAGAAGAGGTCTTTCCTTGAACCATGTTAACATAAGAATTGTTACATCTTTTCATCTGTTTACTGGTAAGGATTTCAGATCACATAAACCCTCTAGCCCAACAACTTGGTTTGATTCATTCCCAATTTCTTGGATCTCAAATAATTGTAATGCTTCAACTTGCTGGTTGGTGGACATAATGTGTTACCTTATTTATAAATGTTGTCATTTGCACTGTTTATACTGATATTATAATTGTTGTGTTTCAGTTGTAAGCTAATCTAAAGTTACTAGCACAGAATAAGTGGAAAAGAATATATAAGTTAAAAGTCCAACTATGCTGCAAGCAACCTGACTTTTCCCAATCACTAAACTTTAAAAACTTCTCAAGTTATACCTTGCAAAATAACTTCACACCAGAACACCTTGTCAACATCTAGCAACATTTAATAATAAAACAATGTTCCAAATGCATTGTAAAGAAAATGAATACAATAACAGTTAAGTACAAAGAAAAATAAAGCTTCTGTTATTCACTGCCTGCAAATATTAGTTGATGTATGACTACCCAATGAAAGTAAAAATGAAAAAAAAAATAAGGTTAAAACTGATAAGTACTATACAAGTAGCAAACTATCTTTAACCTAATCAGCAAGAGTTCACACTGGACAACAGTGTACTAGCAAGTCTATCATACATAAATAACTTAGCAGCCATGAAAGGAAAGGGTAAAAAGGTATTTTTAATGAATGAAATGTTAACAAAAGAAACAAATAAATAAAAAATAATCACAAAAAGAAATTACCTGTAAACTTAGCTTTAACATTAGTTAAGAAAAGAGAAATTCTTACAAATGTTTGTGCCTTCTT